>NC_142885.1:32308257-32611287 GCF_051225735.1 Oryctolagus cuniculus
TTTCATGTGTCTGTTGGCCATTTGGACTTCCTCTTTTGAAAAGTGTCTATTGAGGTCCTTGGCCCATCTCTTAAGTGGGTTGTTTGTTTTGATGTTGTGGAGTTTCTTGATTTCTTTGTAGATTCTGGTTATCAACCCTTTATCAGTTGCATAGTTTGCAAATATATTTTCCCATTCTGTCGGTTGTCTCTTCACTTTCCTGACTGTTTCTTTTGCAGTACAGAAACTTCTCAATTTGAAGCAATATCAAATGTTAATTTTGGCTTTGACTGCCTGTGCTTCTGGGGTGTTTTCCAAGAAGTCATTGCCGGTACCTATATCTTGCGGAGTTTTTCCAATGTTCTCTAAGATTTTGATGGTGTCAGGTCATAGATTTAAGTCTTTAATCCATGTTGAGTGGATTTTTGTGTAAGGTGAATGGTAGGAGTCTTGCTTCATGATTCTGCACGTGGAAATCCAATTTTCCCAGCACCATTTATTGAATAGACTGTCCTTACTCCAGGGATTGGTTTTGGATCCTTGATCAAATATGAGTTGGCTGTATATGTTTGGATTGATTTATGGTGTTTCAATTCTGTTCCATTGGTCTATCCATCTGTTTCTGTACCAGTACCATGCTGTTTTGATTACAACTGCCCTGTAGTATGTCCTGAAATCTGGTATTGTGATGCCTCCAGCTTTGTTTTTGTTGTACAAGATTGCTTTAGCTATTCGAGGTCTCCTGTGTCTCCATATAAATTTCAGCATCATTTTTTCTAGATCTGAGAAGAATGTCTTCGGTATCTTGATTGGTATTGCATTGAATCTGTAAATTGCTTTTGGGAGAATGGACATTTTGATGATATTGATTCTTCCAATCCATGAGCATGGAAGATTTTTCCATTTTTTGGTATCCTCTTCTATTTCTTTCTTTAAGGTTTTGTAATTCTCATCATAGAGATCTTTAACGTCCTTGGTTAAGTTTATTGCAAGGTATCTGATTGTTTTTATGGCTATTGTGAATGAGATTGATCTTAGAAGTTCTTTCTCAGTCATGGCATTGTCTGTGTATACAAAGGCTGTTGATTTTTGTGCATTGAGTTTATATCCTGCTACTTTGCCAAAATCTTCTATGAATTCCAATAATGTCTTAGTAGAGTTCTTTTGTCCCCCTAAATAAAGAATCATATCATCTGCAAAGAGGGATAGTTTGAGTTCTTCCTTCCCAATTTGTATCCCTTTAATTTCTTTTTCTTGCCTAATAGCTCTGGCTAGAACCTCCAGAACTATATTGAATAGCAGTGGTGAGAGTGGGCATCCCTGTCTGGTACCAGATCTCAGTGGAAATGCTTCCAACTTTTCCCCCTTCAATAGGGTGTTGGCTGTGGGCTTTTCATAGATTGCTTTGATTGTATTGAGGAATGTTCCTTCCAAACCCAGTTTGCTTAGAGTTTTCATCATGAACGGGTGTTGTATTTTATCAAATGCTTTCTCGGTGTCTATTGAGATAATCATATGGTTTTTCTTCTGCAGTCTGTTAATGTGGTGTATCACATTGATTGTCTTGTGCACATTAAACCATCCCTGCATACCAGGGATAAATCCCACTTGGTCTGGGTGGATGATCTTTCTGATGTGTTGTTGCAGTCTATTGGTGAGAATTTTATTGAGGATTTTTGCATCTATGTTCATCAGCGATATTGGTCTGTAATTCTCTTTCAATGCTGCATTTTTTCTGGCTTAGGAATTAAGGTGATGCTGGCTTCATAGAAAGAATTTGGGAGGATTCCCTCTTCTTCGATTGTTCTGAATAGTTTGAGAAGAATTGGAGTTAGTTCTTCTTTAAATGTCTGGTAGAATTCAGCAGTGAATCCATCTGGTCCTGGGCTTTTCTTTGTTGGGAGGGCCTTTATTACTGTTTCAATTTCTGTCTCAGTTATGGGTCTGTTTAGGTTTTCTATGTCTTCATGGTTCAATTTAGGTAGATTGCATGTGTTCAGGAATCTATCCATTTCTGATAGGTTTGTTTCCCTGTTTGCTGGCACACAAGTCCTTGTAGTAATTTCTGATGATTCTTTTTATTTCTGTAGTGTCTGTTGTTACGTTTCCTTTTTCATCTCTGATTTTATTGATTTGGGTCTTTTCTTTTTTTAGTTAGTTGGGCCAATGGGGTGTCAATTTTGTTTATTTTTTCAAAAAACCAGCTCCTCGTTTGGCTGATTTTTTGGAATGTTTTTTTTTTTTTGGATTCAATCCTGTTGATTTCTTCTCTGGTTTTAATTATTTCTCTTCTCCTACTAGATTTGGGTCTGGTTTGCTGCAGTTTTTCTAGATCCTTGAGATGCGTTGAAAGCTCATCTATTTGGTGCCTTTCCAATTTCTTGATGTAGGCACCTATTGATATAAACTTTCTCTTATTAAAATTACAGCAAGAATGAAAATATTATGTTCTCACAGGTAAAAACTGACCCAGGGACAGAACAGAGTAGAGCAGAAAGCTGTGCATAGGAGGGGCCTTGAAAAGCTCATGGATGGGGCCAGTGCTGTTGTGCAGGGCATTGAGCCTCTGTTTTTTTTTTTTTTTTTTTTTTTTTTTTTTTTTTAAACTTTTATTTAATGCATATAAATTTCCAAAGTACGACTTATGGATTACAATGGCTTTCCCCCCATACCATCCCTCCCACCCACAACCCTCCCCTTTCCCACTCCCTCTCCCCTTCCATTCACATCAAGATTCATTTTCGATTATCTTAATATACAGAAGATCAGCTTAGTATACATTAAGTATGGATTTCAACAGTTTGCTCCCACACAGAAACATAAAGTGAAAAATAATAGATGATTTTTTTAAATGATGATGAAATCAGAGCAGACCTATTGTCATGTTTAATCCCAGTGAGAGTCAAGTTGGGAATTGATAATTTCTTTTTTTTTTTTTTTTTTTACAGAGGATCAGTTTAGTATGCATTAAGTAAGGATTTCAACAGTTTGCACCCCCATAGAAACACAAAGTGAAATATATTGTTTGAGTACTCGTTATAGCATTAAATCTCAATGTACAGCACATTAAGGACAGAGATCCTACATGAGGAGTAAGTGCACAGTGACTCCTGTTGTTGACTTTACCAATTGACACTCCTGTCTATGGCATCAGTAATCTCCCTATGCTCCAGTCATGAGTTTCCAAGGCTATGGAAGCCCTCTGAGTTCTCCGATTCTTATCTTGTTTAGACAAGCTCATAGTCAAAGTGGAGGTTCTCTCCTCCCTTCAGAGAAAGGTACCTCCTTCTTTGATGGCCTGTTCTTTCCACTGGGATCTCACTCGCAGAGTTCTTTTGCCAGAGTGTCTTGGCTTTCCATGCCTGAAATACTCTCATGGGCTTTTCAGCCAGCTCCGAATGCCTTTAGGGCTGATTCTGAGGCCAGAGTGCTATTTAGGACATCTGCCATTCTATGAGTCTGCTGAGATTCTCACTTCCCATGTTGGATCACTCTCCCCTTTATTTACTCCATCAGTTAGCGTTAGCAGGTACTAGACTTGTCTATGTGCTCCCTTTGACTCCCAGTCCCTTCACCATGACCAAATGTGAACTGAAACTGATCACCTGGAACAGTGAGTTGGCATTGGTACATGCCACCTCGATGGGATTGAATTGGAATCCCCTGGTATGCTTCCAACTCCACCACTTGGGGCAAGTCAGCCCGAGCATGTCCCAAATTATACATCTCTTCCCTCTCCCATTCCCACCACCATGTTCAACAGGGATCACATTTCAGTTAATTTTCAACACTTAAGAATAACTGTGCATCAATTACAGATCTAAACCAGTCATATTAAGTAGAACAGATAAAAAAAACTACTAAGAGGGATAATGTATTTAGTTGTTCATTAACAGTCAGGGCTATGCTGATCAAGCCACCATTTCCCATAGTGTCCACCTCACTCCAACAGGTTTCCCTCTTGGTGTTCAGTCAGTCGTCACCGATCAGGGAGAACATATGGTATTTGTCCCTTTGGGACTGGCTTATTTCACTCAGCATGATGTGTTCCAGATTCCTCCATTTTGTTGCAAATGACTGGATTTCGTTGTTTCTTACTGCTGTATAGTATTCTAAAGAGTACATATCCCATAATTTCTTTATCCAGTCTATCGTTGATGGGCATTTAGGTTGGTTCCAGGTCTTAGCTATTGTGAATTGAGCTGCAATAAACATTAGGGTGCAGACCTCTTTTTTGTTTGCCAATTTAAATTCCTTTGGGTAAATTCCAAGGAGTGGGATGGCTGGGTCGAACGGTAGGGTTATCTTCAGGTTTCTGAGGAATCTCCAGACTGACTTCCATAGTGGCTTGACCAGTTTGCATTCCCACCAACAGTGGGTTAGTGTCCCTTTTTCCCCACATCCTCGCCAGCATCTGTTGTTGGTAGATTTCTGAATGTGAGCCATTCTAACCGGGGTGAGGTGAAACCTCATTGTGGTTTTCATTTGCATTTCCCTGATTGCTAATGACCTTGAACATTTTTTCATGTGCCTGTTGGCCATTTGGATTTCCTCTTTTGAAAAATGTCTATTGAGGTCCTTGGCCCATCTCTTAAGTGGGTTGTTGGTTTTGTTTTTGTGGAGTTTCTTGATCTCTTTGTAGATTCTGGTTATTAACCCTTTGTCTGTTGCATAGTTTGCAAATATTTTTTCCCATTCTGTCGGTTGTCTTTTCACTCTCCTCACTGTTTCTTTTGCAGTACAGAAACTTCTCAATTTGATGCAATCCCAATAGTTGATTTTGGCTTTGACTGCCTGTGCCTCCCGGGTCTTTTCCAGAAATTCTTTGCCTGTGCCAATATCTTGAAGGGTTTCTCCAATGTTCTCTAGTAACTTGATGGTGTCAGGTCGTAGATTTAGGTCTTTAATCCATGTGGAGTGGATTTTTGTGTAAGGTGTAAGGTAGGGGTCTTGCTTCATGATTCTGCACGTGGAAATCCAATTTTCCCAGCACCATTTATTGAATAGACTGTCCTTGCTCCAGGAATTAGTTTTAGATCCTTGATCAAATATAAGTTGGCTGTAGATGTTTGGGTTGATTTCTGGCGTTTCAATTCTGTTCCATTGGTCTATCCATCTGTTTCTGTACCAGTACCATGCTGTTTTGATTACAACTGCCCTGTAGTATGTCCTGAAATCTGGTAGTGTGATGCCTCCGGCTTTGTTTTTGTTGTACAAGATTGCTTTAGCTATTCGAGGTCTCTTGTGCCTCCATATAAATTTCAGCACCATTTTTTCCAGATCTGAGAAGAAGGTCTTCGGTATCTTGATTGGTATTGCATTGAATCTGTAAATTGCTTTTGGGAGAATGGACATTTTGATGATGTTGATTCTTCCAATCCATGAGCATGGCAGATTTTTCCATTTCTTGGTATCCTCTTCTATTTCTTTCTTTAAGGTTTTGTAATTTTCATCGTAGAGATCTTTAACGTCTTTGGTTAAGTTTATTCCAAGGTATTTGATTGTTTTTGTAGCTATTGTGAATGGGATTGATCTTAGAAGTTCTTCCTCAGCCATGGCATTGTCTGTGTATACAAAGGCTGTTGATTTTTGTGCATTGATTTTATACCCTGCTACTTTGCCAAACTCTTCTATGAGTTCCAATAGTCTCTTAGTAGAGTTCTTTGGGTCCTCTAAATAAAGAATCATGTCATCTGCAAAGAGGGATAGTTTGAGCTCTTCCTTCCCAATTTGTATCCCTTTAATTTCTTTTTCTTGCCTAATAGCTCTGGCTAGAACCTCCAGAACTATATTGAATAGCAGTGGTGAGAGTGGGCATCCCTGTCTGGTTCCAGATCTCAGTGGAAATGCTTCCAACTTTTCCCCATTCAATAGGATGTTGGCTGTGGGTTTTTCATAGATTGCTTTGATTGTATTGAGGAATGTTCCTTCCAAACCCAGTTTGCTTAGAGTTTTCATCATGAACGGGTGTTGTATTTTATCAAATGCTTTCTCGGCATCTATTGAGATAATCATATGGTTTTTCTTCTGCAGTCTGTTAATGTGGTGTATCACATTGATTGTCTTGCGCACATTAAACCATCCCTGCATACCAGGGATGAATCCCTCTTGGTCTGGGTGGATGATCTTTCTGATGTGTTGTTGCATTCTATTGGCGAGAATTTTATTGAGGATTTTTGCATCTATGTTCATCAGGGATATTGGTCTGTAATTCTCTTTCAGTGCTGCATCTTTTTCCGGCTTAGGAATTAAGGTGATGCTGGCTTCATAGAAAGAATTTGGGAGGACTCCCTCTTCTTCGATTGTTCTGAATAGTTTGAGAAGAATTGGAGTTAGTTCTTCTTTAAACGTCTGGTAGAATTCAGCAGTGAATCCATCTGGTCCTGGGCTTTTCTTTGTTGGGAGGGCCTTTATTACTGTTTCAATTTCTGTCTCAGTTATGGGTCTGTTTAGGTTTTCGATGTCTTCCTGGTTCAATTTAGGCAGGTTGCATGTGTCCAGGAATCTATCCATTTCTGATAGGTTTCCCTGTTTGCTGGCATACAAGTCCTTGTAGTAATTTCTGATGATTCTTTTTATTTCTGTGGTGTCTGTTGTTACATTTCCTTTTTCATCTCTGATTTTATTGATTTGGGTCTTTTCTCTTCTTTTTTTAGTTAGTTGGGCCAATGGGGTGTCAATTTTGTTTATTTTTTCAAAAAACCAGCTCTTCGTTTGGCTGATTTTTTGTAATGTTTTTCTTGATTCAATCCTGTTGATTTCTTCTCTGATTTTAATGATTTCTCTTCTCCTACTAGATTTGGGTCTGATTTGCTGTAGGTTTTCTAGATCCTTGAGGTGAATTGAAAGCTCATCTATTTGGTGTCTTTCCAATTTCTTGATGTAGGCACCTATTGATATAAACTTTCCTCTTAACACTGCTTTTGCTGTGTCCCATAAGTTTTGGTATGTTGTGCTGTTATCCTCATTTACTTCCAGAAAGTTTTTGATTTCTCTTTTGATTTCTTCTATGACCCATTGTTGATTCAGGAGCATGTTGTTCAATCTCCATGTGTTTGCGTATGCTCTAGGGATTCCTGAGTTGGTAATTTCCAACTTCATTCCTTTATGGTCTGAGAAGCTGCATGGTATGATTCTAATTCTTTTGAATTTGCTGAGACTCGCTTTATGGCCTAGTATGTGGTCAATCCTAGAGAAGCTTCCATGTACTGCTGAGAAGAATGTAAAATCTTTAGCTGTAGGATTGAAAGTTCTGTATATATCTGTTAGATCCATTTGGGCTATAGTGTCGTTTAAATCTACTGTATCCTTGTTGATCTTCTGACCGGATGATCTGTCTATTTCTGAGAGTGGAGTATTGAAGTCCCCCAGTACTACTGTATTGGGGTCTAAGTCTCCCTTTAAGTCCGTTAATAAATCTTTTAGATAAACTGGTGCCCTGTAGTTAGGTGCATATACATTGATAATTGTTATATCTTCCTGTTGAATTGATCCTTTAATCATGATATAGTGTCCCTCTTTGTCTCTCTTAACAGTTTTTGTGGTAAAGTTTATGTTGTCCGATATTAAGATGGCTACGCCTGCTCTTTTTTCATTTCTGTTGGCATGGTATATCTTTTTCCAGCCTTTCACTTTCAGTCTGTATGGATCTTTGTTGGAAAGATGTGTTTCTTGTAAGCAGCAAATAGATGGGTTTTGTTCCTTAACCCAATCAGCCAATCTGTGTCTTTTAACTGGACAGTTCAGGCCATTCACGTTCAAAGTGACTAATGATAAGTGGTAACTTTGCCCTGCCATTTGCCAAAGATAAGTTCTAATATATGCTTTGAATTCCCTGTGATCTTTTGCTGTGAGGTTTCCTTCCTTGGTTTCCTTCCTTTACCTTCTTTCATATTGATGACCGTGTTTCTGTGTTTCTGTGTGTAACACATCTTTAAGCATCTTTTGCAGGGCTGGACGAGTGGCAACAAATTCTTTCAATTTCTGTTTGCAAT
The DNA here is from genome assembly GCF_051225735.1 of Oryctolagus cuniculus. Lineage (NCBI taxonomy): Eukaryota > Metazoa > Chordata > Mammalia > Lagomorpha > Leporidae > Oryctolagus > Oryctolagus cuniculus. The sequence goes on from NC_142885.1 coordinate 32,316,231, forward strand.
GAAAAGTCTTTATTTCACCTTCATTCACAAATGATAGCTTTGCAGGATATAATATTCTGGGCTGGCAGTTGTTCTCTCTTAGTACCTGGGCTATATCTCGCCATTCCCTCCTAGCTTTTAGAGTTTCTGATGAGAAGTCAGCTGTGAGTCTGATTGGAGATCCTCTGAGAGTAATCTGACGTTTCTCTCTTGCACATTTTAGGATCTTTTCTTTGTGTTTCACTGTGGAGAGTTTAATTACAACGTGTCGGGGTGAGGATCTCTTTTGGTCGTGTTTATTAGGGGTTCTGTGGGCTTCCTGTACTAGGATTTCTCTGTCCTTCTCCAAACCTGGGAAATTTTCTGCTAATATCTCACTAAAAAGGCCTTCTAATCCTTTCTCCCTCTCCATGCCTTCAGGAACTCCTAGAACCCGAATGTTGGGTTTTTTAATAGTATCCTGAAGATTCCCGACAATATGTTTCAGATTTCTAATTTCCTCTTCTTTTCTTTGGTCTGACTGTATCCTTTCCTGTTCTCTGTCTTCTAAGTCCGATATTCTCTCTTCTGCTTCACCCATTCTGTTTGTAAGGCTCTCTATTGTGTTTTTCATTTGATCTATTGAATTCTTCACTTCAGTCACTATCACAGTTTCCTGTTGTACTAGTTGTTTCGTTTCATTTTGATTCCTCCTTAATATTTCATTTTCACGAGAGAGATTTTCTATCTTGTCCATTAAGGATTTGTGTAGTTCCAGAATTTGTTTTTGAGAACTTCTTAATGTTCTTATCAATTTTTTGAGATCTGCTTCTTGCATTTCTTCTATGTCATCATCTTCATAATCTTGAATTGGGGTGTCTTTTTCATTTGAGGGCGTCATGGTGACTTCCTTGTTTTTATTACCTCGGTTTTTGCGTTTGTTATTTGGCATATTGGAGATATTTGGTTTCTTCACTGTGGTGCTTTTTCTTGTTATACTATGACTCTAGATTAAGTGGACTATCTGTTTTTGATGGAGCCTTAGGGCTTGAGATGGGTGTGGCCTGAGAGCTCTGTTTGGTGTGCCAAAGGTGACACTCCCAGGTTAGGCGTGGTAAATCTCTCTCTCTCTCTCTTTTTTTTTTTTTGATTCAAAAGGGAAGTAATTCCGCACAGCTGAACGAAGTTGGAGGTAGTTAGCAGGCAAATGATATACCCACAGGAGCCAGAGATCAGAAGCTCTTTCCCAAGGACCACACAGGGAATCTGTCTTGCCCTCAGAGTGGGCTCAAATTCTCCTTCAGCCTCCCACTGGGTTGCCAAAGTTACGGAATTGTAGCGTCTCTGGAGAGTGCTCACGTGAATTCCGTGAGTTCTCTCCCCCACCGTCTCTTTTTTCACAGTCTCAGTTCAGTAGCACCACAAATTTACTAGCTCCTAATCTCCTGTTAATTCGCCCCGCCCAGAGTCAGGTTTTTCTGCTAGGCTCAGGGCCGGTGAAGACCTGAGGTCGCTCTGCTTATGACGTATGTCCAAGATGGCGCCTGCTCTTTGTCTTGCTCGCCCTTGAGAGGTGAGCGGAGAGAGAGAAACCCGTGTCCGTACTAGTCACCCTTTTTTCTCTCTCTCTCTCTCTTCCAGTTAGCCTTGTGAACTTCCCCCCCCCGGGGGTCGTTCCCTCTAGTCTCCTCTCTCCGCTTGCCTGCCGGTGTCTCGGGCTATTGAGGTTCGGCTCACCTCGCGTTCCAGCGCTGGTGTGTTGAGTCTGCCGCTGATGTCCCGAACTGTGGGCTCCCACGCTCTCCACGCAGGTCCGCTGTGAGTCACGCGTTCCGGAAGAGTTTCTTCTGCTGTTTCCTCCCCTACTCTTCCTTGAACCTGCAGTATCTCCACTTTTATTAAACTATCTCTCCCCAGACTATCAGTGTGCTCCCTTCCTATTCCGCCATCTTGCCGGAAAGCCCATTGAGCCTCTGTTTGTAACACCAGCATGCCATGTGGAGCACCAGTCTGAGTTCTGGCTGCTCTGCTTCAGATTCAACTCCCTTCTAATGCACCTGGGAGAGCAGCAGACAATGCCCTGAGTACTTACTCCCTGCCACCCACATGGGAGACCCAGACATGGTTGTGGGCTCATCTGACTGGGGGAGTGAACCAACAGATGGAAGATTTTTCTTTCTCTGTTTCTCTTTCTGTCTCCATTAGCATAACTTTCAAATAAATAAAATAAATCTTGAAAAAAAAACCCTCAGAAACCTCTTGGAACACAAGAAGTTATCATTTAATTCCATTTTCTGTGAGCTTTTTGAAGCCACTTTCTACATGGAAGCTTTATTGATGATGGAATTGAAACAGTGATCACTGAGAAAATGGTGACTTTTGTAAAAAGCTACCTAGAACAATTTGTTCTTTTTAAATATTTATTTATTTATTTATTTGCAAGTTACACAGAGAGAGGGGAGGCAGAGAGAGAGTGAAAGAGGTCTTCCATCCACTGGTTCACTTCCCAGTTGACTGCAATGGCTGGAGCTGCATTGATTCGAAGCCAGGAGCCAGGAGCTTCTTCCCAATCTTCTCCATGGGTACAGGGGCCCAAGGACTTGGGCCATCTTCTGCTTTTGCAGGCCACAGCAGAGAGCTGGATCAAAAGTGGAGCAGCCAGGTCTCGAACTGGCACCATATGGGATGCTGGTGCTTAAGGCCAGGGTGTTAACCCGCTGCACCACAGCACCGGCCCCAAGAACAACTTGTTATTCATACAGAATAAATTGAAGCATTTGCTTTCCTCTGTATACTAAAATCAATACTTCCTGGTTTGACAGGTTCAATTTGAAATGCAAACCTTAAACTCTTGGAAGATGTAGAATACATTTGTGGCCTCAGCAGAGAGTATGCTTCAATAGCTCTAACCATTAAAGAAACAGTGTGTAAATATAAATACATTAAGAGCTTCTGATCATCAACAAATACTCCAAGAAAAGGGGAGGGCACAAACAGAGAAGATAGTAGCTTCCATACAACTGAAGGTATGAAATTAGGACTCAGACATTTTAAAGTCCATAAAGAGTAAGATTAATTTTAAAAAGAATTCATACCAGATACAGGGAGGTATTTCATAGAAGCACTACAGTGGGCCATTATTTTTTTAAAAAACAAAGTTAATTTATCTATGAGAAATGAGAGAGAGAGGCCTTCCATACATCGGCTCACTCCCCAAATGGCAGCACTTCCCAGGTGCAGCAGCAGGGAGTGAATTGGACACAGAGCAGCCAGGACTCCTGGTGCTCCAACATGGGACATGGACACCAACTGTGGATCCTAAACTCTTCAAAGATACTTGACTCCATTAGAAAACAGGAAAGGCAAAATAAAAGCACAGTAAGACAACATTTATTGTCATTGTGTTGTAAAAAAAAAGTTGAACCTGGTAAATCCAAATGGCAGCAAAGATTTGGGTGAACTTGAACTTTTATGCCCTGGAAAGAATAAGAAAACTAAACTGATACAACCTTGGAAAACAGTTTTTTTTTTCACATTAGTGTGTTAAGATGAACATTCACATAACATTCAACCTATTGATGCAGCTCCTGACTACGTATCCACATAGGTCCCATCACAGGTTTATCATGCAAGAGCAGAACCAAATACCTTGGAGACATCTTGAATGATAAGCCCTTTCTTGTCTACTTCTCTTTATTATTGTGATTTTTAATTTTTAAATCCATAAAGCAAAAACTGTGAGGTAATACTACAATGAATTCCCTTTGTTGTTAAATATGAAAGGTAATCATTTGTGTGCATCTTCTGAATGTTTATAAATTATTATCACAAACATGCAACCTGATTAAACTCAGGGTGGGATTATTTTTATATTTACCCTCTTCCATGGTGTCTTCATGTAAACCTTTGAGAATCTGGTTCTCCTAGGCAGACCAAAAGGAGAAAGCACTTGAATTTAATGTTCTGTTTTGCTTCGTGTGTTTCCTTTCTTTGTCCAAGGTGAAAGTGTGGTTCCAGAACAGCAGGATGAAGTGGAAGAGGGTAAAATTGGGCCAACCGGGCACTGCTGCCTGAGAAAAGGAACTGGTGAACGTGAAGAAAGGAACCCTGCTCCCTTCAGAGCTGTCAGGGATCGGTGCGGCCACACTCCAGCAAACAGGGGACTCTCTGGACAATGAAGACAGCCACAACAGTGACCACAGCTCAGAGCATGCACACTTATGATCCACACAGACAGGACCAGCTTCATTCTCAGGAAAGAAGCACCATGATGGCAAGCCTTACCCAACAGTTTACACAGAGAGATGGCCATGGCCATGATTTTTAATATTATTAAATTCAGGCATCATGGGTCTGTTTTGCATGATTTATAGAGGGAGGAAGTGCCACTTATCAAAGATGCTTCCATGATGAAAATCAGAAGGTGAATTTGCTTTGAATAGTCCAGAGATGTTTGGTTGTGTGTATGACAGTGAGCAGGTATGTTTGCCTTTGCTTGAACTGAAAAATTAAATGGGTACTAAGAACAAATTATGACACATTTCTACACGAGATGCTTCCAGAGTGAAAACGTTGAAGATGAACTTACTTTACCCTCTCAGATGTACGAGTTCATGTTTATGACAGTGGGCAGGTTTTTGCTTTTGCTTGCACTGAGAAATCGCCATCAAGAATAAAACATAAAACCTTTTATCCTGAACAGCAAAAGTGCCTGAGATCACTCAAATAGATTTTTAAAAAAGGATGCAGTTTAACTCTGTATATATTATCCTTAAGTCATTTTCCTGTCTTCACTAATTTTAGCAATTCATTCATATTAGCTGATGAAAATAGGCACTGATAATGCCAGCCAGGCCAGCTTCCTGCCTTTTTATGCATGTGTCATTCTGAGACAATCCGTATGCACTTACTTGTGTACAAGTAGAGAAACATACAGTAGTCTGATATGACATATTCTTGTACCACAGACAAAACAAACATTATGTTGCATTTACTATCACTGCTGCTAATACGTTATTATACAACTTACCTAGCTCCTCCTTGATTCGTCCTATCTTGTAGCTTGAAAAAAAAATAGGATCATAGGCATATCAGTTACTTTGTGGAGAGAGCTTTGTTGTGGCAGACACTGTCTGATTTTATTTCTTTTTTTTTTTTGACAGGCAGCGTGGACAGTGAGAGAGAGAGACAGAGAGAAAGGTCTTCCTTTGCCGTTGGTTCACCCTCCAATGGCCACCGCGGCCGGCGCACCGCGCTGATCTGATGGCAGGAGCCAGGAGCCAGGTGCTTTTCCTGGTCTCCCATGGGGTGCAGGGCCCAAGCACCTGGGCCATCCTCCACTGCACTCCCTGGCCACAGCAGAGGGCTGGCCTGGAAGAGGGGTAACTGGGACAGAATCCGGCGCCCCGACTGGGACTAGAACCCGGTGTGCCGGTGCCGCTAGGTGGAGGATTAGCCTAGTGAGCCGCGGCGCCCACCCCTGATTTTATTTCTATAAAATTAAAGCTGTTATGAATATGACTTAATTAACAAGAAAATGTTTCTTCCTTCTTAGAAATGGTGTCAGACAAGGAGCAAAGCCAAATGGGCTCCCCAAGGGGATAGACAAAACAATTCTGAACGTCTTCAAATTAAATTCAGTAAAAACACATTATTTTTTAATATGTGATGTATTCTTGCAGAACAACCATCTTTGTATTTTGTGAAAAATGTTTAATAAATGATCCTTTATAAATAATTTTGGTCTCCCCATTGTAATTTCTTTAATTTCTATAGATTTTAATATTCATATCTAAGAGTGCCCCAGACTGATCTGCTCTGTGCTAATTTAGATCAAGATCATTAATTAGTCACAGGTTTTCATTTGTAGATTTATTATGGCAAGAAAAAAATCAATCCTTGGATGATCAAAGAGAATCTAAACATCATCATACAGTAAACAATTTTCTTAATTTGAAGAATATGGCAAATTAATGTTTTTGTGTGTTTTACAAAGCAAGATAAAAGGGAAAAGGTAACACTAACTGCCACAACTAATAAGTAAAGTAGTCATATATTTTAAAATTTATGTTTAACATATGTGAATCAATCCAATAGTTGTTTTAAAGTCACACCAACCAGAGTCCTTGATGTTACCATGAGCTAGCCAATCAGAATCTTCATTGGAATGGACACCACAGGTATCAGAAGTCAATGACTATAGGCTGGCGCTGTGGCTCAATAGGCTAATCCTCCACCTGCAGTGCCAGCACACAGGGTTCTAGTCCCAGTCAGGGTGCCAGTTCTGTCCTGGTTGCTCCTCTTCCTGTTCAGCTCTCTGCTATGGCCCAGGAAGGCAGTGGAGGATGGTCCAAGTGCTTGGGCCTGCACCCACCCAGGAGACCAGGAGAAGCACCTGGATCCCGGCTACTGTGGGGGTGAACCAACGGAAAAAGAAAGACCTTTCTCTCTGTCTCTCTCTCTCACTGTCCACTCTGCCTGTTAAAAAAAAAAAAAGTCAAGGATTGTATTAACTTAATACATTTCATGTCATGCATGGTTGCACATGCATTTTTTGCCTAAGACCTACTTACAACTATATCATGTTATTTTTTAACTGTTCCACATTTAACCATAAGAATTTGGAAACATTACCATCATTCCTCCTTCCCCCATAGAAATAAACAGAAAAATAATTCATAAACATTTCCAAATTACTCATTATTTGATTTTGTTTCAGAATGATTAGATTGACAAAAATATATTGATTCTATTCTTAGTCTAGCAAGACATATATGAGTATTCAAGAAATAAAGTAAATTATATTTTTGTATCATATTTTCTCTTTGTGAAATACATTTTATCACACTGGTAAACAATCTATCTAATTTAATTTTGGGGAGATCCTGTTCAAATTGAAGGTACAAAACATACTTCTCTATCACTTGAAGGAATAAAAATTATGCTTGTATTGAAGATATCTATTTCTTTTTGTAGAATAACTCTGCCTCTCAAAGAAAATAAATCTTAAAAAACAATTCTATAAAACAATTCAGTTAACATTTGAGGTAAGTGATACTTAGGTGAAAATATGATGTTTGCAATATAAATACAAACAATTGGCATAGTTATTATTTGAACCATCTGGGGAACAGGGTATTTTGCTGTCAGTTCCTAATGCTGCATTCTGTTTGTAAAAAGCAATTCAGAAATAAAAAGAAAGCCACAGAGAATTTAGCATGAGAGCGGTAGTCTAAACATTCCAAACCTGAAAACGTTTGAAGTCTGCAGAACTGATCTGCAAATGCTCTTGAGAAAGTGGTGTTTGTTGTGGTGGTTGTGGTTGTTTCCTGATTTCTTACCTAAAACTGGCCAGGAAAATTGAGTAATAATTCTCTCACGTGTACCTCAACGTTCAACTTTTGCCAAATAATGCTAACAGGCCTGGACAAAGGAACAAACGTGGTCCCAGAAAAAATAGATTGCTACATCAAGTTTTGAGAGCCTATTAAAAATTCAATAAGAATTTTTGAAATAAATCTAATAATTCTCTATTACCATGTGTTTTCTCAATAATCTCATTTTGACATTTGATATGCTTAAAGATATAGATACATTTAAAAATTAAAAATAGTTTTTCTTGTATGACTTATTTCCCACCTTTAGTAACTTTTTAAATTAAATCTGGTTTCAAACTGTGATCAAGAATTCCAGAAAATATTTTATTATATCATGGTTAGTAATTCCCCATTAAAATATTGTTTACTTTTTAAAAAATATAGTTTTCAGAAACAGTTCTTAAAACAAAATGAATTTTCAAAGATAATTATTGTCATATCCAGTTCATGTTAGGGGCTTTATTTTGTATTTCTGCCCTTTTGGAAATGGTTCATTGAGATAAACATTCATTTCCTTTATTTAAAGACTAATCACATGATTTTGGAACACATTTTTGTAGAACTATTCAAGCATCCACTGCTTTTGCAAATGTGTAATACTGATGGTTGAAAATATTTGTACATCTTTTTCATGTTCAGTGTATACTGCTATTGAAAATCCATCACTTATCTAACCTGATGAAACATGAAACTCAAAGTATTATTTTATTCAAGCTAATACTTCTAATTAAATAATTTGCTTGGCTTTCATTTTCTTTGTGAGAGCTCCATTTTCATTGGCTTTGCCAACATTGGAATTGGTAATTTTTGTGATCCTGGGCCTATGTAATGTAAGAGAGTGGTGTTTAAAAAGTAGTAAGCAGGAGGGAGCATTTGGCCAAGTGGTTAAGAATCCCCTTGAGACAACCTTGCTACAATGGAATGAGGGCTTCTGAGTGTTGTTTCCATTTCTGTCTTCAACTTCCTGCTAATGCAGAGGCTGGGAGGCAGCACAGGAGGGCTCAAGGAATTGGGTTCCTGCCACACACACAGAATTACTCTCTGCCTTTCAAATGGATACATGAAAACTAAAATATAGAAATATAAAACGTGGAGAAAGTTATGTCTAAAATTATCAGGCTTTAAAAACACACACCCTGTATATTCATTAGACAATTGGCTCCTAACACTGCTACACCTGCAGGTCCAATTGGGACTGTCAGATGGACCAACATCAGCGTGACCAGTGCCAGTCCTGCCGGCTCAAGAAGTGCTTCCAGGGGAGTTGTGCAGAAGGAGGGTGAGTGGCCCCCAGCCCCGCTGCAGCCTGGTGGGGGCGTGCGGTAGGTGGGTGAATGGCACCCCAGCCCTGCTGCCTGCGGAAGGAGGGTGAGCGGCCCCCATCCTCCCTGCAGTCGGCCGGTGGGACCTGGAGTTGGCACTTGCTAACCACAAGACCAGGGCCATTGCACCCTGTACTGGCTCAGGAATCCAATTACAGCTGTGGCCAGGGCCCGGTCCCCCTGCCCAGGCCTGGCCACTGCGTCCTGAAGAAATACACAGACACACACACATACATGCACACACACGCACAAACACACATTTATTTGGTTTCCGTTGCTCCCACCCCTGCCTCTGTTTGCTTAAGGCAGGAGCTGGGCAGCCTGAGCCCATGGGGACCCCACTCTTGTTTCCTCCCCAGAAGCCCCAGCCTGGCCCAGGGCAGACACAGTCCAAGCAGCGCGGCCCTAAACTCCAATGCCCTGCAGTTTCTCCAGGCTCCACACGGGGAGGGGGGGCGGTGGTCTCGGGGTAGGGGTAGAGGTGCTTCCAGCCTCAGGACAAATGCGCACCCCATACCTGCTTTCTGTCTGCCGGTTCCTCCCAGGGTCTGACTCCAGTCTCTCACGCTTTCGAAGTCCTCCCCCCTCACTGGGTCTGTGAGGGAAGGTGATAAAGTCGGCTCAGAGCCCCTTGGAAAAGCCACTCCCTTCAGCTTGGGGGGGTTCACCTGTGCCCCTCTTCTCACGTGGCTGATCTGAAATCCCGCTGGCCCGGCCCTCAGGTGGGCGCACCTACAGCCACGTGCTGCACCCCCCACCCCACGCACGGCTTCCCACCATCACGGCTCACAACCCCTTACTTTGCTTTGGAACCCAATGACTTCTCCAGGGACTCTCTTTGTCTTGTGCACTGTTGTGCCCCAGGGTCCCTGCATACAGTTGGCCCTCAGTAAATAGCCCATGGCTTCAGTTGCCACCAGGGTAGCCCTTCCTCCATGGCCAATGCTGCTCTAAAGCAGATTTGTTAATTTGGGAGTTGGTGTTAAAGAGGGAGTTGTGGGTGGGATTTGAACCCCACGCCCCAGCCTGGGCTGGAGGAGGAAGAGTGGGGGGTGGGGGCTTGAAGAAGGGGGGGTGAGCAGGTGCAAAGGCCCTGGGGGTAGGATGGGGGGAGGAGTGGTGCAGGCGGGGCTTATAACCAGGGCAGCACTTTTGGGCCCCATTTGGCCACTCCTACTGGACAGCTGACTCCCACCCCCGCAGGACTCAGTCCCACCTCCAGCCCGAGTCCTCTCCAGGGCTGGTAATGTGCCCTGCGTGAGGCCGGCCTAAGGCTGGAGCTCATGGATTCCATCAGGCCAGGTGGGCGGGCTCATTAAGGCTCCTTAATTTGCCCTGCCTGGCAGCCAGCCCTCCCTGCCTCGGTTTCCCTCCTCCCACCTCACCTGCTTGCTGCGGGCGAGGTCCCAGCTCCCAGTCCCACCTGGGGAAGACCCCAGGCCCCCTCCCTACCCGGGATCTCCCGGAGCTGGGGTGGGGGGGACTCTGAGAGAGCCTAGCTCTGGCTGTCTTCTCCCTGCCCTTCTCTCTCTCTCTCCCTCCTGCCGCCCCACAGCGCTGCAGCGCGGCCGCATCCCGCAATCGCTGCCTGGCAGCGCTGGCCGCCTCCTCCAGCAGCCCTCCAGGCTGGGTGCTGGAGCGGCGGCGGACAGAGGCTTGTTCCCGGTGCAGCTGCGGGCGCGGCAGGTGCAGGAGGCGGAGACTCGTTCTCAGGCAACCAGTGTGGGAGCTGATGGCGCAGCTGCAGGTGCGGCAGGTGCGGGCGGCGGCGGCGCGGCGCTGGGCATGGACCAGGTGAGAACGCTGGTGGCGCGGCTGCTCTTAGCGCTGCCCCTGCCTGCACAGGGCGCCACTGCCGGCCGAACGCGCGTGGCCTTCCTGGACCAGGAGCAGGTGGACGAGATGGGCCGCCTGCAGGGGGACTCGGTGGAGTCCGGTGCCTCAAAGTCATGGCGCTCTCGGCCTCTGCGCGCGCGAAAAGGCTGCAGGAGCAGGCGCAGGTGTCTCTCATGGAGTATTGCGTGCCCAGTACCAGTCCCAGCCTCAGCGCGCCCGGCCCTGCGCGCGCTCCAGGCGCCCCTCATTGCGCAGCTCCACTTGCTGCGCCTGGTGGGCAAGATGCCCGCCCAGATGCTCACCCGGGACTCGCTGCTGGCGGGCAGCCCCTCCAACTGGCCCTAGGGCTCCGGCCGGTGAGCCGCCGCGTCAAGAAGACACTCTCTGCTCTGATTTCGGTATCACAGATTGCACAACACCTGGAAATAGTTTCTTTAAATGTGACTATCGGTTTCAACGCAGAGAGGTTAAATGAAAAAGTGTCTAATCACCACCACATTCTTTCTTAGTAACTTCAGGCAGATTTAGCATCTCTACAATATATTAAATAATGGGCAGATATTTCCCAGGAACACCATGTTTTTCTGATGGATTTCAAAATTTCATGGGAAATAGAAGTAGAAGATAAGTTTATGTTGGTGCATAACATTTGAAATATGCATTTCTCATAATACATGTTTTCCATGAACTTTTTAAATAACCCATGTATATATAAATTTCAACATGTTTTGAACCAAAATAAATTTAACTTTTAATTCCATTTCCACAATCTTTTTAAGGTACGCTTATGTGAGTCAAACAGATGGCTTCGCTCACGTAACACAGGCTTGAGGAAATGTATCTGTATAAACATGTTTTTGGGGCTGGTGCTGTGGTGCAGCAGGTTAACGCCCTGGCCTGAAACGCTGGCATCCCATATGGCCACCAGTTGAAGACCTGGCTGCTCCATTTCCGACCCAGCTTTCTGCTATGGCCTGGGAAAGCAGTGAAAGATGGCCCAACTGCTGCACCCGTGTGGGAGACCCAGAGGAAGCTCCTGGCTCCTGGCTTGGGATCAGCGCAGCTCTGGCCATTGCGGCCAATTGGGGAGTGAACCAGTGGGTGGAAGACCTCTCTCTCTCTCTCTCTCTCTCTCTCTCTTTCTCTCTGCCTCTGCTCTCTCTGTGTAACTCTTTCAAATAAATAAATCAATATTTAAAAAATAAATAAGCATGTTTTTGAAAAATAGTGGAGATATATATATATCATACATTCTGCTCTGCAAGGTTTTTTTTTTTTGCTTAATAATGTAAATATATTTTATAGCTAAACAGTATGTGTCTTCATATGGATTTATCATATACTATTTAATGAATACTGTACTGTTAGATATTTACTTTTCTATCCTGAAATTTCCCTAAGAAAAAGTTTCCATAGGCCCTTCTGAAACCTATTTTTTCTATAGAAAGATTTTTTTAGGAAGTGCTTATTTGGGACAAGAGTATACAATAAACATAATCTTTATTGCTAAGACTTTTGGTACACATCACCGATTTCTTTTGCAAATTCACATTCTGTTCAATGGCCATTGCCTCATATATGTCAAAATGTCAACAGTTGCAATAGTTGTTTTGAATCTGATGAAAAAAACATACTTAAATTTGTATTTATTCAATTTCTAAATAAATTAAACATCTTACTGAGTTTGCTGATAATTATATATTATACATAGTTATTATTGTATATTATATTATATTTAAGATATATAATATCTAGTATGTTATATATTCTAATATATAATTATATGTTATAAATTATATAATTATGTTTATTGTATATGTTATGTAATACATAACATAGTTATGTATTACATAACATATATAATATATAATATAATAATATATGCATATATGTGTGTGTGTATATATATATATACACACACACACTCATAGATTTATTTATTTATTTTTTTGACAGGCAGAGTTAGTGAGAGAGAGAGACAGAGAGAAAGGTCTTCCTTCCATTGGTTCAACCCCAAAATGGCTGCCATGGCCGGCACGCTGAGCCGATTCGAAGTCAGGAGCCAGGTTCTTTCTCCTGGTCTCCAATGCGGGTGCAGGGCCCAAGCACTTGGGCCATCCTCCACTGCCTTCCTGGGCCACAGCAGAGAGCTGGACTGGAAGAGGAGCAACTGGGACAGATTTTGGTGCCCCGACAGAAGCTAGAACCCAGGGTGCCTGCACTGCAGGCAGAGGATTAGCCTAGTGAGCCATGGCACCAGCCACGAAGATTTATTTATTGTATTTGAAAGGCAGAGTTATAGAGAGAAGAGATCTTCCATTGATTGGTTCACTTCCTAAATGGTGGCAACAGCCAGGGCCATGACGAAGCCAGGAGCCAGGGTATTCTTCTGAGTCTCCACATGGAATCAGGGGCCCAAGCACTTGGCCATCCTCTGCTGCTTTCCCAGGTGCATTAGCAGGGAGCTGGATGGGAAATGCAGCAGCAGGGTCTCCAACAGCGTCTCAAGTGGAGGCTTAACCAGCTACTCCACAAAGCTGCCCCCAGTGCTAAGCATTTTACAGTCATGAACTACAGTTCCATGAAGGCCCATTCTTCAGGCAGCAGCTCAACCCACTAAGCCACAGTGCTGAACTTTCATAATTGTATTTTAAATTTTTTTAAAGAATTTTTTTATTTATTTATTTTGACAGGCAGAGTGGACAGTGAGAGAGACAGAGAGAAAGGTCTTCTTTTTTTTCTGTTGGTTCACCCCCTATTGGCCGCTATGGCCAGCGTGCTGCACTGATCCAAAGCCAGGAGCCAGGTGCTTCTCCTGGTCTCCCATGCAGGTGCAGGGCCCAAGCACTTGGGCCATCCTCCACTGCCTTCCCGGGCCACAGCAGAAAGCTGGACTGGAAGAGGAGCAACCAGAACAGAATCCAGTGCCCCAACCGGGACTAGAACCCAGAGTACCAGTGCCACAGGTGGAGGATTAGCCTACTGAGCCACATTGAAGGCCGATAATTGTATTTTAAACATCATTGATCATATCCTTAAATTTTTTTTCAGTTGGAATGTTCAGATTTCTTAGATAAGAAATTTTAAAATATCACATATATTTACTATTTACTTGTTATATATTACACATTTGTAAAATTATAATGTTAAAAATGATCAACTTTCTACTTTGACAAAAAACTAGGAAAGTACTTAGTTGCATTTTTGTTTAGATGGATAACAGGTCATTGAAAAGTCCACAAAAATGCTGATTTTTTTTATTTAGTAAATATAAATTTCCAAAGTACAGTTTATGGATTACAATGGCTTTTTCCCCCCAAAACTTCCCCCCCAACCCCACCCCTCCCATCTCCTGCTCCCTCTCCCATTCCATTCACATCAAGATTCATTTTCAATTATCTTTATATACAGAAGATTGATTTAGTATATATTAAGTAAAGATTTCATCAGTTTGCATCCACACAGAACATAAAGTGTAAAATACTCTTTCAATACTAGAAATAGCATTAATTTGCATTGAACAACACATTAAGGACAGAGATCCTACACAAGGAGTAAGTACACAGTGACTCCTGTTGTTGACTTAACAATTTGACACTCTTGTTTATGGCGTCAGTAATCTCCCTAGGCTCTAGTCATGAGTTTCCAGGGCTATGGAAGCCTTTTGAGTTCGCCGACTTTGATCTTATTTAGACAAGGTCATAGTCAAAGTGGAAGTTCTCTCCTCCCTTCAGAGAAAGGTACCTCCTTCTTTGATGGCCCATTCTTTCTACTGGGATCTCACTCACAGAGATCTTTCATTTAGGTACTTTTTCTTTTTTCTTTTTTTTTTTTTTTTTGGTCAAAGGGATCACATAAATAAGACTAGTGTCTGCTAATACTAACTGATAGGATAAAAAAGGGAGAAAACGATCCAACATGGGAAGCGAGATACACAGCAGACTCATAGAAGGGCAGATGTCCTAAACAGCACTCTAGACTCAGAATCAGTCCTTAAGGCATTCGTATCTGGCTAAAGAGGCCATGAGAGGATTTTAGGCATGGAAAGCCAAGACACTCTGGCAAAAAAAAAGACCTAAATGATTATCTTTTTTATAAAAACATGATTTATTTGAAAAGTAACTATGCTTCAGTTATTTACAGTAGTACATGAACACATGTTTATTATCCTATTATGTGAAATGTTATTAGATAATACATTGTCTCTTATAAATAATTTTAAGCAATTTTAGTTGTCTGTATTAATCTTTCTAACCAATAATATAATTGTATAAAATAATTTAATAATGACTTAAGTACTCTCAAATTTTTTTTTTGAGAGAAGACAGAGAGAGGGAGGGAGAAATTAACCATCTGCTGGTGTACTCTCCAAATTCCTCAACACTCAGAGTTGGGCCAGGCTGAAGGCAGGAGTCAGAACTCAGTCTGGGTCTCCCATATGGTTGACAAGGTCCCAAGAGCTTGGGCTATTACCTGCTGACTTCCAGGGTGCAAACTGGCAGGGAGCTGGAATCTGGATCCACAGCCAGAAATTGAATATGAATTGAACTGAATTAAGACACACCTTAACTGGGGTATTAAGTGCTAGGCTAAATGCTCACCCTTGTCCAAGATAATTTTTAATGAAGATGTTCAAAATTAAAGGAAGGTCTTCTGGAGCTGCCATCATAATGCAGTGTGTTAAGCTGCCATTTGCATGCTAGCAACCCATGGAAGACTGCCTGCTGGAGTCCTGGCTGCTCTGCTTTGGATCCATCTTCCTGCCAATGTGCCTGGGAGGGCAGCAGGGCATGGATCTAAGTACAATGGACCTTACCAACCAAGTGGGAGACCAAGATGAGTTCCTGGCTCCTGGCCTTGGCCTGGCCATGCCCTCGATTTTGTGGCCATTTGGGGAGTAAACCAGCATATAGAAGATCTCCTTGTTTCTCCCCGTTGACCCCATCCCATTCTGTCTAAAGCTCAACCTTTCAAATAAACATGGAAAACTTTAAATAAAAGAGAAAGCTTGTCTTCAGTTTAAAAAGCAAAGTACAAATAAATCTGTATGGACCAGAACTGGAGTTTCTATGGGGATACTTGGGCAGGAGGACACAGGAACCCTGTGTCCCTGGAGCAACCTTTAGGGAAAACCAGAGAGGCCAGCTGTTCCTCCTGCTCTCCAGGCCTCTCTTGCTGTGTGTAGTCAGTCCTTCACATTATTAAGTAGCTTGTGGTGACTTTAGCAAATTTAAAATTTACACATTTGGGCCTGTGCCATGGCCCAATAGGCTAATCCTCCACCTGCCGCATGGGCACACCTGGTTCTAGTCCTGGTTGGGGTGCCGGATTCTGTCCCGGTTGCTCCTCTTCCTGTCCAGCTCCCTGCTGTGGCCCAGGAGTACAGTGGAGGATGGCCCAAGTGATTGGGCCCTACACCCACCTAGGAGACCAGGAGAAGCACCTGGTTCTTGGCTTCAGATCAGTACAGTGCGCCGGTCACAGCACACTGGCCGCAGTGGCCATTGGGGAGTGAACCAATGGAAAAGGAAGACCTTTCTCTGTCTCTCTCTCTCTCACTGTCCACTCTGCCTGTCAAAAAAAAAATTACACATTTGTTCACCTGTTGGCCAAGACAGAGCATTTCGTGGCCCTTCCTTTGCCAAGAAATCCCAATAGTGTAGAATAATCTCCAGATGTCTACCTGGGCTTCAAGATGCTATCAAATGGTTACACCCTGGTCACACATCTTTTCTACACAAAAGTTTTGAAAGCCATATGTAGAAGGATCTCCAACAAGTTCATGGAAAATGTATGCAATGAACAAACTGCATGGATTTCAACTTTTTTTTTCTCCAAAGCAGTCACTTCTTAATTGCTTTTTCTATGAACCTTTTGAAGTGCCCTAGTGCAACCATTGACTGTACTTGGGAGTTTGCAGTGATCAGTAAACATTTTTGAATAAATACATGAATGAAAAGGTGTGAGATCATCCAAGGAAATTATTTTAAATCCCTGTTAATATAGTTGAAAAATGGAGTGCTACAACATTTTAAATGGGCAGTGTTATAGGCATCACTAAATTTAAACAAAAATGTGGTTATGAGCACAAATTGCAGTAATAATGCACTAAGAAGAGAAGAAATAGAAATGTGAAGAACAGGTTTTAGCATATGTTCATATGCAATTTGGAAGAGAAGGAACATTTTCCTTCCACAGGAGGAAATTCTCACAATTTTTGCCAATGATTTGGTTGGTTTCCAACTCCATCATTGCTTGTCTGGTATGAAGAATGCCATCTGTTCCATGTGGATGTGCCTTTGTAAAAAATGCACTACTAATTATGCTCTGGGAAGGAGCTGTTTAAGTGAAATCAGGTGTCAAGCTTACAATTGCCTAAAACGACTATGCTATGCTGAGAAAGAATGACACACCATATTGTAAAATGGAATTTAAGCATGGTGTGCAAACATTCCATTTTTGGTGTGCTGCAAAGGTCAGATTGAAGAGGAAAGTTGTAAAGATTGCAAATGACTTTTCACCATCAACAGTGTAAGCAAGCTTTACTTTCAACCAAGGATAGACACAAGATCAATGTTGTACTTCCCTCATTAAAAAATCTTTCCAAGAATGGGCCATCAAAGAATGAGGTACCTTTCACTGAAGGGAGAACTTCCACTTTTGACTATGCCCTTGTCTAAATAAGATCAGAGTTGGCAAACTCAAGAGGTTTCCATAGCCTTGGCAGCTCATGACAAGAGCCTCTGGTGAATACTGATGTCATAAATAAGAGGGTCAATTGTTGAATCAACAATAGGAGTCACTGTGCACCTGCTCACCATGTAGGATCTCTGTCCTTAATGTGCTGTACTATGTGAATTAATGGTAAAACTACTACTCAAACAGTACTTTATACTTTGTGTGTCTGTGTGGGTGCAGTCTGTTGAAATCTTAACTTAGTATATACTAAGTTTGATCTTCTGTATATAAAGATAATTGAAAATGAATCTTGATGTGAATGGAATGGGAGAGGGAGTGGGAGATGGGATGGTTGTGGGTGGGAGGCAGATGATGGGGGAAAGCCACTATAATCCAAAAGTAGTACCTTGGAAATTTATATTTATTAAATAAAAGTTGAAAAAATCTTTTCAATTATATGTATATTTTTTCTGAAAATGTGAAGGAGAAATAGTGAGATGAAAAGCATGGCAAAGGATTCCAAAATCCATGAATTAATTTTGAAAAAAGTCAAAATCAGTCCCATTGTTACCAATTCGAATTCATTATACAATTTTAGTATATAGGCTTCAATGGACCAAGAGTATTTAGTTCCTTTCAGGACAAAATGAACAATTTACTTTCTTTAAGTACATTAGTTATTAGCAGTATTGCAGATTTTGCCATGATGATTCATTTGACACTGTTTTAATTCATATAAAGCAAGGTACATAAAGTTTAATTATAAATATTGCCACAATGATAAATCACTCATTATCATTATATGTATTTAACTTTGCTACTGCAAAGTTATGTTTGATCTATTGCTATTTGTATTTTGAGTAATGCATTAATCACTTGATCCTTACAGAAGCTGTGCTAGTTAGATCTGCTAGCTAGGTCTTCAGGTCATCCCAGGCTTGTAAGTTAAAGCATGTTGCATGCTAGTAATCAACAGAGTTGGGACATAAGTCTGCACTGTTGAATCTTGAATCCTGTGTTTAACTATTCCAAAGTTGACCTCTTCCCATAACAAGTATATTAG
This sequence comes from Oryctolagus cuniculus, assembly GCF_051225735.1. Lineage (NCBI taxonomy): Eukaryota > Metazoa > Chordata > Mammalia > Lagomorpha > Leporidae > Oryctolagus > Oryctolagus cuniculus. The sequence goes on from NC_142885.1 coordinate 32,334,464, forward strand.
GTAGAGGCTTTCTCCTCATTAGTCATATAACATTAAGAGTGTATAAAATAATGAAACCTGGAGCACACAGAAGATAGAATATTCTACATGTAAGTCATGAAGTTGGATATAGGAGAGCATTTCAGGCAAAGGGAAAACATTGCCAGGACTTATGAGAGAGAGAAGGATAGGGGTGGACATTTGGCCTGGCAGTTATGAAACCTTGAACCATATTCCAGTACCTGGGTTGGATAACTGCCTTCTGACTCCAGGTTCTCACTAATTTAGATCTGGGGAAGCAGTGTTGATGGTTCAAATAATTGAGTTCTTGATACTTACTGTATGCTAACTGAATTGAGTTCCCAGATCCCTGCTGGCTGGCTCTGGGGCAGTAAACCACAGACTGAGACATCACCTATATCTTTCATGTAAATTGCTGATTTTTTCTTAAAATATTCAATTAGGTTGGAATTAGTCTTAACTGTTAAGACAACCACATCCCATACTGGGGTGTACCTGTTTGTGCTCTGAATTACAGATTCCTGCTAATGCAGGTAACTGGGTGCAGTAGTGATGAACCAGGTAGTTCAGTTCCTGTTTCCCAAATGGGGTATGTGGATTGAGTTCTTGCTTCCTAGTTTCAGCATCAGTTGAGGACCGAAATGCAGGCATTTTTGAAATGAACTAGCAGATAGGAGTTTTCTTTTTCTCACTCTCAAACTCACTCTCTCTTCTTCTATCCCTCTCAAGCAAGTATATATTAAAGACTCCATTAAAAGGCTGGTGCCATGGCTCAATAGGCTAATCCTCCACCTGTAGCACCAGCACCCCGGATTCTAGTCCCAGTTGGGGCACCAGATTCTGTCCTGGTTGCTCCTCCTCCTGTCCAGCTCTCTGCTGTGGCCTGGGAGTACAGTGGAGGATGGCCCAAGTGCTTGGGCCCTGCACCCCATGGGAGACCAAGAGAAATACCTGGCTACTGGCTTTGGATCAGCACAGTGCACCAGCCACAGCATGCTGGCTGCAGCCATTGGGGGTGAACCAAAGGTGAAGACCTTTCTCTCTGTCTCTCTCACTGTCCACTCTGCCTGTCAAAAAAAAAAAAAAAAAACTCAATTAAAAGATGAAGCATTTCCAAGATAAATAAATATTTATACTTAAGTGAATTTACTGTTATTTTATAAAATACTGATATTCATGTTTGCATATAATAGGTTGATATAATTATTTACAGTCATTTTCTAATCACAAATATATTATGCTTATTTTACCACTGTTAATATAGTATTACTACACTATTCTTCAGCAGAGGATATACCATATTTTTTCACTTAAAATAGTGTATTTGTTATCCTTTTACATATATGAGTTTGCTAAAAAATTCAGTAGTTAATTTTTTGGTATAGGTAACTAAAGGATTAATTTTCCAATAAATTTGCCTTTATTCTTGTTTAAAATTGAGGTTGCTCAAGAATTCAAAAATTTATCTGTGATAGTATCTAAATAATAAATTTTCAATAATTTTTACTTTATTTTTTAAAAAGAAGCTGAACACTTATAGGTATATATTTGTTTAGTAAAAAACAAAAACAAAACGCAAAAAGTAATAACTATACATAAGAAATATTGACTAACACACAAACCAGTAAATATAACTGTTGATGGGAATAAAGTATGTCTCCTTTCTTCGTAGTGTAGATTGAAATTAAATTAAATCAATGCAATTTAATGACTATCATTTTAAAGTTTCATTGTGGTTTTTGAAATATTTATTTATTTGAAAGGCAGAGTTACACAGAGGCAGAGGCAGAGAGAGAGAGAGAGAGAGAGAGGTCTTCCATCCGCTGGTTCACTCCCCAATTGGCTGCAATGACCAGAGCTGCACGGATCCAAAGCCAGGAGCCAAGTGCTTGTTCCCCATCTCCTATGTGGGTGCAGGGGCCCAAGGACTTGGGCCATCTTTTACTGCTTTCCCAGGCTATAGCTTAGAGTTGGGTCAAAAGTTGGGCAGATGGGAATTGAATCGGCACCCATTTGGGAAGCTGGCACTGCAGGCTGCAGCTTTACTTGCTATGCCACAGCACTGGCCCCAATTACTATCATATTTTGTCTCAGAATTTTTGTCTGATTATAGAAGAAATAGGTATAGGTGTATTTTTTGTAACAATTTTCACGTAACATAATTATAGCACACATTTTGTTAACATATTTTCAACAAATGAATCATAGCAGAGAAAATGTACATTTAAGCAATCATCAGAACTCAAAATGTCCATTTCACTCCAAGACATTGGATTTTAAGTTCTCTATTAGATTGTTTACAACCATTGTCTCTACCGGTGAGGAACAATATTTTCTTTCTTCATTCTATTTGTTGAATTCAGTGTAGGGTTAATCTTATGAGTAAAAAGTAAACTGAAAATAGATTTTTGCAAAAATTGAGAGTGGGAATATGAGAGGGAGTAGTAAGTGTTGGAGCATGGTCAGGAGGGAGGATAGTGTGAATTATCACTGTATTCCTAAATCTATATATATGAAGTATATGAAATCTGTATACCTTAAAAATATAAATTTAATTTTTTATAATATGACTTTTGTTACATGTCATGTAAAATTCGTATATCTATATTTGGTTTTCATTATATCTGAAGATCCCTTGTTTGTTTTTTAAGGATTTACTTACTTAAAGGCATAATAACAAGACAGTAGAGACAGAAGCAGATAAATATTTTAGATGCTGTTTCACCCCCTGAAATGCCTGTAACAACTATGGCTGTGTGAGGCTGAAGCCAGGAGCCAGAAACTCCATTCAAATCTGAGTAGGTAGGGAGGAACCCAAAAATATGAGCTACTCTCTGTTGCCTTTCATGTCCATTTGCAGGAAACCATCAGAGAAATGGCATCTCTAGGACTGAAATCAGGCACAAGGATATATGATACAGGTGTCCCAAGCACTAGCTTAAAGCATTGCACCATCATGCCCACCCCATGAGGATCACTTAATCTTAATGCATAACTTAATATATTCAGGATTATAAGCTTATTTCTTTGTATACCTTGTTTTATTTGAGTTACTTTTGTTCCCTATTTTTTGATGAATTACTGTTCTCTCCTATTTTCTTTCTGTATTTTTGGTTTGTTTGTTTACATTATTTCAAGCTACGATCCTCTATTGATTTTTTTTTTGACAGGCAGAGTGGACAGTGAGAGAGAGAGACAGAGAGAAAGGTCTTCCTTTGCCGTTGGTTCACCCTCCAATGGCCACTGCGGCTGGCGCGCTGCGGCCGGCGCACCACGCTGATCCGATGGCAGGAGCCAGGAGCCAGGTGCTTTTCCTGGTCTCCCATGGGGTGCAGGGCCCAAGCACCTGGGCCATCCTCCACTGCACTCCCTGGCCACAGCAGAGGGCTGGCCTGGAAGAGGGGCAACCGGGACAGAATCCGGCGCCCTGACCGGGACTAGAACCGGATGTGCCGGCACTGCTAGGCGGAGGATTAGCCTAGTGAGCCACGGCGCCGGCCCCTCTATTGAATTATTATATTCATTGATTTGGTTATTAAAAAGAAAATACAGTAATGACATATTTTACACATTTATTAAATTATAAGCTCAAGAATGATACACTTTAATACTAATGCTGCTCTGTTAGTTTACACTGGTATTTATTTATTACAACTCATGTATATTTTTTAGCATTTACATATTTCTTCATCTTTCTCTTCATGTATTTTGTCTTATATTTTTTCCTTTCCTCTACCATAAAAATTATTGACATTAATAATGGAAAATTAGTCTCTCAAATTCATTCCTTACATTTATTGAATTTCCAATATGTTCTTTTAGATGTTGACATATATATATATATATATATATATATATATTGCTTCCTTTACGTTGAATATTTTCAGAAGCTCTATAAGAAGTACAACCCTAGAAGCTCTATAAGAAGTACAACCCTAGTTCTTCATAATTCTTATATTAAACTTTCTTTTGATATGGATGATTGTTCCTATGAACCTCCTTCCTGGACCTGAGTTTACCATACTGAATTTCCAATCTTATGTCTTAAGATGATTTTGAATATCTTTTTATATGGTTGGCCTGGTCATTGGGGACACTGGTGGTATTGGTTCACTTTGGGTGGCTAACCTATACAACATCATTCCTGACCTCTACTTGACTACAAAACATCTTGGAGATGGGTCTTCCATGGGACTGCAGTTGCTATGGGCATTTGGAAGTCTTCTGTCCAAAAGTATTCAGCTCTGAAAAGTCTGGAATATTTCATCAGGGAAACAGCCATAAGTATGATAGGAGCTTTCTGAAGACAAAGGGAATAACAGACTGGAGAGTGGAATAAGGGAATTATGAATATGAGTCATTTCTCCAGATGCAGAAATGCAATTGAAATTATTTAAGTATTTCCACACTTTGGATATTAAATTTATATGTATGCTTATATACATGTGTTTATATGTTGATATATAAATACATGAATGTTTACAAGAGTATACACATATATGTATATTTGTTTTCTTATGTACTATTCTCTCATGTAACACAAATTGCATCAAATTTAAATGTATTTAAATGTTACTAACTTAGGAAGCCGGCACCATGGCTCACTTGGTTAATCCTCCGCCTGTGGTGCTGGCATCCCATTTGGGCACCAGGTTCCAGTCCTGGTTGCTCCTCTTCCAGTCCAGCTCTCTGCAGTGGCCCGGGAGGGCAGTGGAGGATGGCCCAATTCCTTGGGCTCCTGCACCTGCATGGGAGACCAAGCAGAAGCACCTGGCTCCTGGTTTTGGATCAGTGCAGCACCAGAAATAGTGGCCATTTGGGGAGTAAACTAACAGAAGGAAGACCTTTCTCTCTCTCTCTGTCTATAACTCTACCTGTCAAATAATAATAAAAAAAGTTACTAACTTAAAACAACTATACATATTTATATTGCACCATGTTTTTTCCTAAAGTATCAATCTCTTCAAATATTTGTGATTTCTTATGAGCAAAACATGTAGACTCTATTTTTTAAGAAAAAATAGATGGTACATTATCATCACCATAGTCACCCTACTCTATCATTCAAGGGAACACCAGAACTTCTTCCTCTTACATATAGCTGTTTCTTAAGATGTATTTATTTATTTGAAATGCAAAGTTACAGATATAGAGGGAGAGAAAGAGAGAGAGGTCTTCCATTTCCTGGTTCACTCCCCACATGGCAGCAACAGCAGGGGGTTGGAGCTTCCTTTAGGTATCCCAAGTGGGAAGAGGGGCTCAAACACTTGGGTCATCTGCTGCTGCTTTCCCAGGCACATTAGCATGTGGAGCATGCAGGACATGAACCTACACTCATATGGGATGTTGGTGCTGCAACTGGTGGCTTTACCTGCTACGCGCTACAGTGCTGGCCCACCTAGTACCTGTTAAACAACTTTTCCCAAACAATTTCTCATTCCTACTCTTCCCTGTTTCTGTTAGCCACCATCATACTCTTAGCATCTATGAGAAGCACTTTGTTAGAGTCCACATATGACTGAGACTATGTCGCTCATGTCTTTTTGGGTTTGGCATATTTTTTATATGATAAGGAGTCTCACATCCATCCATATTGTTGTAAATGATAAACGTGTCTTCCATTTCCATCAAATAGCTTTCCTTTGTGTGCATTCACATTTTCTTTTTCCATTCATCATTTTGTAGACACTTAGTTTTTTTTTTCCATTTCTCAAATATAAAGATGGTATACCAAATTAATTTTCTTTAGATATACATACCCAGGAATGGGACTGCTAGATTGTATAATCTTTCTATTGCAGGGGTAGTAAGGGGTATAAAGGAGCAAAAAGAAATTATAAATTATAAAGATCAATTTCTAAGTCATAAAATATGAATATATTGGATGATTATATACAGAGGTAATCCATAAAAACAAATACAACTGGTAAAAGACATTACTATAAATACCAATCATATACATATATATATATATTCATAGTCTTAATTACTAAGTACAAGCAAGAAACAAAGAAAATATTAAAGCACAGTAGTCAGACTAGAAAAAAATTTGCAAGAGAAATGGAAAAAAAGGATTAAATTATGAGATATCTTTATACATTCTTTAAATTCATAATAAAAAATAACACAGAGGACTCAACATAAAAATGTGTTCCACATATGAATAAGAATGGCTCTGAGCCAATAAACAGCCATTAAATTGTAACTGACCTGAAGGAGGTTCCTGCAACACCCAATAGGGTCTTTTCCAGAAAGAGGTGGGAGGGAGTCCAGCAGTTTGCAGGACCAGGGAGGAGAAACTCCCTCCCACTACAGGGAGGCTGGAGCCAAAGAGGACGCAGTGTTGGAAATGAACCTGACTCCTCTTATTTTTTCCATCTGGCACGACCTGAACTCGTGTGTCAGCTCTATGGAGGATTCTGATTGGCTGCGTCTTTTAGACGTTGTGCACACTCACGGCAATGCAAGCTGTTCAGTCAGATGCGGTGGTGTAAATGCTACGTAATCCCGCAGGATCTTGATGCCACAGTAGTCTTCCAGTTCTGAGGTGGAGGGAGGTTCTAGGAGTGGGCTCCGTTGTTGGGAATCTCTAAAGGCAGTCAGCGTTTGCTGCTCTCTGTCCGCTGTTTTCTGACCGTCTTCCATTGAAGGACGTCACCCACCTCAGACACTCGAAATGGTGAGTGTGGGGGGCGGGGCTTGAGGAGAGGGGAAGGCAGACTTCCTGGATGTTGTCAGAAAAGGCTGACAGGTTGCCGGCTTCACAGAGGTCATCTCTAGTCCGTAGGCCCCATCTCGCTGCTGGAATGACACTTCCCTTGGCCCTCTCTGGTCTGCAGTGTGGGGACTTCAGGTGTCCTGTCCGTTTCTTGCTCACAGCCTAAGGGCCATCTCTGGGCAGCTGCTGGCAGCATTCCCCTGCCTTCCCCATTTATGCAGTGGGGACGGGGTGGTCATTATGGGGAATGTGGGCTGTGTGTGGAGGGTTCATGCAGTGAAGAGCTGTTGTTTAAGGGGTCCTCAGTTGCTTTTTTACTCCAGGGGTGACATGAATTCACAAGTTTTCTGAATATGTCAGAAGCAGGTCTTAATTCACGGACCCTGATCTGTCAGCATAGCCCATTCTGGAGGTCTGACCTCATTTTCTGTTGAAAATAACAGTGTCATAGACAGTAAGTTAAAAACAAAGTAGTTTTATTTCACTCAGTGTTTTGGTTCAGGTTTTAGGGGGACAGGAGCACAGTGTAATTTGTACTCAGGTGTCATCTTTGCCCTTACACATTCCCTTGATAGGCTGTTGGCTGTCTTTGACCTTTCAAATAGAAAGTTTAGCTCGTTACATTTATGGGTGTTTTAAAAACTATTTCTGTTCCATGACAACCTTCCCAACCCCAAAAATATAAGCCTAGATTTCTAAGTTTTAATTTTTATTTTGATATAGGGTGATTTTTCAAGGTTATTGGGATAAAATTGACAAAATTTGTGTATATTCAAGGCCTGCAATCTGATGTTATTTGAGGTGTTTTTAAGTCCATGGGAAATTCACTTTATCATTTAATCTAGTTTTTCACTAAATTTTTGGAATCCCCTTTTACATATGTATTATGAGATGATTAAGACAAACTAACATATCCATATCACCTTGCATAGTCTTTAAAATAATACTTAAGATCTTAACAAGTTGTGAGTATTGAATAGTGTATTGATATTATTTCTGTGCTGTATATTAGGTCTCAAGGAGTTAATTTATCTCCTAACATCTTCACACTTCCTCCACTCTCAGCCCCTAGAAACCACTATTCTGTTCTGTGATTAAGTTTGATTTTCTCCAATTCCACAAATTCAGGAGATTATGTGGTATTTATCTTTCTCTGTCATACTTCATGCAGCCTGATGTGCACATTTATTTATTTGGATCCATGTTGTGATAAAATGCTAGAATTTCTCTTTTATTGTTGGATGTGATTCGATTGTGTGCATGTGTATCATGTTTTTCTCTATTCATCTATTGACCATGTTATTTCCATTTCTTGTTCTTGTGAATAATGCTCATATGAACATGGATGTGCCAGTGTACCTTTGAGATAGTGATTTTATTTCCTTTGGATACACATCAAGTAGTGGGATTATTTTGTCACGTGTTCCATTTTTAATTTTATTTGGGATACTTCCATAGTGTTTTTCTTTTTTTTTTCTTTCTTTTTCTTTTTTTTTTTTTTTTTGACAGACAGAGTGGACAGTGAGAGAGAGAGAGAGACAGAGAGAAAGGTCTTCCTTTGCCGTTGGTTCACCTTCCAATGGCCGCCGCAGCCGGCACACTGCAGCCAGCACACCACACTGATCTGAAGGCAGGAGCCAGGTGCTTTTCCTGGTCTCCCATGGGGTGCAGGGCCCAAGCACCTGGGCCATCCTCCAGTGCACTCCCGGGCCACAGCAGAGAGCTGGCCTGGAAGAGGGGCAACCGGGACAGAATCCAGCGCCCTGACCGGGACTAGAACCTGGTGTGCCGGCACCGCTAGGTGGAGGATTAGCCTGTTGAGCTGCAGCGCCGGCCCCATAGTGTTTTTCATAGTGAATTTACCAATTTACATTCCCTCAGACAATTTATGTGTTATTTTTTCTAAAGATCTGATTCAGTAGTTGTTATATTTTTAGTTTTTGATAATAGCCATTTCTACATATGTGGTGATAATATTGTGGTATTGGTTAGCAGTGCGGCCCCTTTTAAAATACCTGTTGGGTGCTTTCATAGCTTGATTGGAAAAACTATCTGATTCTTTGTCCAATTTTATTTATAGTTATGAGTGTATTTCTTCGTATTACTCCCTTAATGATACTATGTTTGCCAACTTTTTCTCCCCTTCTTTGTTTTCTCTGTTTAGTTTTCCTTTTAGTACACAGATTTTTTTTTGTCTTTTAGTTTTCTGTAGTCTTACTTCCTTTTGTCACCTGTGCATTTCATGTCATATCTGAATCATTGTTGAGGTACAATATATCCAAAGCTGTTTTAGGCATTTGTGATGGGAATATTCTCAGTGGAAGGGAATATTCTCTTTCCCTGTCTGTGTGTATGTGTGTTTGTCTTTTTTTTCTTTCGAACTAATTAATTAAGAAGCTTGTAAAAACTACTTGGAGCGCTTGGTACCAAATCAGAGTTAGATTATAGGATTAAGGTCTTAGTATTACATAGAATAGTGGGGTGACCATAGTTTACAGTAATACATTCATTATTTTATGAGCAAATAGAAGGAAGATATTCCAAGGCTCTGATTATGAGGTGTAATGTCATAGAAGGGAAAATGTATCTTGATTTGATCATTACACATTGTATATGTGATTAAAATTTCACACTGTTACCTGTAGATATGTCTAATTATTGTCAACAAAATATGAACCCAGAACAGCATCTTACTGGGTGTATAGTATTAAGGGATGTCAAAATATTTAAATTAGTGTCATAACTACTATTAGTATCTTTGGAAATATTTTATTAAGACAAAGATAATCTGAAAATAACTGAATTGGTATTTTCCCAGGAAAAGTGGAGCAATTAGGAGGCAGTATTTTAGCTTAAATTTGTAATTAATAATCTTTTGAATTGTTTCGCATAAGCAAAATGAAGTGGTTCTCTAAGTGTGTATGGTATTAATTTGAATTAGGATAATATCAAACAAGAAATAATGAACTAAATAGCAGATTAATTTTGGTGAAAAATTCCTTGAAACATGCATATTATTTCATTCTAAACATTGTCTATGAATTGTAAGGCTCCTCATATTTATGGTTTTAAGTTTTGAACCAAAGTGAGTATATTAATTTCATGTTCCACAAAATAGGTGAAACTCTCCCATATTTGTTGGTATTCAGTTTCTTCTGTGAAGCCCAAACTTAAGAGTTTATCTGCTCAGTCCTAACTGTCCCTTGATTTAGGTGAATGTCCTTTGCTTTGTACTGTACTGGCAATATACATAATCATAACCATATTATAATATTAACATGTTTTCATTTATCCCGCAATTCTTCATATTACTTACAGTAAAGTTTCATTTACCATCAGCCCCAGACAGGCACTAGTCTAAAATCTATCTCCAGAGATTGGCCTTTTATGGACATATCCTATAATTGAAATTGTACAATGTTGCAGTATGTGGGGTTTTGCTTCTAATTTCTTCTCTTGAGTTTTTACTTTTGTAGTCGGTAATTTGTTAATTAATTTTTATTGCCAAATGGTGTACCATTATAAAAGATATATTACACACTGTTATTCTTACATTCAGTATTTGAGTTGATTTCACATTTGGCTTTCATAAATATTGCTGCAGTGAGCAGACGTGAGCAAGTGGATTTTTTATCTTTTGGCATACAGGAGAGAAACTGCTGAGTTAAGAAATAATCCTATGTAGAACTTGCTAATAAACTGCAAATTATTTTTCACAATGGTTGCACTATTTTACTGAAAGTGTATGAGGGTTCCATGTTGTCCATCTGTCTCAGTCAGCATTTATCTATGGCTGAATCAGAATCATCCTACTGAATATTAAGTGATATCTTTAGGTTTTGTTTGCATTTACCCAATGACTAATAGTAATCATATCTTTTTGCATTATTAAATGTCTTATTGAAGTAACTGATTTTAAAAATGATATGTTCCTATATTTTTTATTTTTCCATTACAAAATTCAGTGTTTTTATTCTTAAATTTCTTAGTGGTATTTTCACTTTGATGCTATCTTGAATGTTAATCATATTTTCATAATGTTCATTGCTACTATACAGAAATGTAATTGATATTTGTATCTTTATCCTATATTCTGCTGCATTGTAAATTTTTTTTTGTGAATTCCTCAGGATATGTTTCAATTACAATATTAGCTTTTTTTCAAATAAAAACACTTTGTTCTTCAAAATTTAAAAAAATTAAAGACTTTTTAAAATTTATTTGAAAGGCAGAGTTACCATAGGGATGCTCACTTTGCAGGCAGTGGCTTTACACACTATGTTACAGTGCTACCCTTTCATTGTGGTTTTTATTTGCATTTCCCTGATGGCTAGTGATCATGAGCATTTTTTCATCATTGGCCATTTCGTCTTTGGAAAAGTAACTGTTTATGTCCTTTGGCCATTTCTTATCTGGATTTTTTGTTTTGTTGTTGAGTTTCTTGGGTTCTTACTAAATTCTGGATATTGGTCTTTTATTGCATAATTTCAAAAAATTTTTCCCATTCTGTCAGTTGTCTTTCATGTTTTTGAGTGTTTCCTTTGCAGTGCAGAAACTTCCTAGCTTAACATAATCTCATTTTTCTATATTTTTGCTTTTACTGACTGTGCTTCTGAGGCTTTTTTCATGAAGTTTTTGCTTATGCCAATGCATTGAAGAGTTTCACCAATATTTTCCTCTAGTAATGTGGTGGTATCAGGTCCTAGATTTAGGTCTTTGGTCCATTTTGAGTTAATTTTTGTATAAGGTATAAGGTAGGGTCTTGTTTCACACTTCTATATGTGTAGATCTAATGTTTTCAGCACCATTTGGTGAAGAGACTGTCTTTTCTCCAGGGGCTAATTTTAGCTCATTTGTGAAAGATTAGTTGGTTGTAGATGTGTGGGTTAGTTTCTTGTATTTTTATTCTTTTTCATTTGTCAACATTTCTATTTTTGTTCTAGTACCAGGCTGTTTTGGTTATAACTACCCTGTATATTCTGTATTGAAATCTGCTATTTTGATGCCACCAGTCTTATTTTAGTTGTTTAGGCTATCCAGGTCTCTGTTGTTTAAATATGAATTTTAGCATCATTCTTCTACATATGAGAAGAATGACATTGTACTGAGCTTGTAAGTTGCAATGGATATAATGGACATTTGATATTAATTATTCCAATCCATGAGCATGGAAGAGTGTTCCATTTTTGTGGCATCTTCTATTTCTTTCTTTATTGATTTGTAATTTTGATTGTAGAGATCTTTCCTATATTTGATTAAATTTATTCCAGAGTATTTAAGTTTGTTGGAACTACTGTGAATAGTAATGATCTTACAAGTTTTTCTCAGCCATGGCATTGTGTATACAAGGGATATTGATTTTGTGCATTGGTTTTATATTCTGCAACACTGTCAAACTCTGTGATGAGTTCCAGTAGTCTCCTGGTGGAGTCATTTGGTTTAATATATATATATATATATATATATATTTAAAAATATATATATATATAATTCTATATATATATAGAATTATGCCATCTTGCAAACAGTGACAATTTGACTTCCTCCTTTCCCTTTGATTTCTTTTTTTTTTTTTTTGCCTTATGCCTCTGGCTAAAACATTCAGAACTATATTAAATAGCAATGGTGAGAGTGGACATCCTTGTCAGGTCCTGGATCTTGGTGGAAATGCTTCCAGCTTTTCCCCATTCAGTATGAGGCTTGCTGTGTGTTTGTCATATATTGCCTTGATGGCGGTAAGAAATAAGGGTTTTTATCATGAGATGATGTTGTCTTTCATCAAATGACTTTCTACATCTATTGACATAATCATATGGTTTTATTCTACTTGTTTGTTAATGTGATGTGTCATTTATATTGATACCCATATGTTGAACCTTTTCTGTGTACTGGCGATAAATCCCACTTGTTCCAGGTGAACAATATTTCTGAAGTTTTGTTTGATTCAATTATGTGATATTTTGTTGAATATTTTTGCTCTGTTCATCATGGATAAATGTCAGTGATTATCATTCTTTGTTGTATCTTTTTCTGGCTTTTGGAATTAAGGTGATGCTGTCCTCCTATAAGCAATTTGGGAGGATTTTCTCCCTGTTAATTGTTTTGAATACTTTGAGAAGAATTGAGATTAGGGAATTAGTTCCTCTTTAAAAGTTTGTTAGGATTCAGCAGTGAAGCCATCTGGTCTTGGGCTTTTCTTTGTTGGGAAGGTCTTTGTTCTGTCTTGATTGGCATCTTGGTTACTGATCTGTTTTGTTTTCTGTGGCTTGAGGAATAAATTTTAATAGAACCCATACAATGGGTTCTTTGTTATTTATTCAAACTACATCTTGTTTATTATTCTGTTTAGGTTTTCTATGCCTTCAGGAATGAAGTATGCAAACTAGAACTCCTGTTAAAGTAGCTATTCTCAGAAAAAAATAAATGTTTGTGAGGATGTGAAGAAAAAGGTGCCCTTTTACGTTGTTAGTGAGAATGAAAGTTAGTACAGCCATTTTTCAGATCAGAGTGCATGTTCTCGACAAAATTAGTAATAGATATTATCTATGACCCATTTATCCCACACCTAGTCATATGTTTCATTGAGGTGAAATAAGCAGCTGAAAGATATACCTGAGCTCCAATTTCCAACATAACTCACAATAGGTAAGGATTTAACCTAGGTGTCTATTGATGCATGAATGGTTGAAGAAAATGCAATAAATAAAATCCATTGATATCCTTTGCCCATTTCTCAACTCTTTTATTTCATTGTTGGTTTCTTGGGCTCCTTATATACTATGGATATTAATCTTTTATCAAATGCATAGTTTGCAAAGATTGTCTTCCATTCTGTCATTTCTGTCTTCACTCTGTGCTTTGTAGTGCAGAAACATCTTAAATTTGATAGAATCCCGTTTCTCTTTTTAGCTTTCTTAACTGTGCTTCTGAGGCATTATACAAAGAGTCATTGCCTAAGCCAGTGTCCTGCAATATTTCTATTATGCTTTCCTTTAGTAGTTTGATAGTTTCAGATCTTAAAGTTAGATCCTTGATTCATTTCTAGTAAATATTTTGTATAGAATATAAGTATGGGTCTAGTTTCAAATTTCTGCATGCAGAAATCCAATTTTCCCAGTAACTTTTCAAGGAATTTTTAGCAATTTGCCCAATATTAAATGGTTATAGATGTGCAGAGTTATTTCTGGTGTTTCTATTCTGTTCTATTGGGTTACATGTCTATTTTTATGCCAGTGCCATGCTGTTTTGATTACAATATCCCTGTAATGTGTCTTGGAATCTGATATTGTAATGCTTCTGTCATTGTTATTATTGGTTACATTGTTATTATTGGTTAATACTACTTTGGCCATTCAGTGTCTCTTGTATTTCCATCTAAATTTTAGGATTGTTTATATCTGTGAAGAATAGACCTAAAGTGTTGATGGGGATTGCAATGAATCTGTAAATTTTGGTTATGGTATATACATTTGGGGGTATTAATTCCTCCAGTAGTTGAAACATGAATTTTTTTTGTTTCTTTTTTTATATCTTCTGTTTCTTTCACTAATGTTTTAGAATCTTCATTGTAGAGATCTTTCACATTCCTTATTAAATTTATCAGTATTTTGGTAGTTTTTGTGAGTGAGGTTTTTTTTTTTTTTTTTTTTTTTTTTTTTTTTTTTACAGTCAGAGTGGACAGTGAGAGAGAGAGACAGAAAGAAAGGTCTTCCTTTTTGCCGTTGGTTCACCCTCCAATGTCCACTGTGGCTGGCCCATCACGCTGATCTGAAGCCCGGAGCCAGATGCTTCTCCTGGCTCTCCTTGCTTCTCCTTGCACCCTGCAGGTGCAGGGCCCAAGCACTTGGGCCATCCTCCACTGCCTTCCCAGGCCACAGCAGAGAGCTGGCCTGGAAGAGGGGCAACCGGGACAGAATCCAGTGCCCCAACTGGGACTAGAACCCGGTGTGCTGGCGCCACAAGGTGAAGGATTAGCCTAGTGAGCCGTGGCGCCAGCCAGTGAGGTGGTTTTTGTAAGTCCTTTTTCAGGTAGTTGTTGGCATGTATGAATGATATTATTTTTTGTGTTGATTTTGCATCCTGAAGCTGCTGAATTCTCTTATAATTCTGATAGTCTCTTATGGGGATCTTTTTGTTTCCTAATATAATATTTTTTAACTTTTATTTAATGAATATAAATTTCCAAAGTATGACTTATGGATTACAATGGCTTCCCCCCCATACTGTCCCTCCCACCCACAACCCTCCCCTTTCCCACTCCCTCTCCCCTTCCATTCACATCAAGATTCATTTTTGATTATCTTAATATACCGACGATCAGCTTAGTATACATTAAGTAAGGATTTCAACAGTTTGCTCCCACACAGAAACATAAAGTGAAAAATCATAGATGAAATCAGATCAGACCTATTGTCATGTTTAATCCCAGTGAGAGTCAAGTTGGGAATTGATAATTTCTTTTTTTTTACAGAAGATCAGTTTAGTATGCATTAAGTAAAAGTTTCAACAGTTTGCACCCCCATAGAAACACAAAGTGAAATATACTGTTTGAGTACTCGTTATAGCATTAAGCCTCAATGTACAGCACATTAAGGACAGAGATCCTACATGAGTAGTAAGCGCACAGTGACTCCTGTTGTTGACTTTACAAATTAACACTCCTGTCTATGGCATCAGTAATCTCCCTATGCTCCAGTCATGAGTTTCCAAGGCTATGGAAGCTCCTTGAGTTCTCCGACTCTTATCTTGTTTAGACAAGGTCATAGTCAAAGTGGAGGTTCTCTCTTCCTTCAGAGAAAGGTACCTCCTTCTTTGAAGACCTGTTCTTTCCACTAGGATCTCACTCACAGATATCTTTTTGCCAGAGTGTCTTGGCTTTCCATGCCTGAAATACTCTCATGGGCTTTTCAGCCAGATCTGAATGCCTTTAGGGCTGATTCTGAGGCCAGAGTGCTATTTAGGACATCTGCCATTCTATGAGTCTGCTGAGTATCTCACTTCCCATGTTGGATCACTCTCCCCTTTTTTTATTCTATCTGTTTGTGTTAGCAGGTACTAGACTTGTTTATGTGCTCCCTTTGACTCTTAGTCCTTTCATTATGATCAATTGTGAACTGAAATTGATCACTTGGAATAGTGAGATGGCATTGGTACATGCCACCTTGATGGGATTGAATTGGAATCCCCTGGTATGTTTCTAACTCTACCATTTGGGGCAAGTCAGCTTGAGCATGTCCCAAATTATACATCTCTTCCCTCTCTTATTCCCACTCTTATGTTTAACAGGGATCACATTTCAGTTACTTTTCAACACTTAAGAATAACTGCGTGATAATTACAGAATTAAACCAGTCATATTAAGTAGAACAGACAAAAAAACTACTAAGAGGGATAATGAATTAAGTTGTTCATTAACAGTCAGGGCTATGCTGATCAAGTCACCATTTCTCATAGTGTCCATTTCACTTCAGGAGGTTTCCTTTTTGGTGTTCAGTCAGTTGTCACCGATCAGGGAGAACATATGGTATTTGTCCATTTGGGACTGGCTTACTTCACTCAGCATGATGTGTTCCAGATTCCTCCATTTTGTTGCAAATGACTGGATTTCGTTGTTTCTTACTACGGTATAGTATTCTAAAGAATACATATCCCATAATTTCTTTATCCAGTCTACCATTGATGGGCATTTAGGTTGGTTCCAGGTCTTGGCTATTGTGAATTGTGCTGCAATAAACATTAGGGTGCAGACCACTTTTTTGTTTGCCAATTTAAAATCCTTTGGGTAAATTCCAAGGAGTGGGATGGCTGGGTCGAACGGTAGGGTTATCTTCAGGTTTCTGAGGAATCTCCAGACTGACTTCCATAGTGGCTTGACCAGTTTGCATTCCCACCAACAGTGGGTTAGTGTCCTTTTTTCCCCACATCCTCGCCAACATCTGTTGTTGGTAGATATCTGTATGTGAGCCATTCTAACCGGGGTGAGGTGAAACCTCATGTGGTTTTGATTTGCATTTCCCTGATTGCTAGCGACCTTGAACATTTTTTCATGGTCTGTTGGCCATTTGGATTTCCTCTTTTGAAAAATGTCTGTTGAGGTCCTTGGCCCATCTCTTAAGTGGGTTGTTGGTTTTGGTTTTGTGGAATTTCTGGTTATTAACCCTTGATCTGTTGCATAGTTTGCAAATATTTTTTCCCATTCTGTCGGTGTCTCTTCACTCTCATGACTGTTTCTTTTGCAGTACAGAAACTTCTCAATTTGATGCAATCCCAATAGTTGATTTTGGCTTTGACTGCCTGTGCCTCCCGGGTCTTTTCCAGAAATTCTTTGCCTGTGCCAATATCTTGCAGAGTTTCTCCAATGTTCTCTAGTAACTTGATGGTGTCAGGATGTAGATTTAGGTCTTTAATCCACGTTGAGTGGATTTTTGTGTAAGGTGTAAGGTAGGGGTCTTGCTTCATGCTTCTGCATGTGGAAATCCAGTTTTCCCAGCACCATTTATTGAATAGACTGTCCTTGCTCCAGGAATTGGTTTTAGATCCTTGGTCAAATATAAGTTGGCTGTAGATGTTTGGGTTGATTTCTGGTGTTTCAATTTTGTTCCATTGGTCTATCCATCTGTTTCTGTACCAGTACCATGCTGTTTTGATTACAACTGCCCTGTAGTATGTCCTGAAATCTGGTATTGTGATGCCTCTGGCTTTGTTTTTTGTTGTACAAGATTGCTTTAGCTATTTGAGGTCTCTTGTGCCTCCATATGAATTTCAGCATCATTTTTTCTAGATCTGAGAAGAATGTCTTTGGTATCTTGATTGGGATTGCATTGAATCTATAAATTGCTTTTGGGAGAATGGACATTTTGATGATATTGATTCTTCCAATCCATGAGCATGGAAGATTTTTCCATTTCTTGGTATCCTCTTCTATTTCTTTCTTTAAGGTTTTGTAATTCTCATCGTAGAGATCTTTAACGTCCTTGGTTAAGTTTATTCCAAGGTATTTGATTGTTTTTGTAGCTATTGTGAATGGGATTGATCTTAGAAGTTCTTTCTCAGTCATGGCATTGCTCGTGTATACAAAGGCTGTTGATTTTTGTGCATTGATTTTATATCCTGCCACTTTGCCAAACTCCTCTATGAGTTCCAATAGTCTCTTAGTAGAGTTCTTTGGATCCCCTAAGTAAAGAATCATATCATCTACAAAGAGGGATAGTTTGACTTCTTCCTTCTCAATTTGTATTCCTTTAATTTCTTTTTCTTGTCTGATGGCTCTGGCTAAAACTTCCAGAACTATGTTAAATAGAAATGGTGAGAGTGGGCATCCCTGTCTGGTGCCCGATCTCAGTGGAAATGCTTCCAACTTTTCCCCATTCAATAGGATGCTGGCTGTGGGCTTTTCATAAATTGCTTTGATTATTGAGGAATGTTCCTTCTATACCCAATTTGCTTAGAGTTTTCATCATGAAAGGGTGTTAAATCTTATCGAATGCTTTCTCTGCATCTATTGAGATAATCATATGGTTTTTCTTCTGCAGTCTGTTAATGTGGTGAATCACATTGATTGATTTGCGAATGTTGAACCATCCCTGCATACCAGGGATAAATCCCACTTGGTCTGGGTGGATGATTTTCCTGATGTGTTGTTGTATTCTATTGGCGAGAATTTTATTGAGGATTTTTTCGTCTATGTTCATCAGGGATATTGGTCTATAATTTTCTTTCAGTGCTGCATCTTTCTCTGGCTTAGGGATTAAGGTGATGCTGGCTTCATAGAAAGAATTTGGGAGGATTCCCTCTTCTTCGATTGTTCTGAATAGTTTGAGAAGAAATGGGATTAGTTCTTCTTTAAATGTCTGGTAGAATTCAGCAGTGAATCCATCTGGTCCTGGGCTTTTCTTTGTTGGGAGGGGCTTTATTACTGTTTCAATTTCTGTCTCAGTTATGGGTCTATTTAAGTTTTCGATGTCTTCATGGTTCAATTTAGGTAGATTGCATGTGTCCAGGAATTTTTCCGTTTCTGATAGATTTTCTTGTTTGCTGGCATACAAGTCCTTGTAGTAATTTCTGATGATTCTTTTTATTTCTGTGGTGTCTGTTGTTATGTTTCCTTTTTCATCTCTGATTTTATTGATTTGGGTCTTTTCTTTTTTTAGTTAGTTGGGCCAATGGGGTGTCAATTTTGTTTATTTTTTCAAAAAACCAGCTCCTCGTTTGGCTGATTTTTTGTAATTTTTTTTTGGATTCAATCCTATTGATTTCTTCTCTGGTTTTAATTATTTCTCTTCTCCTACTAGATTTGGGTTTGGTTTGCTGCAGTTTTTCTAGGTCCTTGAGATGCGTTGAAAGCTCATTTCTTTGGTACCTTTCCAATTTCTTGATATAGGCACCTATTGCTATAAATTTGCCTCTCTATACTGCTTTGCTGTATCCCATACGTTTTGATATGTTGTGTTGTTGTCTTCATTTACTTCCAGAAAGTTTTTGATTTCTCTTTTGATTTTGAATGACCCAGTGTTCATTCAGGAGCATGTTGTTCAGTCTCCATGTGTTTGCATACTTTCTGGGGTTTCCTGAGTTGCTAATTTCCAGTTTCATCCCGCTGTGGTCTGAGAAGCTGCATGGTATGATTCTAATTCTTTTAAATTTGCTGAGACTTGCTTTATGGCCTAGTATGTGATCAATCCTAGGGAAGGTTCCATGCACTGCTGAGAAGAATGTGAAGTCTGTAGATGTAGGGTTGAAAGTTCTGTAGATATCTGTTAGATCCATTTGGGCAATAGTGTCAATTAAATCTGCTGTTTCCTTGTTGATCTTCTGTCCGGATGATCTGTCTATTTCTGAGAGTGGAGTATTGAAGTCCCCCAGTACTATTGTATTGGAATCTAAATCTCCCTTTAAGTCCCTTAACATATCTTTTAAATAGACCAGTGCCCTGTAATTAGGTGCATATACATTTATAATAGTTACATCTTCCTGTTGAATTGAACCCTTAATCATTATATAGTGTCCCTCTTTGTCTCTCTTAACAGTTTTTGTATTAAAGTTTATTTTGTCTGATATTAATATGGCTACACCTGCTTTTTTTTTTTTTTTGTTTCTTTTGGCATGGAATATCTTTTTCCAACCTTTCACTTTCAGTCTGCAAGCCTCTTTGTTAGAAAGATGTGTTTCTTGTAGGCAACAAATAGTTGGGTAGTGTTCTTTGAGCCAGTCAGCCAAACGGAGTCTTTTAACTGAAGAATTCAGACCATTAATGTTCAATGTGACTATTGATACGTAGTGACTTTGCCCTGCCATTTTCCCGGAGATATTTTCTAGTATATGCTTTGAGCTTCCCATGCTCTTTTGCTGGTAGGTGTTCTTCCTTTCCCTTCTTTCATATTGATGGCCGTGTTTCTGTGTTTCTGAGTGTAGCACATCTTTAAGTATCTTTTGCAGGGCCGGATGAGTGGCCACAAAGTCTTTCAATTTCTGTTTGCTATGAAAGGTCTTTATTTCACCTTCATTCACAAATGAGAGCTTGGCAGGATATAATATTCTGGGCTGGCAATTTTTCTCTCTTAGCACCTGTGCTATGTCTCACCATTCCCTCCTAGCCTGTAGTGTTTCTGATGAGAAGTCTGCTGTGAGTCTGATTGGAGATCCTCTGAGAGTAATCTGACGTTTCTCTCTTGCACATTTTAGGATCTTTTCTTTATGTTTCACTGTGGTGAGTTTAATTACCACGTGTCGTGGTGAGGATCTCTTTTGGTCATGTTTATTGGGGGTTCTATGAGCTTCCTGTACTAGGATGTCTCTGTCCTTCTCGAAACCTGGAAAGTTCTCTGCTAGTATCTCACTAAAAAGGCCTTCTAATCCTTTCTCGCTCTCCATGCCTTCAGGAACTCCTAGAACTCGAATGTTGGTTTTTTTAATAGTATCCCAACAATATTTTTTAGATTTCTAATTTCCTCTACTTTTCTTTGGTTTGACTGTATGTTTTCCTGTGCTCTATCTTCTAAGTCCGATATTCTCTCTTCTGCTTCACCCATTCTGTTTTTAAGGCTTTCTAATGTGTTTGTCATTTGATCTATTGAGCTCTTCATTTCATTTTGATTTCTCTTCACTATCATACTTTCCTGTTCTACTAGTTTCTGAGTTTCATTTTGATTCTTCCTTTAAATTTCATTTTCACGAGAGAGATTTTCAATCTTGTCCAATAAGGATTTCTGTAGTTCAAGGATTTGCTTTTGAAAACTTCTAAATGTTCTTATCATAAATTTTTTGAAATCCGTATCTTGCATTTCTTCTATCTCATCATCTTCATAATCTTGGTTTGGGGTGTTTTGTTTATTTGGAGGCATCATAGTGTCATCGTTGATCTTGTTCCCTCGATTTCTGTGTTTGTTAGTTGGCATAGTTAATTCTTCTTGCGTCACTGTGCTTTTTTTTTTATTTTATACTATGTCCATGTTAAGTGGACTGCCTGCTGTTGGAGGAGCCTTGGAGGCTTGAGATGGGTGCGGCCTGAGAGCTCTGCTTGGTTCTTCCTGGTTAAGGGTGTGCAAAGGTGACACCCTCAGGTTATCCGTGGTAAATCTCTCTCTTTTTATTTATTTATTTATTTATTTTATTTATTCAGGGTGTAAGTAACACCGCACGGCACGGCTGTGCAGAATTGATGGTATTTAGCTTCCAGTCTCTGGCTTCTACCCACAGAATCTGTTTAGGCTCCTCTGGACTCCCACTGGGTTGCCTAGACTACTGAATTGTAGTGACTCAGTTCCTTAGCTCTCCCCCGTTGATATGTAAATCCAGAGAGGGGGCCTGCTCTTTGTCTCTTGCGAATTCTTCAAGCCTTGCAGCCTTGCAACCTTTGCAAGGTTAGGGGAAAGAGAAACCCCCAATCTTTTTTTTTCCCTTCTTTCTGGTAGTGAGTTTGCTGCACTTTCCGGCCCCCCTCTAGATTCTGACCCCCGTTTCCCCACCAATGTCTCGGGTTATTGAGCTCACCACCCCTTCCAGTGCCGATGTGTGGACTTGGAGCCCTGGACATCCCAAGTCTCCCCGCTGTTGTCTGTGTGGCATGCACTCCCCTTCGAGCACTGGCGCGCAGACCCTGCGGCTTCCGTGGCTCGGTCCCGCGGCTCGGTCCCGCAGCTCGGCTTCCGCGCGGTGGGCGACCTTGTTCTCCCAGTAGGTCCTCCGATTCACAGCCACTCGATCCAGAAGAGTTTCCTCTGCAATATTTTCCTGGTTCTTTTATCTGAGGCTACCGTAACTCCCCTTTTATTAAACTAAATTTTCCCGGACTATCAGTGCACGCCCTCACTATTCCGCCATCTTGGCTCCGCCCCGGTTCTAGATCTTTTTTGGAATGCCTCCAACTTTCTGCGTTCAGTAAGATGCTATCTGTGGTTTTGAAATAAATTGCCGAGATTGATGAGAAATGTTGATTCTATAGCTAGTTTGCTTAAGGTTTTCATCATGAGAGGATGTTTTGTTTTATCAAATGCTGTCTTGCATCTATTGAAATAATCATATGATTTTTATTCAGTTTGTTAATCTGATTTATCACATTTTTGATTTTCAAATTTTGAACCATTACTGCATACAGACATTATTTCCACTTTCTCAAGGTGAACTCTATTTCTGATGTGCTATTGGATTCACTTAGCTGGTATTTTTGCTTCTATGTTCATCAGGGATACCAGACTATAGTTCTCTTTCTCTGTTCTATCTTTTCCTGGTTTAGGAATTAGGGTGATGTTGGCTTCATAGAAATAGTTTGAGATGATTCTCCCCCTTTCAATTGTTTTGAATAACTTGAGAAAATATTGTAATTAGTTCATTAAATGTCTGGTAGAATTCAGTATGGAAGCCATTCCTGGACTTTTCTTTGTTGTGAGAGCCTTTATGTCTAATTCAATCTCTGTCTGGATATTGGCTTGTTTAGGTTTCCTAATTCTTCATGACTCAGTTTATTAGATTGTTTGTGTCCAGAAATCTATCTGTTTATCCTAGATTTTCCAATTTGTTGGCATATAGTTCTTTATAAGTGATTCCTGATTATCATTTTTATTTCTGTGATATCTCTGGTTACATTTCCTTTTTCATCTCTTAATTTACTGATTTGGGTCTATCCCTCCCCCGTGTTTTGGTTAGTTTGCCCAATGATGCATCAACTTTTTTTTCAAGTAAATAACTCTTCATTTCATTGTTTTTATACTGCTTTTTGGTTTGAATTTTGCTTACTTCTCTAATTTTTATTTTCTTCCTCCTATTAATTTTGGGTTTGGTTTGTTGTTTTTTTTACATCCTTAGATGCATTGATAGCTTATTTAATTAGTGCCTTCCTAATTTTGAGGTAGGCACCAATTGCTATAATGTTTCCTCTTAATACTGCTTTTACTGTGTCCAGTATTGTTGATATGCTGTATTGCTATCCTCATTTGTTTATAGCATTTTTGTTTCTCTTTTATTTATTTTTTATTTTATATATTTTTAAAAGATTTATTTATTCACTTTTTTGAAAGGAAGAGTTACAGAGCAGCAGAGGCAGAGAGAGAGAGAGAGAGAGAGGGCTTCCATTCAATGGTTCACTCCCCCAAATGGCCACGATGGCCAGAGTTGGACTGGTGTGAAGCCAGGATCCATCCAGGAGCTTCTTCCGGGTCTTCCACATGGGTGCAGGGTCCCAAGCACTTCAACCATCCTCATTGACCTCCTTGGCTATTGTAGAGAGCTGGATCAGAAGTGGAAAAGCCAGGACTTAAACCAGCACCCACATAGGATGCTGATACTGCACACTATGCCATGGTGATGACCTGCTGTTTCTTTTTTGATTTCTTCTATGACCCACTGTTCTTTCCAGAGCATGTTGTTCAGTCTTCATGTGTTTATGTATGTTCTTGATATTCTTGAGATTTTAATTTCCAGTTTCATTCAGTTGTGGTCAGAAAAGTTTCATGATTTGTTTGATCATTTTGAATTTGCTGAGATTTACTCTATGGCCTAGCATATGATCTATCCTGGAGAAAGTTGCATGCACTGATGAACAGAATGTATATTCTGTACTATCTAATGAAATTTTCTATAGATACCAGTTAGGTCTTTTGGTCTACAGTGTAGATTAGCTCTGTTGTTTTTGTTGATTTTCTGTCTAGTTGATCTGTACATTGAAGGAGGTGGGGTGTTGAATTTCCTCATTATTATTGTATTGGAGTCCATGTCTCCCTTTAGATCAATTAACATTTGTGGTAAATAGCCAGGTACCCTGTAATTGGGTAGATTTACATTTATTATAATCACATCTTCCTGTTGAATTGATTTCTTAATCATTACATATTGCCTTTGTTTGTCTCTTTTATCCATTTTTATGTTAAGTCTATTTTAATTGATATTAAGATACCTACATCTGTTTGTTTCTACTTTCCATTAACATGTGATATCTCTTTCCTTCCTTTCACTTTCAGTTTGTGTGTGTATCTTTGTTTGTGGGGCATGTTTCTTGTAGGCACCAAGCACATGGTTGTGTTAACACAATATGCACATAGTAAGCATTGTGCTTTCAAATACAAAAACACCCTGTACATGTAGAATACCTGAAAGGTATGTTATTGATGTAATTGGCAGAAAAAAGATATGGAGTACACAGTAGGACAGACTTAAAACCTTGCTTTCCTGGGAAATATTACTTGAACTCTCTGATTTAGCTACAGAGGCCCAATTGAAAATATATTCATGATGCTTCAAGCGTCAATTGTGTGTGTGTGTATATATATGTATACATATACACACACACACAAACACACACACATTACTTTAAAGAGATACTGGGTTTGACATCATAATAAAAAAAAGTTCTAGTGTGTCATTGAGACATGTTGCTATATACAGTTTTCCATGTATTTTCAAGTGTTGGTTCATATACATAGGCCTTAGTATGCAAAAAGTATACAAACATGGTGTTGCTGCAGAAATGAACTACTATAAAAGAGTATTTTGCATAAGTTCTATATAGGAATGGAATTTCTATATAGTTTAGTATGAACTTATAAAATTAGGTTTCCTTCCAAGGAATGCTTGTATTAAAACTCTGCACTTAGTAAGCATTGTGCTTTCCAATAAAGAAACACACTCTACATATATAATGAAAAATATATTATGTTTCAAGCTGGTACAGATTAGATTAGGCTGACAATTTTTTCCTAAGAAAGATTAATTGAATTTTCTACTTTAACAACCAAGGCCATAATAAACAATGTATTCTCAATGTTTCAAATATCATGTTGGTGCCTGAAGTTATTTGAAGGAATTGAACTGGCTTCTCCATTAGAACACATTGGCTGCATTGAGTTTTCTCTGTGTGTACAACTGATTGCTTGATATACATAGGACTTAATACATTATAAGTATACAACATGAGAATGTAGTGGAAGATTACGCTTTAAAAGGGATATTTTGTTTCAATTTCCCTCAAGGAAGTGAATTTATATCCAGCTCAGTATGAGCTTAAGCATTAGGTTTCCTGGAACCTTAAGATAATGTTTCTTTTACACTGTATGAACTTAGTAAGCATTACACTATACATGTGTAGTATCTGAAAGATATGATATGCCTGAGGTTGGTGCACAGAACACAATTGTAGTACACACTAGGACTGGCTTAAAATGTTGCTTTTCCTGAGAAGATAATAATCTAATAAATGAATTCCTGGCTTTTCCTAATTTGCATAGCAAGCATTTTTATTTCAAGCATGAGAACACACTGTGCATTAGCAAACCTCAAAAGAGCTGCTAAATCTGAAGTTCAGAGAAGGAAGGGGATTCAGACTCAAATAAGTCCAGGCTGACAACATGGATTTTCCTCAGACAGTTAAGCATATTGTCTGCAATAACTACAATGCCCTTAAAAAGCAATGCAGCTTCAATACTTCCAACATAGAAATTATTTGTACTTGAAGCAGTAGGTGTGCCTGAAGTACCAGAAGAACTAGAGATAGAATATCAAATAGAAGCCTCTTGCAGCATTTCATTTTCTAACCCTAACCATTACTCTAAACCTAACTCTAATCCTAAAGGCTATCCTCATTCCAAATTCTAACATTAACCCTAGCCTTATCCCTAACTCAAGTCTCAAAGACAGTGTTATCCATAGTCCAAGTACAAAACCTAGTGCTATCCCTAGCATAAAACTTGTCTATAGCCCTAATAATGGCTTGAAAAATAACCCTAGCCCTCACCATCAACCTAAACTCAGCCCTAACCACAGTTGTAGCCCTAAGTCTAACCCAGTCACAAACCTAGCCCTAACCTAACTCCAACCATAACCTAGGCAAAGCCTTACTCATAAACCTAACACTAACCCCTTCCCTAACAATAATCTAATCTCTAATTCTAACCCTAACATTAATTGTAACCCTAAGCCTATCTTATCCCTAAATATAACCTAACCTGAAACTTAGGCTGGGCCCCAAACCTACTCAACATTATAACCCTGAATCTACACTCAATTTTAACCCTAGGTTTACCCAAGCCCAGGACCTAACCCAAAAAATAACAAAAACAAACACTGGCAAGAATTTTCTAATGTTTACTCTAGCCCTACCACTAATGCTACCCATTCTCATAAATATAACCATAGCCATAGCTCTACTCTAAACTTAACAACAGACTTGGTGATTTCAATAGTTCTAACCATAATTAGAAACAACCCTAATCCAAGCTCTAACTCTAGCCTTGGTCATGGCTCTAATGCTAAATATATATCTAATACTAAACCTAGTCCTATCCTCATACTAACAGTACTATAAACAAAGTCCTAGACCAAAACCTATCCATAGTTTACACCCTATCCCTAAATGTAATGCTTGCTCTACCACTGATCCTAGTCTATGTCTTCTATGTAATTTAAGCCCTAAATTTAAGCCAACCATAGCCCTAAATGTAGCTATTAACCTAGCACTCAAACTAATCCAAGCCACAATAGAATACTAACCAAATTTAACTCTAACTCTAACCCTAGCCGAGGTCCTAATGTTAACACTAACTCTAAGACAAATCCTGATTCTAATCTTTAACATAACCCTAACCCTAGTCATAACACTAACCATAAGCCTAAATGTAAACCTAGTACTACCCCAACCCTAACACTAAACCTAACCATAGCCCTAGCCCTAATCCTAACTGTAGCTCTAGACATGAGTCTAGCCCCAAATATCATCAACCTAACCCCAACACAATTTTGACCATAAAACTATAACCCTAACACTAAACCTAACAGAGCTTTGAACCTATCCCTCTGCCTAATCCTAACCCTACCCAAATGTCATGCCTAGTTCAAAAACTAGACCTAACCATAACCCAACCCTAGCCCTTATTCTAATCTTAGCACTTAAACCTAACCCTGGCTCTATCCCTATTCTAGCAAAAAACCTAAACATAGCTTTTTTTTATTTAAAAAATATATATATTTTACCTTTTATTTAATGAATATAAATTTCCAAAGTACGACTTATGGATTACAATGGCTTCCCCCCCATACCGTCCCTCCCACCCACAACCCTCCCCTTTCCCACTCCCTCTCCCCTTCCATTCACATCAAGATTCATTTTCGATTATCTTAATATACAGAAGATCAGCTTAGTATACATTAAGTAAGGATTTCATAGCTTTAGCCAGAACCTTAGCAATGACAGGAAGAATACTTTTTAATTTTTTTTTTTTATTTTTGAAAGGCAGAGTGGACAGTGAGAAAGAGAGAGAGACAGAGAGAAATGTCTTCCTTTACCATTGGTTCACCCTCCAATGGCTGCTGTGGCCAGCACGCTGCAGCTGGTGCACCGTGCTGATCCGAAGCCAGGAGCCAGGTGCTTCTCCTGGTCTCCCTGAGGGTTCAGGACCCAAGGACTTGGGCCATCCTCCACTGCACTCCTGGACCATAGCAGAGAGCTGGACTGGAGGAGGGGCAACTGGAACAGAATCCAGCACCCCAACCGGGACTAGAACCTGGGGTGCTGGCACCGCAGACAGAGGATTAGCCTATTGAGCCACGGTGCCAGCCAGGAAGACTACTCTTACTCCTTCCCTAGCCCTAACATTAAGCTTAACCCTACATCTAATTTTGACCCTAGTACTCTTCCTAATTTTAGTACTAACCCTAACCCTAATTTAAACATTAATTCTAGCATTAACTCTATCCCTAGCACCTAAACCTAAATATAAACATAGCTCTAAACCTCACTGTAATAAACACTATAACCCAAGATCTAGTCTGAGCTTTAACACTAAGCAGAGTCCAACAATTACCCATAGATTTAGTCATAGTCCTATCACTAACCCAAAATGTAAATGTAACCATATTTTTATGCATGATGATATCCCTAATTAAGTCCATAATAATAAACTTTTCTGTAGCTTTAAACCACATAAAAGCCCTAAACTTATGGCTTTTTCTAGCAATAGCCCTAACTGGAACCTAACCTTAGACCAGACCCTCAACCTAGCTCTAAAGTTAACCTTAGCCCTAGCCATCATACAATCTCTAAGCCTAACCCTTGCTGTGTTAGAGCCCAGTCCTTAATGATAGTACCAACACTAAACCTAGAGCTAAGTTGAACTATAAACCTAACCCTATTATAGTCCTAAGCATAATCTTTCAGTAATCCATAACATAAGCCTAAGCTTAGAGCTTGTTCTAATCCTAACATTAGTCTGAATCCCAAACCCTTTAGCCTAACCATAGTCCTAGATGTAACACTAAACATAGATAAATACCTAAAATGAACCCTGATACAACCATAACATTATTCCTAAGAATAGCTCTAACCCTACCTCTAACTCTGTCTTTATTCATAACTCTAACCCTCACTCTAGAACTAATCCTAATCCTAACCATAAACCTGATAGTAGCTCTATCCATTCCTTTAAACATATAAAAAAAAAACCCTAATGCTATCCCTATACCTAAATGTAAACCTAGACCTAACTCTAGGCCTAATCCTAACTGTAGGTCAAAATTGAAACCAAAATATAGCCTTAATCAAAATATAGTCCTGGCTCTACAGCTAACATTAGACCCTATCACAGCCCTGGCCCCAACTCTTAAACTAATAATCACCCTAACCTTACACATAATGGTAAAGCTAACCCTAGATGCAGCCCTAATCCTAGTCTTAAACCTAGATTCAACAATAATCATAGCCTTCACACTAACCCTAAAATTAAATCTAGTTATAGTTCTACCCATGTCCTAACACTAATTCTAACTATAACCATAAACATATCCCTAGCCTTAAACCTCACCAAAATTCAATCCATATTGCTAACCCTAGGCCTAACTCCAAGCATAACAATAATACAACACCAGGCCATAGACATAAACCTAAACCTAACACTAGCTCTGAGCCTCACAAAATATCTAACTTAATGAACATTTACTCTAAACTTTACATAAGTCTTGTCCCAAATGAAAACACTAATTTTAACCCTATTCCTAAGTTTGCTTCTAACCGAAACTTAACCCCAAACCTAAGAGTAATTGCAACTCTAATCAGAAACCTAACTGTAAACCTAGCACTAGTTCTAACTCTAATTGTAGCCTAAATCCTGTGATAACACTAACTGTAGCTCTTGCACTACACCTAAACAGATCAAGCCCTAACACTTGCCCTGATGCAAAGCATAAGTCTGGACTTAACAGTAATTCAAACCCTAGCTATCTGTAGCCATAACCCTAAAACTAGCCCTAATCTTAATGCTAAACCTGGTCCTCTACTAATCCCAACACTAAACCAAACAGCAGCATTAAACCTACCCCTACATCTACACTTAGCCATTAAGATAATCTAAGCCATAACTCTAACCTAACCTGACTATAACCCTAGCTCTAACCCAGAACTCAAATGTAGTTATAATTGTAACTCCAGCTCTACCCTTAAACCTAGTCCTAACCTGAGCCCTCTCCTACCTCTAAACACTGCTTGACCTTCAACCTATCTATAACTGTAAACATAACTCTAGGTACAATTCTACTCCCAACCATAGCCCTAGACCAAACCCTAGCACTAACCCTACACCTTGCTATCACCCTAGCCATAAACCTAATCCTAAGCCTAGCCCCAGCCATTTCACTAAACCTAAGTCTAAATATAGACCTACCCGAGATCCTAACTCTAACCCTATAATGCTCTTCTAACTCTAACCCTGAACACAGGCTAAGAACAGGCCAGTCCAACCTAGCCCAAAACCTCATTCCAGTCCTAGCTCTCACCCTCAATAACTGCAATTGAATCCTAACCCTAGCTCTAGGCATATCCCTATCCCTTCCCAATAAATATGTAACCATAAACCTAACTAGACTAGCTTCTGGCCCTGACCTTAACACTGCTACTTCCTCAGATCAAAAAGTAACTCTCACTCTAAAGCTACTTTAGGATCTACCATTAAATGTAACCCTAATCCTAATACTAAACTCTAACACTAGGAATAACCACAACCCTAGTCTTAACTCTATTACAAACTTAAATATAACACTATACCATGCCATATTACTAATCATGGTTATAGCAGTTATTTAAAAATTAACACTAGTCCAATTCCTAATGCTAATGCAAAGCATAACTCTAACTACAACAATGCTCTACTCCAACCCCCCCAAATAATCCTAGCCTGAGTCATAATACCAGTGCTAACATTAAACATAATCCTAACCCTAATCATAACAATAACAGTAACCAAAATCCTACCTATACCAAAAAAAAATTTATCCCTAAACCCAATACTATCCATAACATTTACCCTAATCCTACCTCTAGGCCTAACTCTACTCTAATCCCATGATAGCAGTAAACCTAATCATAAACTTAGTTCAAACACTAGCAATAACAGAAGGACTAACTTACCCTTCCTTTAGAACTAATTCTAACCCTAACCCTAGCCCTAAATATAAAGCTCTAGCACTAACCATAACTGAAAATCCCACTCTAGGGGCCAACATTGTTGTGTAGCCTCCACCTGTGTTGCTGGTATCCCATATGGGTATCAGTTCTAGTCCTGGCTGCTACTCTTCTGATCCAGCTCTCTGGTATGGTCTGGAAAAGTAGTAAAGATGGCCCAAGTCCTTGGGCTGCTATACTCACATGGGAAACCCACGGGAAGCTCCTAGCTTCTGGCTTTGGATCAGCTCACCTCAAGGGTTGTGGCCATTTAGGGAATGAACCAGCAGATGGAAGACATTTGTCTCTCCATCTCTGTGTCTGTGACTCTACCTTTCAAATAAATAAATTAATTAATTAAACTTATAAAAAATTCAACTCTACCCCCAGCAATAAATATAGTACTAAACTTGGGCCTTATCTTAAATCAAAATGTAGTAATAACACAGACCATACTCCTAACCCTAAAATACTCACCCATGGTTTAGCCTAAAACCTAAAATAACCCTATGCCTACATCTAACACTAACCTAACCATGGCCCTATCTAATTTTAAAAAAAGAACCTAGCTTAGCTTTATACCTCATCAAGTCCTAGGGCTAATTCTATAGACCTAGGGCTAATTTTACCCAAACCCTGACTCTAACAGCAATGCTAGGCAACTGCCTTGAAATTAGCCTAATCCTAACTGTAGTCCTAACCCACACACAGTCCGTAAATCTATCATTTACTCTAAACTTAACACAAGCCAGGGCCCTAATTCTAGCATTAATCCTAATCTCAGTCCTGTCCAACTGTGGCAGAAAACCTAGGTAAAACACAAACCACAGGGGATGGCACCGTGGTACAGCAGGTTAACATCTTGGCCTGAAATGCTGGTATCTGGTTTGGGACCCGGCTACTCCTCTTCCGATCCAGCTCTCTGCTATGGCCTGAGAAGGCAGTAGAAGATGGTTCAAGTCCTTTGGCCCCTGTACCTACATGGGACACCTGGAAGAACCTCCTGGATCCTGGCTTCAGATCAGCGCAGCTTTGGCCATTGTGGCCAATTGGGGAGTGAACCATTGGATGGAAGACCTTCTCTCTCTCTCTCTCTCTGACTCTCCTCTTTCTGTGTAACTCTGACTTTCAAATAAATAAATAAATATAAAAAACCCAAAACCACAGTAGTAACCCTAACCAGAAAACTAATCCTAACCTTAGCACGAGTCATCACCCTAACACTTAACCAAACCATAGCCCAAGCCCTAACCCTAATAAGTATAGCCCTAACCATAACATGGATGCAAACTGCATCCTAACATTAATAGTAGCTCTAACTCTACACCTTACCCTAAACTTAACCCTAACCCTAGCCTACACATTAACCTAAACTTAACCCTAAAACTAACAGTAGTTCTAATCTTTCCTCTATATCTCATCTCAACAACAAATCTAACTCTACCTCTAACTGTAATACTAACGGTAACCCAAGATCTAGCCTGAAACTTAAAATTAGTCATAGCCCTATCACTAGCTCTAAACTTAACAATAGGCCTAGGGATAGAAGTAATGCTAAGCTTTACCCAATACTAGCCCAAAACATAGTGTGAATGATAACCTTAGAATAGCCTTAATCCTATTCATAATTCTAGCTCTAGCTCTTACCCTAATCCTAGACATAGCTTTCAACCCTTTTCTGTGGGAAAAGATACCCACAGAATCAAAGTGAAAGAATGGAAAAGATATTCCATGCTAAGGGAAATCAAAAACAGAAGATGTAACCACCTTATTATTAGAAAGAGATAGAATTTAATGAAAAAACTGCTAAAAGAAAAAAAAAGTATGTAGTGATTAAATGATCAATTGTACAGGAAGATGTGACTATGGCCAATGTATATGCACACAATTCCAGCATGCATGCCTATTTAAAGCAAATGTTAATAGTTCTAAAGAGACACATAGGCTCCAATACAATAATAACGAGGGACTTCAACATCTTATTTTCATCAATGTGCCGATCAACTAGAGATAAAATCAACAAATAATCAACATAATTCATCTATACTATGGGTCAAATGGACATAAATGTATATACAGAATGTTTCACCCACATCTGCAAAACATGTATTCTTTTTGTCAGTTCATGAGAATTTCTCTAGGACAGAACATATATTAGGCCATAAGGCAAGTCTTAGCAAATTCAAAATTATTGAAATCATACTATTTATCTTTTTTTGAAAACAATGTATTGGAGCTGGAAATCAACAATATAGAAAATATGCAATCATATGGAGACTGAACAACAAGCTTATAATATACAGTGGGGCATAGAAGAAATCAAAGGGAAAATATCTTGGAAATGAATGAAGATGACAACACAACATATCAAAACTTATGGGATACAGCAAAAGCCATGTTAAGAAGGATGTTTATAGCAATTATTGACAACATCAAGAAATTTTAAAGGCATCAAATAAATGGTCTAACAATACATGTCAAGGCCCTAGAGATATAATAACAAAACAAATCATAATTAGCAGGAAGAAAAGTAATTAAAATTAGAAATGAAATAAAGCAAAATAAAAATAAAATTGAAATTGCTCTATGCCAACAAATTGGAAAATCTCAAATAAATGGAAGGTATAGATTTTTGGATATGCACAATCTACCAAAATTGATTAATGAAGAGATAGAAAAACTAAACAGACAAGTATCCAAGACAGATTGAATCAGTAATAAAGATACTTCTAAGAAAGAAATGCCCAGGGGGCCGGTGCTGTGGTGCAGTGGGTTAATGCCCTGGCCTGAGGTGCCAGCATCCAATAAGGGTGCCAGTTTGAGACCCAGCTCTCTGCTGTGGCCTGGGAAGGCAGTGGAAGATGGCCCAGGTCCTTGGGCCCATGCACCCATGTGGGAAGTCTGGAAGAGGCTCCTGGCTCCTGGCTTTGGATCAGTGCAGTGCTGGCCATTGTAGCCATCTTGAGAGTAAACCATTGGATGGAGGACCTCCCCCCTCTGCCTTTCCTCTCTCTCTGTAACTCTCAATTTCAAATAAGTAGATAAATCTTAAAAAAAATTTTTTTTCATTTTTTGACAGGCAGAGTGGACAGTGAGAGAGAGACAGAGAGAAAGGTCTTCCTTTGCCATTGGTTCACCCTCCAATGGCCGCCGCGGCTGGCACGCTGTGGCCGGCGCACCGTGCTGATCCGGTGGCAGGAGCCAGGTTCTTATCCTGGTCTCCCATGGGGTGCAGGGCCCAAGTATTTGGGCCATCCTCCACTGCACTCCCTGGCCACAGCAGAGGGCTGGCCTGGAAGAGGGGCAACCGGGACAGAATCTGGCACCCTGACCGGGACTAGAACCCGGTGTGCCAGGGCCGCAAGGCAGAGGATTAGCCTAGTGAGCCACGGCGCTGGCCTAA
Source organism: Oryctolagus cuniculus (assembly GCF_051225735.1). Lineage (NCBI taxonomy): Eukaryota > Metazoa > Chordata > Mammalia > Lagomorpha > Leporidae > Oryctolagus > Oryctolagus cuniculus. Next base: position 32,368,496 of record NC_142885.1, read on the forward strand.
AAAATTAAAAAAATAAAATAAAAAGAAAGAAAGCCCAGGACTGGATGTTGTCACTGCTGAATTCTACCAAACCTTTAAATAAATGATTTATCCAAATATTATCAAAGTATTCAAATCAATTTAAGGGGAGGGAAATCTCCCAACTCTTTCCTGGAGGCCAACATTACCTTAATTCCAAAACCATAAATAGATGCAGCAAAGAAAATTATAGACCAGTATCCCTGATGAGCATAGATGCAAACATCCACAGCAAAGTACTAGCTAACGGAATAAAAACAACCAGAAGATCATTCACCTTGACCAAGTGGGATTTAACCTTTATTTGCAGGGATGGTTCTACATACACTAATAAATAAGTGTGATATATCACATTAACAAATTGAAGAATAAGAATCATATGATCATCTCAATAAGGGCAGAAAAAATATTTGAATAAATATAACATTCTTCCATGATTATAACCTGAAGCAAATTGAATACAGCAGGAACATTCCACAACACAATCAAGGCGATCCATGACAAATATGCAGCCAGCATCTTATTGAATGAAGAAAAGTTAGAAAAATTTCCACTAACATCCAGAACCATACAACTATATCCACAGTCAATATAGTTCTTGAAGGTTTAGCCAGAGACATTAGAGAAGAAAAAGAAATCAAGGGAATACAAAATGGAAAGAGGAATTCAAATTATCACTGTCAGTGGATGACATGATCCTATGTGTAGGGGAACCAAAATTCTCTACTATTCAATATAAAAAAGTCCACTAATAAAAAGAGAGCTTGGTAATGTTGCATGATATAAAATCGACATACAAAAATCAATCACATATATATATATATGGTAATAACATATATATATATATTTATACAAACAATGCCATGACTGAGAAAGAACTTGTAAAATGAGTCCCAGTCACAATAACTACAAAAATTCAAATACCTTGGTATAAATGAAACCAAGGATGTGAAAAATATCCACAATGAAAAATTAAAAAAAAACATTAACAAAAGAAATAACAGATAAAACAAAAGCAAAAATATGCTCTGTGTTCATGGATTGGGAGAACTAATATCATGAAAATGTTCATAGTACTCACTATGATCCCAATCAAAATGCCAGTGACATTCTTCTCTGACTTAGGAAAAAAGTGTTTCTAGGATTCATATGAAACAGAGAAGACTCTAAATAGCTGAAACAATTTTTTAAAAGATTTTATTTAATTTATTTGAGCAGTAGAGTTACAGACAGACAGAGAGAGAGAGACAAAGAGAAAGGTCTTCCTTCATTGGTTCACACCAAAATGGCGGCAACAGCCGGAGCTGTGCCGAACTGAAGCCAGGAGCCAGGTGATTCTTCCTGGTCTCCCATGTGGGTGCAGGGGCCCTAGGAGGTGAGCCATCTTCTACTGTTTCCCCAGGCCACAGCAGAGAACTGGATTGGAAGAGGAGCAGCCAGGACTAGAACCGGCACCCATATGGGATGCCAGCACCGCAAGTGGAGGATTAACCTAAAGCGCCACAGTCCCAAACCCTGAAGCAATCCTAAACAGCAAAAACAAACCCAGAGACATCACAATATCAGAGGATTTCAAGTCATACTACAGGACAGTTATAATCAAAACAGCCTGGTACTGGCACAAAAATAGACATAGAGATCAATGGAACAGAACAGAGACCCCAGAAATCAATCCATGTATCTATAACCAATCTTTGATAAGGGAGTTAAAATCAATCTCTGGAGAAAATATATAATATATTCTCTTCAACAAATGGTGCCAGGAAAATTGGATCTCAACATGAAGAAGCATGAAACAAGACTCCTGACATACATCTTATGCAAAATCAATGAAAATGGATCAAGGATCCAAATCAATGACCCAATACCTTCAAATTACTAAAGGAAAGCATTGAGAAAACTACAAGACAATGGTACAGGCAAATCATTATTGTAAAAGACTCTAGAAGCCCAGGCAATAAACGTAAATATAGAGAAAATGGGATTGCATCAATCTAAGAATCTTCTGAATTTCAAAGATAACACTCAAGAAAATGAAGAGACAATCCACAGAATGTGAGAAAGTATTTGCAAGCTATACAACTGATAAAGGAATAATATCCAGGCTATATATTTTTCAAAGATTTATTTTATTTATTTGAAATACAGAGTTACATACAATAGTAGAGCTGAGATGGGGAGGTCGGTCTTCAATCCACTGGGTCACTCCCCAAATGACCACAATGGCCAGAGCTGAGCTGTTCTGAAGCCAGGACCCAAGAGTTTCTTCCAGGTCTCCCATGTGGGTGCAGGGGCCCAAGGACCTGGGCCATCTTCCACTGCTTTCCCAGGCCACAGCGGAGAGCTGAATCAGAAGTGGAGCAGCCGGGACTTGAACTGGTGCCCATATGGGATGCCGGTGCTGCAGGCTGGGCTCTAGCCCACTGTGCCACAGCACTGGCTTCAATGTCCAGGATATATTAAGAGCTCAAGAAACTCAACAACCTCAAAAAAGTCAAACAATCCAGCTAATAACTGGATTGGGCAAAGGACATGAACATGAATTTTTCAAATGATGAAATTCAAGTGGCCAACAGACACATGAAAAGAATCCCAGGGTAATTTTCCATCTTAGGAATGTAAATAAAAGCACAAAGAGATACCACCTTGTAATGGTTAAAGTACAGAAATAAAAAAAAATAAATTCTGGAGAGGATGTGGCCAAAAATGTACCATGATTGACGGTTGCAGGGAATGCCAATTAGTTCAACCATTATGGAACAGAGTATGTTGATTCCTCAGGAATGTGAAAATAAATCATCCATATGACCCAGCCATCCCACTCCTTGGAATTTACTCAAACAAAATGAAAATGAAAACGACATATGAAAGAATTATTTGTATCTCCATGTTTATGACAGGTCAGCTAACAATAGTTAAGACATGGAATCAATTCAACTGATGAATGGAAAAATAAAATATGATACACACATGTTATGAAATGCTACTCAGCCATAGAAACAATGAAATCCTGGCTTTTATAACAAAATGGATGCAGATGCAACTGGAAACCATTGTGTATAGGGACATTAGCAATCCCAAAAAGGCAAATATCATATTTTTCCTGATCTTTGCAACTAATATAGAATACAAAAAAATATGTAGGAATGAGATGGACGCTTTGTGATATAATTGCCATTTTTAGTACTTGTTCATACTATTAATGTCCTTAGTCTTCTCACTTTTTATTGTTGAATATTATGGCTAGCCATAAATGAAGCCTGTGAATATAGAATGGTTTAAGATTCTGTCTTTGCAAAAGCTGATGTAAGAAGACAGGGGAAGGAGGGAGGAGTTTGATGGAAAACAGAAGGGAGGGCAGTATGGTATTCTACATTAACTTTATTTGAACATGGTAAATGCATGACATCTGTTTTGTTAATATCCAGAGGAAACACCATTGAATTGTCACAAGGCTTCAATTTTGATGTCAGAAACTAATCATTATCTGTTCATAATCACTTGGGATATCACCAGACACCATTGATGGCATAATACTTTGTGGTGTCAATCAATTGTCATGTCATAAAAAATATTATGATATCATAAACCAAAATTTATATATCATGAGCCTACCCTTTTGTTGTATTTTGAGAACATTTGTGTTTTCCTAAACAATTTTTAAATCAACAATCTATTGGAATGTTCTTCATTCATTTGTGTTGTAATGATCAATAGCAACATTGTAAACCACCACTTTGGTGCCATCAATCGTGGTGTTATTAAACTGTTGTGATTTTGTAACCAATTTTGATGTCATAAATATATATTTAGATGTCATAAACAAACATTGTGATGTCATGAACTATTTCTGTGGTGTCATAATCAATTATGATGCCATAAACCTTTGTTGTGGTGTCATGTTCAACTGTGATGTCATAGACCACATTGCATTGACAGTAAATCGTGATAATAACAAAAAACATTGTGTTGTCATTAACCACCATTGTGATCTCATAAGACAACCATTAAGGTGTCATAACCAAAACATTTTATTATTAAAAGCAGCTATTAAGTCATAAATCCACATCCTGTTACTATAAATCAAATAGTGCTGACATTATCAATTGTGATATTAACTACCATTATTATACTAACATTTTATCACTGTGATGTCAGAAACCGACTTCTGTGTTGTCAGTCAATTATGATGTCCTAAACCACCATTGTATCATTATCATGTCAATTGTGACATCCTAAACCTAATGTGATATTATTGACCACCATTATGATGTTGTAAAGCTACTGTCATGTTATCTCAATCAACTGTGATGTCCAAAACATCCATTGTGATATAATGATGAATTATGATTACTTAAAAGCAATTGTGATATCATATTCAATGTGAGTGATAAAATCCATTGTGATGTCAAAGTTTATCATTGTTATATTCTAAATCTGGCATGGTTTTGACTTAATCAATTGTGCTGACATAAAACATCATTGTGATAATATAACTGTCATGAATCTTCCATCATTATGACATGAAAACAATTATGATGTCATAATTGTGATATCTGGATAACCACTGTGATGTCTTAATTCTACCATTTAATGGGCAAAATCAATTGTGAAGTAATGAAACCCATTGTAATATTTATAAAGCCAGCATTCTGATATTATGATCTAGTGTTTAAACTGGCATCATGTCATAATAAGTGATTGTGATGCTGTAAACCAATATTGTGATGCCATAAACCTACGTTGTGATTTCATACACCAACCATTGTGTTCTCACAATAAATTGTGAATATAAACAATGACTGAGATGCCATAAACCACCATAGTGAGTTACAATTAGTGTGATATCATATACAACCCTGTTGTTTCTCATAATAAATGTTGATGTACTAAGCCATGGTTTTGATGGCATCAACCTACATTGTACATGACAATAAATTATTATGTAGGGAACCACCTTTGTGATGTCATAATCTGAAATAGTGATATCATAGTCACTGGTGATATTAATAAGACCATTTTAGTATTACAAACAGAAATTTTGAGATCACAAATCTAGAAATGTGATGTCAACAATTGTGAAGTCATAAAATGAATTGTGATGACATGAAGTAACCATTGTTGGGACAGAATCGGTTGTGCAGACATATAATTCACTGTGATCTCATAAATCTACCATAGTTATGTCACAATCATTTGGAATGTCATAAACAACTATTGTGGTTTCATAATTAATTATGATGCCATAAAACTTTTTGATGTCATACATAGACCATTGCAATGTGATAAAACAATCTTCGTTTTCATAATTAATTGTGGTGTCATAAACTACAATTGTGATATTTAAGCAATTGTGAAACCTTAAAAATATCATGTCAAACCTTTTGTCATGTCAGTGAGCAATGATATGTTATAATCACTTGTGATGTCACAAAAGATTACAATGCCAAAATCTATTGTGATGCCATAAACTAACACTGTGGTGTCATAATCAATTGTGATTTCAAAACTATCCATTGTGATGTCATAAGCAATGTGAACTCATGAAATGTTATGTCATGGGGCTGGCGCTGTGGCTCACTTGGTTAATCCTCTGCTTCCAGTGCCAGCATCCCATATGGACACTGGGTTCTAGTCCCAGTTGCTCCTCTTCCAGTCCAGCTCTCTGCTGTGGCCCAGGAAGGCAGTGGAGGATGGCCCAAGTGCTTGGGCGTCTGCACCCATGTGGGAGCCCAGGAAGAAGCACCTGGTTCCTGGCTTCAGATCGGTGTAGCTCTGGCCATAGCGGCCATTTGGGGAGTGAACCAATGGAAGGAAGACCTTTCTCTCTGTCTCTCTAAATGTCTAACTCTGTCAAATAAATAAATTAAAAAATAAGCAATGCGAAGTCATAAAATGTTATGTCATAAACCTAACCACCCTTATTTTGTCATATTCAATTTCGATGCCATTAACAAAATTGTGATATTATAAACTACCATTGTGATAACAAAACTTAATTTTTAGCTCCAAAATCCATTGTGATGTCATAAACAATTGATTTCTAACATGTCACCATTGTGAAAACAAAAACCTATCTCTGTCATGTCATAACCAATTCGGAGGTTATTGGTCTGCGTTTGTGACTTCATGATCAATAATAATCACATAAAACAGCATCATGATGTCATAATCATGTGTCATGTCATGAAACATTTCTATGACATAAATCTACCATTTGATGTCATAAATCAATCATTTTGTCATCAATTGGCTTTTCATAACTAATATTATGATGTCAGAAGCCACTATTGTGTTATAATAAATCATGATGTCCTAAAATCACTGTGATATTTTCATGCATTGTCATGTAAAATAAAACATACTGTTGTCATAAACATCAATTATGTGGTCACAAAATAATTCTGATGCCAGTATCAATTGTAACATCATGATAAACCAGTGTGATATAAAGCTAATATTGTGGTGTCAAAATCTATTTTAATTTCATAAAAATGTTTGATGTCATTATCAATTTGGATGTGATAAACAACCATTGTGATATTATAAATGTACCAAGTGATATACTCACTACTGATGTCATAAAGCATTATTGTGATGTCATAATCAATTGTGATAACATTCTGATAATCGTCCAATTGCAATGTAATGAAATGGTGTTATAAACCAATTTTATGCCATAAACCTTCCATCATGATGTGATGATCAATTGTGATGAATACAAAATTCACTCTGATGTCAAAATCAATTGTGATGCCATGAAAGCACTGTGATATGATAATCAATTGAGAATGCAAAAATCTGTGTGACATAATATACTATCATTGTGATGACATAACCAATAGGGTGTCAGGAAGAACGATTATGATGTCATAAACAACAACATGGAGAAGACATAAACCTAAAAGTCCAATATAATAAACACCATGGTGTTTTCATAATCAATTTTGATGTTATGAAAACATTGTTATGTCATATACTAATAAGTGATCACATAAACCTATCACTGTGATATAATAAGTAAACCATGGTCATGATATATTTTTCTGTTGTAAATGTTTAGATGTCATCAAACCATTCTGATGTCATAAAACATCACTGTAATGTCACATCCAAGTGTATATCATAAACCACTATTGTGATATCATAATAAATTTTGAGGTTATAAGTCACTATTATGATGTAACAATCAACTTTGATGCCATATACTATCATTGTTATGTCATAAAACCACAATTATGATGTTGTAAATCAACCATTATGCCAACATAAATAATTTTGATATCATAAACCACCTTTGTGTGGTCATAAAACAATATAATCATTTTACCATTCTGATATCAAATAGCTACCATCCTGATATACTCCTCTGTGATGTAATAAACTAATCATTATATCATCATTAGGAATGGTAATGTCATACACCAACCATTGTATTGTCACAAAAACATAGTGATGTCATAAACCTTTCTCATATTGTAAATATAACTTTATTATGTCAGTATCCCTCTGAGGTCATGAATCAAGCAATTTGCCATCAAAATCAATTTTGATGTCATATCATTATTTTATTTTTATAAGATCATTGTATTGTAGTATTGATTTTTGATAGTATTTGTGATAGTATTGATTTGTGATAAACCATCATCACCATACATTTGTGATAAATATATCATACTAAGAGGGGGCCATCAAAGAAGGAGGTACCTTTCTCTGGAGTGAGGAGAGAACTTCCACTTTGATTATGGCCCTGTCTAAATAATGTCAGTTTGTGGAATCTAAAGGCTTCCATAGCCTTAGCAGATCATGACAAAAGCCTCGGGTGATCACTGATGTCATAAATAAGTGTGTCAATTGTTAAATCAACAACAGGAATCACTGTGCACTTGTTCCCCATATAAGACCTCTGTCCTTAGTGAGCTGTACTATGAAAATCAATGGTAAAACTAGTTTTCAAACAGTACTTTATACTTTGTGTGTCTGTGTGGGTGCAAACTGTTGAAATGCTTTCTAAGAGCTGATCTTCTGTATATAAAGGTAATTAAAGGGGCCAGCATGGTGGCAAAGTGGGTAAAGCGGCCACCTGTGATGCCGGCATCCCACATGGGCACCAGTTCAAGTCCCGGCTGCTCTACTTCCAATCCAGCTCTCTGGTGTAGCCTTGTCATGAGTTGCCAAGGCTATGGAAACATTTTGAATTTGCCAACTCTGATCTTATTTAGGCAAAGTCATAGTCAAAGTGGAAGTTCTCTCCTCCCTTCAGAGAAAGGAACTTCCTTCTTTGATGGCCCGTTCTTTCCACTGGGATCTCACTCACAGAGATGTTTCATTTAGGTTTTGCTTTTTTTTTGCCAGAGTGTCTTGGCTTTCCATGCCTAAAATACTCTCATGGGCTCTTCAGCCAGACCTGAATGCCTCAAGGGCTAATTCTGAGGCCAGAGTCTGTTTAGGGCATCTGCCATTCTATGAGTCTGCTGTGTATCCCACTTCCCATGTTGGATCTAACTCCCTTTCTGATTTAAGCTTACCATTGTGCTGTCATAATCAATCGTGATATCATACATCAAAATGTGCTATCATAATCAAAATTATATTGTCATAATACAACATTGTACTGCCATAATTACATAGTGATGACATTTTGGTATCACAAGCCTACTATTGTGATATCACAGTCAAGTGTGTTGTCAAAAACCATCTATTATGCCATCCTAACCAATTGTCCTGTCATAGACCACCATAAAATATTTCAGAAGTGTGATGTCCTAATCAATATATGATATGCCACTATTGTGATATAATAAACTTACTGGTGTGCCATCACAAATAGTTACGATGACATAAAACTACTGTGTGCCATCATAATCAATTTTGATGTCATAAACTGACATTTAATATCATAACATTGAGATATAATCTATTTTCTGATAAACCACATTTTTATATCATAAACATACCATTGTGATGTCATTATCAATTGTGATGTCATACATAAACTATGTCATCATAACCAATTTTGATAAACATACACAACCATTGTATTGTGATAAAAAACATAATATAATCTACGTTTTGTGATAAACTGCCATTCTGATACTATAATGCTATAACTGTGATGTCAAAACTAATTCTGATGTAATATACCAATTGTTAAGATGTCATCATAGGGGCTGGCAATGTGGCGTAGCAGGTAAAGCTGCTGCCTGCAGTGCCAGCATCCCATATGGGCACTGGTTCAAGTCCTAGCTGCTTCACTTCCCATCCAGCTCTCTGCTATGGCCTCAGAAAGCAGTGGAAGTTGCCCCAAGTCCTCAGGCTCCTGCACCCATGTGGGAGACCTGGAAAAATCTCCTAGCTCCTGGCTTCAGATCAGTGCTGCTCTGGCCATTGCAGCCAATTGGGAAGTGAACCAGAGGATGGAAGACCTCTCTCTTTCTCTCTCCCTCTCTGCCTCTCCTTCTTTCTTTGTGTAACTATGACTTTCAAATAAATCTATAAATAAACAACCAAACAAATCTTTAAAAAGAGATGTCATCATAAATGTTGGTGTTATAAGTCATCCAATGTGATATCATAGTCAATTGTGATGTCAAAAATTAACTGTTTTGTCATAAAAATTGTGATATCATAATCAATTGGTATCTGACAGCCATTCTGCAATTATAAATCTACCAATATGATACCCTATAGTTTGTGATGTCATAAACTAAACAATGTCCCATCATAATCAATTTTAATAAAATAAAACATCATTATATTGACCTAGAAATCTGTTGTGAAAAGCATTTTGTGGGGCTGTCACTGTGTCATAGTGGGTAAAGTTGCCTCTTGAAGTGTTGGCATTCTGTATGGTGCCAGTTTGAGTCCTGGTGGCTCCACTTCTGACCCATCTCTCTGTTATGGCCTGGGAAAGCAGTAAAAAGTGACCCAAGTCCCTGGGCCCTTGCACCTGCATCAGAGACCTGGAAGAAGCTCTTTGTTCCTGGCTTTGAATTGGCCCAGCTCTGGCTGTTGCAGCCATTTGGAGAGTGAACCAGTGGATGGAAGATCCCCTCCGGTAACTCTGCCTTTCAAATAATAAATAAATGAGTCTTAAAAAAAAAAACAATTTATTAGCCCTTGTTCTGACTGTCGAGGAATAACTTAATACTTTATTCTTTTTAGTATTTTTTTGTTTTACTTAATATCATTGGTTGAACTCTTTAATTAACACAAGATTATTCTTAGGTATTTAAATTTAACTGAAAAGTGATTCCTGTTAAATATAAGAGTGGGAGCTGGCGCCACAGCTCACTAGGCTAATCCTCCACCTTGCAGCACTGGAACACTGGGTTCTAGTCCCAGTCGGGGTGCCAGATTCTGTCCCAGTTGCCCCTCTTCCAGGCCAGCTCTCTGCTGTGGCCAGGGAGTGCAGTGGAGGATGGCCCAAGTACTTGGGCCCTGCACCCCATGGGAGACCAGGAGAAGCACCTGGCTCCTGCTATTGGATCAGCGTGGTGCGGTGGCCATTGGAGGGTGAAACAATGGCAAAGGAAGACTTTCTCTCTGTCTCTCTCTCTCACTGTCCACTCTGCCTGTCAAAAAAAAATATAAGAGTGGGAATAAGAGGAGGAGATGTACAGTTCAGCACATGCTAAATCAGACTTGCCCCTAATGGTAGAGTTAGAAACGTGCAAGGGATTCCAATTCAATCCTATCAAGGTGGCATGTACCAATGCCATGTCACTAGTCAAAATGATCAGTTTCAGTTCATAATTGATCCCAATAATAGGATTAAAAGTCAAAGGGACCACATAAACAAGACTAGTGTCTGCTAATACTGATAGAATTAAAAAGGAGAGAACAATCCAACATGGGATGCGGGATACACAGCAGACTCATAGAATGGCAGATGTCCTAAACAGCACTCTGGCCTCAGAATCAGCCCTTAAGGCATTGAGAGCTAGCTAAAAAGCCGATGAGAGTATTTCAGACATGGAAAGCCAAGGCACTATGGCAAAGGAGTGATCTAAATGAAAGATCTCTGTGAGTGAGATCCCAGTGGAAAGAACGGGCCATCAAAGGAGGAGGTACTTTTCTCTGAAGAGAGGAGAGAACTTCAACTGTGACTATGCCCTTGTCTAAATAAATCGGAGTTGCTGAACTCAAGAGGCTTTCCTAGCTTTGGCAGCTCATGAGAAGAGCCTCGTGTGATTACTGACATCATAAATGTGTCAATTGGTATTTCAGGCATGGAAAGCCAAGACACTCTGGCAAAAAGATCTCTGTGAGTGAGATCCCAGTGGAAAGAACAGGTCTTCAAAGAAGAAGGTACCTTTCTCTGAAGGAGGAGAGAACCTCCACTTTGACTATGACCTTGTCTAAACAAGATAAGAGTCGGAGAACTCAGAGGGCTTCCATAGCCTTGGAAACTCATGACTGGAGCATAGGGAGATTACTGATGCCATAGACAGGAGTGTCAATTGGTAAAGTCGAAAACAGGAGTCACTGTGCACTTACTCCTCATGTAGGATCTCTGTCCTTAATGTGCTGTGCATTGAGATTTAATGCTATAACGAGTACTCAAACAATATATTTCACTTTGTGTTTCTATGGGGGTGCAAACTGTTGAAATTTTTACTTAATGCATACTAAACTGATCTTCTGTAAAAAAAAAAAAAGAAATTATCAATTCCCAACTTGACTCTCACTGGGATTAAACATGACAATAGGTCTGATCTGATTTCATCATCATTTAAAAAAATCATCTATTATTTTTCACTTTATGTTTCTGTGTGGGAGCAAACTGTTGAAATCCTTACTTAATGTATACTAAGCTGATCTGTATATTAAGATAATCGAAAATGAATCTTGATGTGAATGGAAGGAGAGAGGGAGTGGGAAAGGGGAGGGTTGTGGGTGGGAGGGACGGTATGAGGGGGAAGCCATTGTAATCCATAAGTCGTACTTTGGAAATTTACATTCATTAAATAAAAGTTAAAAAAAATAAATGTGTCAATTGTTAAATCAACAACAGGAGTCACTGTGCACTTACTCCTCATGTAGGATCTCTGTCCTTAATGTGTTGTACTATGTGAATTAATGGTATAACTAGTACTCAAACAGTACTTTATACTTTGTGTTTCTGTGTGGGTGAAAATTGTTGAAATCTTTACTTAGTATATACTACGTTGATCTTCTGTATATAAAGATAATTAAAAATGAATCTTGAGGAAGAATGGGATGGGAGAGGGAGTCAGAGATGGGATGGTTTGTGGGTGGGAGGGTGGTTATGGGGGGAAGCAGCTATAATCCAAAAGTTCACTTTGAAAATTTATATTCATTAAATAAAAGTTAATAAAAAGCAATTGGTATGTGATAAATGATTCTGGTATGATAGATGAGCATTGTGCTGTCATAATCAATTGTGATATCATAGTCCTACCATTGTGCCATCATAACCCATCATCATACTGTCATAAAACACACTATGATATCATAATAAATTTTCAAATGATGAACCACCATTCTGATAACATAAGAATTCCCTTTTGCCAATATAATCAATTCTGATGTAAAAGCCTGCTGTTGCTGTAATAAAGTACCATGATGCAATCAGCCAGAGCATTATGGCATCAGAATTAATTTTGATGCTGTTGATCACAATTGTTATCATAAGAAATTTTCATGTTATAATCAATTGCTATGTGGTAAACCATGATTCTGATATAAAATACCATTGTGATGTCAATTGCTATGTCATTAACCTACCATTGTGCCATCATAAAAATTGTGATGTTATAAACCAATCATCTTGCTACATCTACCAATTTTGATGTCATAAACCACTGTTGTATTTTCATTTGACACTTGGAAGATTATAATGTTTGTTATGTTAAACCTCATTTCTGTTATCATGATCCTGTCATTGATATCATAATCAATGGTGTTATCATAATGAAAACAATATGCCATCATAAGAAATTGTGATGTCATAGATCAACATTATATTTTCATAATAACATTGTAGTATAATCAAATGGTCTGAGTACAACACCATTCTGATATCATAAACCTACATTTGTGATATCATCATCAAAAGTGATATAATCTTTTCTGCCTTCATACCAATTTTGATGTCATGTACCACCTTTATTGTCATAAAACATCATGATATAATCTATTGGTTTGTGATAAGCTATCATTCTGATACCATAATTTTACATTTGTGATTGTGATGTCAACAAATCTGTTGTCATATCTCATATATTGTGATGTCATAATTAATGAATTCATAAATCTACTACTGTGATATGATTCTGATATGGTTGTGATGTCATAATAAATTTTGATATTATAAACTTACCATTTAGGTGTCCTAAATGATTGTGATTTGATAATGCACATTGTGAAATCATAGTTAATTTTGATGTTATAATTGATTGGTTTCTGATAAACATTCATTCTGATATCATAAACCTACCATTGTGAAGTCCTAATAATTTGTGATGTCATAATCCAAATTTTATGACATCATAATGAGTTTTGAAATCATAAATTGCCATTGTATTATCAAAAAACATTATGTTGTCATAACCAGTTGATACATGATCAATTATAGTTCTGAGAGTATAAACATACCAATGTGCTACTGTAACAAATTGTGATATCATAAACCTACCATTGTTCTTTCATAAACTTTGGTGTCATCATGGTATTGTCATAAGACACATTGTGAAATTGTTATCAATTTTTATGTTATAATCTACCATTCTGATATCAACCTAACATTCTATCATAATCAATTCTGATATTAAAAATGTTTCTGATGCCATAATTAGTTGTGATGTCATAAACATTATACCATATAATCAATTTGGATGTAATTAACCCCTTTATATTGCCATAATAATATAGTATCATACATTCTGGTATCAGAAACATACCCTTAATATGTCTTTGTCATAATCAATTTTGATGTAATAAAGCTACCATTTTTCTTTCATAAATTTTTTGTTAAATCATCACGCATTGTGTCATAATAAAATTTGATGTCACAAATACCCTTGCTTTGTCAAAAAAATGTAATGTTGAAATAAAATGTTAAGTGATAAAACACCATTCTGGGGGCCGGCGCTATGAAACAGTATGTTAATCATCTTCCTGTGGTGCCGGCATCCCATATGGGTGCCCACTGGAATCCTGGCTGCTCCTCTTCCAATCCAGCTCTCTGCTATGGCTTGGGAAGGCAGTGGAAGATGGCTCAAGTCCTTGGGCCCCTGCACCCACATGGGAGACTGGAAGAAGCTCCTGGCTTCTGGCTTCAGATCGGCTGGAGTTTCAGTCATTTGGGGAGTGAACCAGTGGATGGAAGACCTTTCTCTCTGTCTCTCCCTCTCACTGTCTGTAACTCTACCTCTCAAATAATTAAAATCTTTTAAAAAAAACCCACCATTCTTCTATCGTAAAACTGTCTTTGTGAATCAGTTGTGATTTTATAAACAGTGTTCCATAATAACTAATTTTGATGGCATATACTTTCTTTGCATTATCATAGAAAAAATTGTGGAGGCATGCATTGTAGCATAATGGATTAAATTGCCATGTGCCAAAACAACATTTCATATGGGCACTGGTTCAAATCCTGGCTGCCCCAGTTCCAATCTGTCTCCCTGCTAATGAGCTTGGGAAAGCAGCAGAGGACAGTCCAAGTCCTCGGTCCCTGTTCCCATGTGAGAGACCTGGATAAAGCTCCTGGCTCCTGTCTTTGAACTGGTACAGCTTTGGCCATTTTAGCCACTTGGGGGAATGAATATCCTTCTCTACTTCTGCCTTTCAAAAAATTAAATAAATATTTTTAAAAATTGTGATATCAGTCTATTAATTTGGATAAGCCACCCTTCTAATATCATAAACCTACCTTTTTGTTGCCATATTCAAATTGTGATGACATAAAACTACCTCATGCCATCATAATCAATTTTGATGTCATAAATGACCATTATATTGTCATAAAACACTGTAATGTGATTCTTCCAACCTTACCCTCCCTCACACCCACATTCTCACACTTCTTCCTCCTCTCTCTCCTATTCTTATTCTTATTTTTACAAAGATCTATTTTCAATTAACTTTGTTTTTTAAAAATTTTATTTATTTGAGAGAGAGAGTTACAAACAGTTTGTGGGAGAAACAGAGAGAAAGGTCTTCTGTCCACTGGTTCACTCCCCAAATGGCTGCAATGATCAGAGCTGGCCAATCCGAAGCCCCAGGCCATAGCCATAGCAGAGACACTGGATTGGAAAAAGGAGCTGCTGGGACTAGAACTGGTGCCCATAGGGGATGCTGGTGCTGCAGGTGGAGGATTAGCATACTGCACCACAGCACCAGCTCCTCAACTTTATACTCATAAGATTAACCCTACAATATATAAGTGTTCTACAAATAGTATGAAAAAATTATCCTTTAACAATTGTGACAAGAGCTGTTTAAAACCATTGCATCTAAAAGTGGCAACTTCACTTCTATAGATTACCTTTTAGGTACTCTATTAGTTTCCACAGATCAGGGAAAAAATATGGTATTTGTCCTCTTGTGGCCGGCTTATTTCATTAAGTATAATGGTTTCCAGTTTAATCCATTTTGTTGCATTTTATTTTAAATCACTGTGTAGTATTCTATAGTGTATATAAAAAATTATTTATATAGTCTTTAGTTGATGGACACCTGTGTTGATTCCATATCTTAGCTATTATGAACTGAGCTGCAATGACCAAACACTGCCATCACAATCAATGTGGTTGTCATAAACCATTGATAGTCTGTGTAGCCATAATCAATTGTTATGTGATAAAACAACATTATCATACCATAAACCATTGTGCCATCTTTGTCAATTGCACTGCCATAAAAATAATATCATGCCCTATTGTGCCATCACAATATGTTGTGATGTCATAAACCAAGGAATCATCATGAAATCATCAATATTGATGTCATTAAAAACCATTGGATTATAATAAAAATTTTGATGTGAAAATCATTTTGTGATAAACCACCATTCTGATGACATAAAACTACCTCTGTGATGTCATAATGTATTGTGTTGTCATAAAAACCATTTTGGCATCATAATCAATTTTGATACCATAACCATCATTGCAATATCAAAGTCAATTGTGGTGCCATAATACCATTGTGATGTCCTATTCAATTGTGATGTCATAGTACATTGTTGTAATAAACTAATGTTGAGATGCCACAAATTATCATTGTCATAAACCAACCATTGTAATATCATAATCAAATTTGAAGTAAAGAATGTTGACATAATCAATTATGATGTATTAACCATCATTGTGATATTTTAGCCAATTGTGACGATAGAAAACCATTGTGATACCATAATCAATGTGAAATCATAAACATTCTTGATGTCATAAACTAATATTTAGATGCAATATGCAAAACTTTGTCATATATATATGACATACATATATATATATAAATAAACTGTTTATTGTGAACACACAAAGAACTGACATCATAAACTTATCATTGACATAAACTGAGCACTGTGATGACCTAAACCTTAAACGACACTACAGCCCAAATGGATCTAACAGATATCTATGGAACTTTTCATCCTACACTTAAAGAATTTACATTCTTCTCAGCAGTACATGGAACCTTCTCTAGGATTGATCACATACTAGGCCATAAAGCAAGTCTCAGCAAATTCAAAAGAATTAGAATCATACCATGCAGCTTCTCAGACCACAGTGGAATGAAGCTGGAAATTAGCAACTCAGGAAACCCCAGAAAGTATGCAAACACATGGAGACTGAACAACATGCTCCTGAATGAACAATGGGTCATAGAAGAAATCAAAAGAGAAATCAAAAACTTTTTGGAAGTAAATGAGGATAACAGCACAACATACCGAAACTTATGGAATACAGCAAAAGCAATGTTAAGAGGAAAGTTTATAGCAATAGGTGCCTACATCAAGAAATTGGAAATGCACCGCATAAACGAGCTTTCAATGCATCTCAATGATCTAGAAAAACTGCAGCAAACCAGACCCAAATCTAGTAGGAGAAGAGAAATAATTAAAACCAGAGAAGAAATCAACATGATTGAATCCAAAAAATATTACAAAAATAAGCCAAATGAGGAGTTGGTTTTTTGAAAAAATAAACAAAATTGACACCCCATTGTCACAACTAACTAAAAAAAGAAAAGACCCAAATCAATAAAATCAGAGATGAAAACGGAAATGTAAAAACAGACACCACAGAAATAAAAAGAATCATCAGAAATTACTACAAGGACTTGTATGCCAGCAAACCGGGAAATCTATCAGAAATGGATAGATTACTGGATACATGCAACCTATCAAAATTGAGCCAGAAAGATACAGAAAACCTAAACAGACACATAAATGAGACAGAAATTGAAACAGTAATAAAGGCCCTCCCAACAAAGAAAAGCCCAGGACCAGATGGATTCACTGCTGAATTCTACCAGACATTTAAAGAAGAACTGACTCCAATTCTTCTCAAACTATTCAGAACAATTGAAAAAAGAGGGAGTCCTCTCAAATTCTATGAAGCCAGCATCACCTTAATTCCTAAGCCAAAAAAAAGATGCAGCATTGAAAGAGAATTACAGACCAATATCCCTGATGAACATAGATGCAAAAATCCTCAAAAAATTTCTCGCCAATAGAATGCAACAACACATCAGAAAGATCATCCACTCAGACCAAGTGGGATTTATCCCTGGTATGCAGGGATGGTTCAATGTTCACATTAACAGACAGAAGAAAAACATGATTATCTCAATAGATGCAGAGAAAGCATTCGATAAGATTCAACACCCTTTCATGATGAAAACTGTAAGCAAACTGGGTATGGAAGGAACATTCCTCAATACAATCAAAGCAATTTATGAAAAACCCACGGCCAACATCATATTGATTGGGGAATAGTTGGAAGCATTTCCACTGAGATTGGGCACCAGACAGGGATGCCCACTCTCACCACTGCTATTCAATATAGTTCTAGAAGTTTTAGCCAGAGCTATTAGGCAAGAAACTAAGGAATACAAATTGGGAAGGAAGAACTCAAACTATCCCTCTTTGCAGATGATATGATTACTTAAGTAATCCAAGGAACTCTACTAAGAGACTATTGGAACTCATAGAAGAGTTTGGCAAAGTAGCAGGATATAAAATCAATGCACAAAAATCAACAGCCTTTGTATACACAAGCAATGCCATGGCTGAGAAAGAACTGCTAAGATATATCCCGTTCACAATAGCTACAAAAACAATCAAATACCCTGGAATAAACTTAACCAAGGCCGTTAAAGATCTCTATGATGAAAAGTATAAAACCTTAAAGAAAGAAATAGAAGAGGATACCAAGAAATGGAAAAATCTTCCATGCTCATGGATTGGAAGAATCAACATCATCAAAATGTCCATTCTCCCAAAAGCAATTTATAGATTCAATGCAATCCCAATCAAGATACCAAAGACATTCTTCTCAGATCTAGAAAAAATGATGCTGAAATTCATATGGAGTCACAGGAGACCTAGAATAGTTAAATCATTCTTGTACAACAAAAACAAAGCCAGAGGCTTTCAGGACATACTACAGGGCAGTTGTTATCAAAACAGCATGGTACTGGTACAGAAACAGATGGATAGATCAATGGAACAGAATAGAAACACCAGAAATCAATCCAAACATCTACAGCCAACTTATTTTTGATCAAGGATCCAAAACCAATCCCTGGAGTAAGGACAGTCTATTCAATAAATGGTGCTGGGAAAATTGGATTTACACATGCAGAACCATGAAGCAAGACCCCTACCTTACACCTTACACAAAAATCCACTCAACATGGATTAAAGACCTAAATCTATGACCTGACACCATCACGTTATTAGAGAACATTGGAGAAACTCTGAAAGAGATAGGTACTGGCAAATACTTCTTGGAAAATACCCCAGAAGCACAGGCAGTCAAAGGCAAAATTCACATTTGGGATTGCATCAAATTGAGAAGTTTCTGTACTGCAAAAGAAATAGTCAGGAGAGTGAAGACACAACCGACAGAATCGGAAAAATATTTGCAAACTATGTAACAGATAAAGGGTTAATAACCAGAATCTACAAAGAGATCAAGAAACTCCGCAACATCAAAACCAACAACCCACTTAAGAGATGGGCCAAGGACCTCAATAGACACTTTTCAAAAGAGGAAATCCAAATGGCCACAGACACATGAAGAAATGTTCAAGATCACTAGCAATCAGGGAAATGCAAATCAAAACCACAATGAGGTTCCACCTCACCCCGGTTAGAATGGCTCACATTCAGAAATCTACCAACAATAGATGCTGGCGAGGATGTGGGGAAAAAGGGACACTAACCCACTGTTGGTGGGAATGCAAACTGGTCAAGCCACTATGGAAGTCAGTCTGGAGATTCCTCAGACACCTGAAGATAACCCTACCATTCAACCCAGCCATCCCACTCCTTGGAATTTACCCAAAGCAAATTAAATTGGCAAACAAAAAGCTGTCTGCACATTAATGTTTATTGCAGCTCAGTTCACAATAGCTAAGACCTGGAATCAACCCAAATGCCCATCAACAGTAGACTGGATAAAGAAATTATGGGACATGTACCCTATAGAATACTATACAGCAGTCAAAAACAATGAAACCTGGTCATTTGCAACAAGATGGAGGAATTTGGAAAACATCATGCTGAGTGAATTAAGCCAGTCCCAAAGGGACAAATATCATATGTTATTCCTGATCGGCGACAACTAACTGAGCACCAAAGGGGAAACCTGTTGAAGTGAAATGGACACTATGAGAAACAATGACTTGTTCAGCTCTTGTCCTGACTGTTGATGTACAATGTAATACTATATCCGTTTTAGTATTTTCTCTTTGATTTGTTCTAGTACTATTCGTTGAACTCTGTAATTAACACACAATTATTCTTAGGTGTTTAAATTTTAACTGAAAAGTGATCCCTGTTAAATGTAAGAGTGGGAATAAGAGAGGGAGGAGATGTACAACTTGGGACATGCTCAATCGGACTTGCCCCAAAGGGTGGAGTTAGAATCATGTCAGGGGATTCCAATACAATCCCATCAAGGTGGCATGTACCAATGCCATCTCACTAGTCCAAGTGATCAATTTCAGTTCACTATTGATCACACCGATAGGTCTAAGAGTCAAAGGGATCACACAAACAAGTCTAGTGTTTGCTAATACTAGCTGATAGAATCAAAAAGGGAGAGAACGATCCATCATGGGAAGCGGGATACACAGTAGACTCATAGAATGGCAGATGTCCTAAATAGCACTCTGGCCTCAGAATCAGCCTTTAAGGCATGCTGATCTGGCTGAAGAGCCCATGAGAATATTTTAGGCATGGAAAGCCAAGACACCCTGGAAAAAAAAAGAAGACATAAATGGAAGATCTCTGCGAGTGAGATCTCAGTGGAAAGAACAGGGACATCAAAGAAGTAGGTACCTTTCTCTGAAGGGAGGAGAGAACTTCCACTTTGACTATGACCCTCTCAGAATAAGATCAAAGTCGGCGTACTCAAAAGGCTTCCATAGCCTTGGCAGCTCATGACAAGAGCCTAGGGAGATTACTGAGGCCATAAACAAGAGTGTCAAATTGTTAAGTCAACAACAGGAGTCACTGTGTACTTGCTTCTCATGTGAGATCTGTCCTTAGTGTGTTGTCCAATGTGAAGTAATGCTATGACTAGTACTGAAACAGTATTTTACACTTTGTGTTTCTGTGTGGGTGAAAACTGATGAAATATTTCCTTAATATATACTGAATTGATCTTCTGTATATAAAGATAATTGAAAATGAATCTTGATGTGAATGGAATGGGAGAAGAAGTTGGAGATTGGAGGGGTGTGAGTGGGAGGGAAATTATGGGAGGTGAGGCACTGTAATCCATTAACTGTACTTTCAAAATTTATATTTACTAAATAAAAAAAAAAACAAAAAAATATATACTGAATTGATCTTCTGTATATAAATATAATTGAAAATGAATCTTGATGTGAATGGAATGGGAGAGGGAGTGGGAGATGGGAGGGGTGTGAGTGGGAGGGAAATTATGGGGGGGAGCCATTGCAATCCATTAACTGTACTTTGAAAATTTATATATACTAAATAAAAAATAAAAAAGAGGGTAAAAAAGACTCCAGAAAACAGTTATTCTCCACTTCAAAAAATGAATAAGAGTTATTACAGGAAGAAAGGGGTGTAAGTGTGTTCTTCTAAAGGAAACAAAATGGGCAAAAGCTCTGAGGTAGAAGAGTGCATGGCAAATCCATGGTATCATCCTATCAGATATTGCCAGCCAGACTCTAGAGGTTGTTAGGATTCAAATTCTACCTCTACTGGCTGATGCTGTGGCTCAATTGGCTAATCCTCTGCCTGCGGTGCTGGAACCCCAGGTTCTAGTCCCAGTTGTGGTGCCAGATACTAGCCCCGGTTGCTCCTCTTCCAGTCCAGCTCTCTGCTGTGGCCTGGGAGGGCATTGGAGGATGGCCCAAGTGCTTGGGTCCCTGCACCTGCATGGGAGACTGGGAGGAAGCACCCAGCTCCTGGCTTTGGATCAGCACAGGAACAGTCATTGTGGCCATTAGGGGAATAAACCAAGGGAAGGCAGACCTTTCTCTCTGTCTCTCTCTCTCTCACTGTCTAACACTGCCTGTCAAAAAAAAAATCAAATTGTACCTCTACCAACTACAATTTTGTGTTACCTTAGGCAAAATATAAAACCATGATAAGTGCCCTTCTAATGTAAAATGAAGATGATTATTTTACTTCATAGGCAGGTTGGATCAAGCAAATTATCATATACTCAGCACATATCTAGTAGTAGTGTTAGTATTATTGTCAGATATTATTTATATATATTATATAATATGATTTGATATTTTATACTACTTGTCTAGATAGAATTAAAACATTGATTATTTTTCTTCTGTTAAAGGTAAAAAGACTGTGCATACATTTGTTTTAATTTTTAGATTGAAATTAAAATTTGTGTATATCACATACATAAAATAATCATACATTCTAACAATACTGTTCAATGACTTTTGGTAAATGGATACCGGTGGGAAACCATCACCACAATCCAGCTTTAGGGAAGTCCCATCACTCCAAAAGTTCTTACAAGCATTTTTGAAGTCTTTCTCCAATTATACCAATTTTACCCGGCAGACCCATGTAAGTCATAAACTGCTATCTCTCCATATATATTTGCCTCTTCTGTATAAATGGAATTATAGACAATGCAAAAGAAAGACTCTTGTAGAATGAGGTGTGTGAAGAAGGCTTGGAGGGGCAGTGGTTTTATGCTGTGCAGTGCTCCAATGAAGAGCAAAATCAGTAGAATTTCAACTTATACTTTCCTCCATTTTGGAATCTCCCAAACCCACAATAAATAAAACCATGAGATTGCAACCATTCTATTATTTTCACAGCAACATGTTGTAAGCAATGACCAGAATCACAAAACCATCTTTGAGAATTGTGGTATTTACTTTGAAATATGAAAGGAAAATATTCCATAATGCAGTTCCAAGGATACAAAATAACAGTTAATGTCAATTAACTGACATGAAAGACCTAGAACATATTTTAAGTACAAAAGCCATCATACATTTTAAATAGAAATCTATTATGCTCCTTGCTTCATTCAATAATCCTATGAACTCCTAAAGTACAGGACTGAATTCATAGACTACACTTGTTACACTACAGGCATGGACAGACACACATATTTTCAATAAATTCTTTCTGAGTTTATGAGTGAACTTTACCAAGAAGCTAAGAAAACACAGTTTTCTGATTATATCAAGCATTGAGAAATCTGATTGGGATGATTTGTGTGATGCACCTGGCCTTACATGACAGTATTACTCTTTCTTGAGAGGTATAGAAATTTTCCATAGCAGCTCTCTAATGAAAATTGCAAGTGAGATGGAATCCAGTGTTAATTCAAAGAAACAGTAAAACAGCTTTGTAGGATCAACATTAGAATGGAGTCCTATTGCCACAACACGTGTGTCACATTATATTGTGATTGCCAAGAAAAACATAGAGAGTATACTCATTCTAAAACTAGGAAGAAAACATGTAAATGAGCTATTTAGCCAGCATACTTTCCAATAATTCATTTTGCAAAAGTTTCTCCACTCCTTCTGGTTCCCCTCCGCCTCTGGGTTTATGTTGCCCCATATTCAGTCCATCCCAATCTTGCTTTACATGTGAAAATAGAATGAGGATCTTTCTAATGTAACTCGACCTAGATATTTACATATTAAAATATATTATTCATTAAACACTTACTGTTTACCTATTTTAAATCACCATTTGAGATGTGTAGGATAGATGAATAAAACTGATACAAATCAGTGGCTTTGTAAACCCTACATTGTATGAGAACCACAGTTTGTCAGACACTGAATTGTATGAGAACCACAGTTTGTCAGACACTGAACCATTTTGTTTTTATTTATTTAAAAGGCAAAGTAAAAGATAAAGAAGGAGATAAAGAGAGATGGGGGAGAGTGTGATGAGGGAGAATAGAGGGAGAAAGCATCCAACCACTGGATCAATCATCAAGTGCCCATCTTTAAGACTGAATCAGTCCAAAGTCAAGAGCCAGGAACTCCATCCAAACCTCCCAGAGGTGTGGCAGGACTCAAGCCCTTGCACCATCCTCTACTGCTTTCCCAAGTACATCAATAGCTAGCTGAATGATGGTTGCTAGCATTCAAAGCAGCACTCCAATATGAGATGTGAGCATTCCAAGCTGTAGCTTAACCTGCTGAGATGCAATGCCTACCACACACTGAATTATTTTACACAAGTTACACATCCCTCACAACAAGGAGGCAGGTGCCTTTATCATCCACACTTTATAAGAAGTTGTAATAAATGTTTAAATGCATGGCTACATGTCCAGTTTTACACACACAGGAATGATTCCAATCCATGCATCTAATTCCAGAGCATACAGCCTTAATCATGACAAAACCCCACACTTTATGAAATGCTGGTAGCACACAAATATGTAGAAAGAGAGGCATACTATACAATTATTCCCTAGTATGCTAATTTGTAATTGTCCTAATTATGTTTACTTCCCACAAGAAAGTATGCTTTCTGAGCCAAGCAGGCCTTAGAATACAGAAGTTAAGGGCACACCTTCCTGTTTGTTGTCCAGCTGCTTGGCCTCTTTTGGCCTCAGTTTCCTTATGGATAAAAAAACCCACAATGTCCAACTGACAGAGTAGCAGAGAGAATGAAAAACAAATGTGTGCATAATGCTTGGCTCACAAGAAGCACAATAAATTGCTGCTGCTATCAGTATTCCTAGACACAGCACTGGCTCCCACAGCATGAAGCCAAAGCTGGGCATACAGTAAATCACTGAAAAAATATAGGTTTTTGGGTATTTCTCATATCTTCCAGGTTCCTTGGATATTTCTACCCATTCAACAAACATTTGAGCAGTTTCTATTTCATGTCAGGCTGTTCAAAGGGGTGAACCAAACAGAAAAGTTGTCTACTACTCACTACATAATGCTATGGTTGTCACCCCTAACTTGCCTTCCTTCCTAATACAAAATTAGAAGGCAGGCACTCTATCTAGGCAAATTTACCAACATATTAAACATCTAACCTTAATGTCACTACAATTATTTTATCACGTTTTTGCAAATCAATGCAGTCTGAAAATGATTTCTTTTTTTAACCTGTAAAAATAGGCTGGTTGGAATTATGATTGTGAGGTAGGATGTTAAGCTTCCACCTGCGATAAGTTACAAATACAAATTTCAAACCACATGCTTTCACTATGTGATTAACTGAGGCAAATTCTACTATGGCCTTGCTTGAGTGTTGATTGTGCAGAGGGGCTTGGGGAAATGTACAGGCTCTTCGTCAGCATACCCCATCTGTACAAAGCATTAGGCATGGTGTAGAAGAGATATTCCAGACTGTCCATGCCAACCAAGGATGAGAAACGGTAAATGAGAAGTGGGGAGAAACAATACCAGGGTTCATGGTAAAAGGAAGAGTCCCGCCTTAATATGTTGACCATGCAGGTATACTAAGGACTTGTCTTCCTTTTTGCCAATGACCCAGCAGGCTGGTTCACCACACTAATGAAGTAATACCTGATTCAGTGCCCACAGGTCACAATTATCTAGGCTATGAGCCCAGCAAACAGATGAGTGTCACCCACAGAAGTGCCTGTGGGGTGCATGAACTACTGTGCCAAGGGACCTGCTATGGAGACTATCTGGGGGGATGAGCCACATCAGTGCCAAGGAGTGTCTGAAGCAACACATGAAGTTTATCTGAAATGAGACAACTTGGGATCCCCCTTCAACACAGCATCTAATAGTGACCACTTTGATGTGGATGGCCAGATGTGGTATCAGCTTGTGGAAAGTGGATGAAGAGGTGTCAGGCAGAACAGCACCTGATGGCACACCTTTAGCTTCATAGTTCTGAGTGACAAGCACAGCAGGAAGCTGCTGCTGTGAACACTCCATTGCGTGGATGTACTTGGGTATTTTCTAGAGTGTTGAGGGTCTGCACAGCTTAACTTCAGGTGCTATGACCATCAGGGCCAGGAGAGTTGGTTTGGACTATTGTAGGACTCCTCTTAAAATAACAGAGAGGTGAGCATTGGGGAACAGCATGTAAGATGGCTCTTTCGAGACCCACATCCTATATTAGAGTGTGTAGGTTTGAGTCTCACTCCACTTCCAATCCAGCTTCCTACTAAAGTGCATCCTAGGAGGCAGCATATAATAGCTCAGATACTTGAGTCTGTGCCACCCACACTGAGTTCTGGGATTTTCACTTCATAAAACCTGATGTTTTCACATCACATCCTGGCTGAATTCCAGCTATTGTGAATATCTGGAGAGAACAATGGATGAGAGATCACTGTGCCTTTAATGTGAATAAAATTAATTTTCAAAATTTAAATAACCCCCCTGCATCCATGTGGTCAGACTGGGACTATCCCAGTTGGGCCCCTTCCCTGTGGGGATGGCAGCAGCATAGGCTAATTGAAAAAATGCCTGAATACCTCAGTGGCCTCCTTTTTTCAGTTGTGCATCATTGTTTGACATACGAAGTTCATGACGGAGTGTTATTTTCCAGATCACCAACACACATTGCAGCAAAGGAACACCTTATGTTCATCCACTCTGCATGGAGGACCCCATCAGCTCTGCTTCCCAGATGATACGAGTCTCTCATGTGGGTTACAGGTACCCACATACTTCAGCCATCACTCCCTCCAAAAGTGCATATTAGCATAAAGCTGGAATTGAGAGTTGTGACTGTAACCTAGGCATGTCAATATAGGATGTGGACATACTAAGCAGGGTTGTAACACATGCCAAATGTCAATCCCTCAGCGAATTTTTGAAGTGCCTCTGTATATCCAAGGCTTTCAGAGAAAGGAGACAGAGCCTTCTGGGCCCTGCCCCTTTACTACATAGTTTCTGCTTCTCCCCAACATTGCACACTGCTTCATGTGTCTCTCTCTGTGCATGCTCACTTCTGAGGTCTCTTCATGCAGACAGGGAAGAGCAGCAGAGCACAGAAGAGTGGGTCTGGGAGACAAGGCAGATTAGGGAAAAACTGGACTGTGACAGTTTCTGCCTGGATCCTGCCACTTAGTGTTTAGTGACCACATCTGAAGCAGAGGAAAATTGTTCATCTACATGCCAAAAACTGAAATATAATATCTTTATATTACCCCAGGCATGAAAGTCAAATCAAAATGAATTGAAGGCTTACATAAAA
Source organism: Oryctolagus cuniculus (assembly GCF_051225735.1). Taxonomy (NCBI): domain Eukaryota; kingdom Metazoa; phylum Chordata; class Mammalia; order Lagomorpha; family Leporidae; genus Oryctolagus; species Oryctolagus cuniculus. The sequence goes on from NC_142885.1 coordinate 32,395,398, forward strand.
GGTCTGAGAATATGAAACCCCTTACAAATGGAAGCAAATTCATTGATATTAGTCTCAACAATGATTGTTTAGATATGACACTAAACGCATAGGTGACAAAAGCAAAGACTGAAAAAAATCTAAGAAGTATTCTGCATGTGATAGGAAAAACAGAACAGATGAAGTAAGAAATGAAGGAAACATTGGACAACCTGGGTTTGAACACAAACAACTCAAAAACAAATATTGTAATAAAAATTGCACAAAGGATTGATCAGTTTTCCATTGAATATATACAAGTAGCCAACAGGTAACTTAAAAGGGGTTCAGAAACAGCTAATGAAGACTACAATGCTAATTAAGACCACAGTGATTATCATCTCATATGTGTTAAAACAATTATCCAAAAGTAAAAAGATAACATTGGCCTAGGGTGAAAAAAAGGAATATAAAAATTGTTGCTGAGAAAGTAAATTGGTACATCCAATACAGAAAACATTATGTAGGTCTTCAATCAAAATTAAACATAGAACATATGACAAAGCAATCTCACAACTGTGTGTATATCCAAAGGAAACCAAATCAGTATCTCAAATAGATACCTTTATCTCCACATTACTGGCAGCATTATCTACAAGAACAAGATATGGAGACAACCCCATTGTCAACATATGAATAAAGAAAATGTGATAAACACACATACACAGCAATCACAGACAACCTTAATAAGGAAATTCTTCCATTTTGTCAGGATGTGGATCCAAAAATATGAATGTGGACATTAGGCTATTTGAAATAAGGCACATAAAGATAAATGCCACACAATATCACTCATATGTGTAATCTAAGAAAGTCACACTTAATCACAGAATAGAATGGTGGTTGTCATGGGCTGAGAGTGAAGGACATGGGAAAATGTTAGCTGAACACACATTTGCAGCTATGAGATAAATTAACAAAATTAACAGCTCAAGACCTTAATATTCAACACAGTAAACAGTTGGTTATGATATCACATACTCACAACTTGCTAATATCTTACATATTCTTTAATAACATAGGGATGTAATGTGATAGATATATTAGATTGTCTTAATCATTTCATAATGTATATGTACAAGAGGATTCCAGAAAGTTTATGAAAAAATGTAATCAAAAGATAATGTGAATTGTCCATAACTTTTTAATGTCCCTCACATAGCAAAACATCAGTTTTCATACCTTGATGATACACAAATTGTGTCAGTCATACTCTGACAATCTTGAAAAAAATTTAAGCAAGCAAAACCAAACAGGCTCCTATATTAAAATATAAATCCAAAATAACTTAGTAAACTAGACATATCTACAGGATTTGGAAGACTTTCATGCAAGAAAAACCATTTTTAAAACACACATAAATTTGAGTGGTCAAAATTTCTATTTCGAAAGTGCAAATAGAGATGGCACCCTGTACAGAGAAAGTGCAAGTGCTAAGACGTTGCCCAAGTACCAAATTACAGGGTCTTTCTGCTTCTCTAAAACCTGGGTGAAAACCCCAAGCCAAATAAAACTTCTGTTTCTACCTTACTCAGTCTATGTTACTGTGATATTGGAAACATATGAAGGAGTGAGACATCCTAGAAACAACTGTGTAAAGAGGTCAATGCCCTGGAAAGTACCCTGCAGGCCACATATTGAGAAAACTCGAGGGAACCAGGTCCCTGTGGGGAGGGAAGGAGGAACCGACAGCGCCTGTCCTGCATGAACCGCATACACACAGCCCACATTCTCCCTAGAGACCACCCAGTCCCCACTGCGCAATCGGAGGAGACGTGGAGCTACTGCCACACAGCTGGTCTGCTATGGCTCCGGGCTGAGAAGTCTCACCCAAGCAGGGAAGGGGCAGGACCTCGAGGGTCCTGGGTGCCGGCAAAACCCCCAACCCACGGGTCTGAGGGAACCGAGGGGAAGCCCTGTGCCAGCGCCAATATGGAGCCCACAGATGCCCGGAGGCCTGTGTCCTCCTGGCCTTCGGATCCGTTTTCCCCTCTCGGTACAACCAGGTCCACACACTCACCATGTCGCGGTTGTCAGCTTCCTAGTTGCCCAGCGTCCCTGGTGAGTGAAGGTGGAGAGCTGCAGAGGTGGACTTCGCTTGGGAGCCTCCTGGCGGCGGAGCTGTCTCCCAGGAGTTCACTCTGCAGGCAAAACTCTGAGAAGATTGTGACGTCCAGGCCCCGCGTGCTGATGCACTGTGGACGTCACGTTGCCTGATTGGACAGTTTGCCAGCCTTGAGTGCACGGAACGTCACAAAGCACGGAGCCAATCAGCGTCCCCCATAGCAAGGACCCCTAACTTCAAGTTGTCCTGGATGGGAACAGGGAGAGACACACCTGGGTTCAGGTCTGAAATGGCCGCCCCTGGGCTCCGCCTCCCCGCGGCTGGAGGGCTCTCACCTCCGAGCTCCTGCTACCCACTGGCCTCGCCCTGGGTCCCCGTCCTTCTCCCTGCGGATGCTGCCTGGAGCTGGCGGTAACCTGTTGCAGTGAGTTACAGTTCTGTTTATCCGCTTCCGGCGCTTTCGTTTTCCTTGTATTTCTGCTCATTCTGTTGGGTCGTTTGTATTACTTATTGATTTGAATAACACTTAGATGTAACATAATTTACTCTTTTTTTTCTTTTCTTCTGTTTTCTACTCTGCCTATTGATCTTTGATATTTTCTAGTTATTTCTTGCTGGCACTTGGTAATCTAATGGATTTTTAAAACATCAATCTTTCCCACAACATTAAATTCATTTATCAGCTTATTTGTTTTTAGATTTTATGGATTCTCCCTAAATAAATATCTCCAATATATTGGCAATTTATTGTTAAGAAATTGATCTTTACATTTTATTTTATTTCTTTTTGCTCTCCCCCTCGCCCCCAACTACTCCTCCAATAAGAAGTTGCACTAGTGGAGACTTCCTGGTCTAGGTTTACTTCCAGGGTAAAAGCTGTCAATGATTCTGTATTAATCATGGTTTTCGTTGTAGGATCCTTTTAAAAATTTTGATCTGAATAAGAAAGCCATTGCTCTTTTTTACTATACTGCAAGCAGTTTTTAAAAATTACATGCTGATTTTTAAATGTTTTTGAACATTAAATTGTCATGTGATTTTCTCCTTGAATTTGTCACCTACCTGGAAAATTTACATGACTTGTTAAGAAATGTTAACCACCTCTTGTATTTTTTATTATATGTGACTTGTTATTCATTACATTTTCATATGCGATTTCATTTATTATACAAATACTAAGGATTTATACATCTGTATATGAAAGAGAGTTTATACTTAATTTATATTGAAAGTTCTTAATTTATATTGCATCATTATCAATGTAATGCTGGCTTTCTTAAAGAAATCTGAAAATATGCTTTGCTTATTTATACTTTGATACATCTGAGAAATATAGGTGTTTTTTATTTCTTAAATGTTTGAAATATTTTGTGTTTCTATAACTGAAGTTTTGTTTCTCTAACTGTTTTATTGGCTGGTGGCCTTCAAACTGGGATTCAACTTGCTTGTTTTAATTTGGAGTTTTCCTATTTTATACTTCTTATATTGGATTTTAGGAATTTATATTTGTGTTTGTGTTTGGGAATTTGATTTTCAAAGTATAGTGGATTTTTATCTCTAGTCAAGTTTTTATCCCAAGAGTTTTTTTTTTTTTTTTTGACATGCAGAGTTAGATGGTGAGAGAGACAGAGAGAAAGGTCTTCCTTCCATTGGTTGACCCCCCAAATGGCCGCTATGGCCAGAGATACACCATTCCAAAGCCAGGAGCCAGGTGCTTCCTCTTGGTCTCCCATATGGGTGCAGGACCCAAGGACTTGGGCCATCCTCCCCTGCCTTCCTGGGCTACAGCAGAAAGCTGGACTGGAAGAGGAGCAACCAGGACAGAATCCGGTGCCCCAACCAGGGCTAGAACTCTGGGTACTGGTGCTGCAGGTGGAGGATTAGCCTAGTGGGCTGCAGCGCTGGCCTTACCCCTAAGAGTTTTACAATATTTTTTTCTGATCTTGACAAAGCTCTTTTCTCTGTAAACAATTGTTTTAATACATGAAAATGGACACTAGTGTTACTTTTCCCTGTGTTTCCTCAATTACTTTTACTCATAGTTTATTAATTTTGTTAAAATTAAAAAGTATATCCTGGGGCTGATGCTATGGCATAGTTGGTAAAGCCACCACCTGTAGTGCTGGCATCCCATATGGGCCCCAGTTCAAGTCCCAGGTACTCCCCTTCATATCTAGCTTTTTGCTATGGCCTGGGAAAGCAGTAGAAGATGGCCCAAGTCCTTGGGCCCCTGCACCCATGTGAGAGACCTAGAAGAAGCTCTTGAATTCAGATAAGGGCAGCTCTTGCTGTTGCAGCCCTCTGGAGACTGAACCAGTAGATGGAAGACCTTTTTCTCTCTCTGCCTCTGCCTCTCTGTAACTCTGCCTTTCAAATATATAAATAAATCTTAAAAAATATTTCCAGAAATGAATGAAAAATCTGTCCCGGTTGCTCCTCTTCCAGTCCAGCTCTCTGCTGTGGCCCAGGAAGGCAGTGGAGGGCGGCCCAAGTGCTTGGGCCCTGCATGTGCATGGGAGACCAGGAGGAAGCACCAGGCTCCTGACTTCGAATTGGCTCAGCTTGCCGGCCATGGGGGCCATTTGGGGGTTGAACCAAGGGAAGAAAGACCTTTCTCTCTGTCTCTCTCTCTCACTGTCTAACTCTGCCTGTCAAAAAAATAAATCTATGAGTGTGTGTGTATATATATATACACATATATGCATATATTATTATATTATATATTATATAGTTATACAATATATAACATAGTTATATAGTTACATAACATATATAATAATTATATAATTTATAATAACATATAATTATATATTAGAATATATCACATTAGACTATATATTATATATCTTAACTATAATATAATATATAATATAATAACTATGTATAATATATATATAATTATCAGCAAACTCAGTAAGATGTTTATTTAAAAATTGAATAAATACAAATTAAAGTATGTGTTTTTCATCAGATTCAAAACAATTATTGCAACTGTTGACATTTTGACATATATGAGGCAATGGCCATGTGAATTTGCAAAAGAAATTGGTGATGTGTACCAAAAGTCTTAGCAATACAGATTATGTTATTATATACTCTTGTCCCAAATAAGCACTTCCTAAAAAAATCTTTCTATGGAAAAATAGGTTTCAGAAGTGTCTATGGAAACTTTTTCTTAGGGAAACTTGAGGATAGAAAAGTAAATATCTAACAGTACAGTATTCATTAAATAGTATATGATAAATCCATATGAAGAAACATAGTTTAGCTATAAAATATATTTACATTATTAAGCAAAAAAAAAACCCTTGCAAAGCAGGATGTATTATATATATATATCTCCACTATTTTTCAAAAACATGCTTATTTATTTTTTAAATATTGATTTATTTATTTGAAAAAGTTACACAGAGAGAGCAGAGGCAGAAAGAAAGAGAGAGAGAGACAGAGGTCTTCCACCCACTGGTTCACTCCCCAATTGGCCGCAATGGCCAGAGCTGCGCTGATCCCAAGCCAGGAGCCAGGAGCCAGGAGCTTCCTCTGGGTCTCCCACACGGGTGCAGCAGTTGGGCCATCTTCCACTGCTTTCCTAGGCCATAGCAGAAAGCTGGGTCGGAAATGGAGCAGCCAGGTCTTGAACTGGTGGCCATATGGGATGCCAGCGTTTCAGGCCAGGGCGTTAACCTGCTGCACCACAGCACCAGCCCCAAAAACATGTTTATACAGATACATTTCCTCAAGCCTGTGTTACGTGAGCGAAGCCATCTGTTTGACTCACATAAGCGTACCTTAAAAAGATTGTGGAAATGGAATTAAAAGTTAAATTTATTTTGGTTCAAAACATGTTGAAATTTATATATACATGGGTTATTTAAAAAGTTCATGGAAAACGTGTATTATGAGAAATACATATTTCAAATGTTATGCACCAACATAAACTTATCTTCTACTTCTATTGCCCATGAAATTTTGAAATCCATCAGAAAAACATGGTGTTCCTGGGAAATATCTGCCCATTATTTAATATATTGTAGAGATGCTAAATCTGCCTGAAGTTACTAAGAAAGAATGTGGTCGTGATTAGACACTTTTTCATTTAACCTCTCTGCGTTGTAACCGATAGTCACATGTAAAGAAACTATTTCCAGGTGTTGTGCAATCTGTGATACCGAAATCAGAGCAGAGAGTGTCTTCTTGACGCGGCGGCTCACCGGCCAGAGCCCTAGGGCCAGTTGAAGGGGCTGCCCGCCAGCAGCGAGTCCCGGGTGAGCGTCTGGGCGGGCGTCTTGCCCACCAGGCGCAGCAAGTGGAGCTGCGCAATGAGGGGCGCCTGGAGCGCGCGCAGGGCCAGGCGCACTGGGGCTTGGACGGGTACTGGGCGCACAATACTCCATGAGCGCAACCTGCGCCTGCTCCTGCAGCCTCTCAGCGTGCGCAGAGGCCAAGAGCGCCATGACATTGAGGCACCGGGCTCCACTGAGTCCCCCTGCAGGCGGCCCAGCTCCTCCAACTGCTCCTGGTCCAGGAAGGCCGCGCGCGCTTGGCCGGCAGTGGCGCCCTGTGCAGGCACGGGCAGCGCTAAGAGCAGCCGCGCCGCCAGCGTTCTCACCTGGTCCATGCCCAGAGCCGCGCCGCCGCCGCCCGCACCTGCCGTGCCCACAGCTGCACCGGGAACAAGCCTCTGTCCGCCGCCACGCCAGCACCCAGCCAGGAGGGCTGCAGGAGGAGGGGGCCAGCGCTGCTGGGCAGGGATTACAGGATGCGGCCGCGCTGCAGCGCTGCGGGGCGGCAGGAGGGAGAGAGAGAGAGAAGGGCAGGGAGAAGACAGCCAGAGCTAGGCTCTCTCAGAGTACCCCCACCCCAGCTCCGGGAGAGCCCGGGTGGGGAGGGGGCCTGGGGTCTTCCCCAGGTGGGACTGGGAGCTGGGGCCTCGCCCGCAGCAAGCAGGTGAGGTGGGAGGAGGGAAACCGAGGCGGGGAGGGCTGGCTGCCAGGCAGGGCAAATTAAGGAGCCTAAATGAGCCCGCCCACCTGGCCTGATAGAATCCATGAGCTCCAGCCTTAGGCCGGCCTCACGCAGGGCACATTACCAGCCCTGGAGGGGACTCGGGGCTGGAGGTGGAGCTGAGTCCTGCGAGGGTGGGAGTCAGCTGTCCAGTAGGAGTGGCCAAATGGGGCCCAAAAGTGCTGCCCTGGTTATAAGCCCCGCCTGCACCACTCCCCCCATCCTACCCCAGGGCCTTTGTACCTGCTCACCCCCCCTTCTTCAAACCCCCACCCCAACTCTCCCTCCTCCAGCCCAGGCTGGGGCGTGGGCTTCAAATCCCACCCACAACTCCCTCTTTAACACCAACCCCGGAATTAACAAATCTGCTTTAGAACAGTATTGGCCATGGAGGAAAAGCTACCCTGGTGGCAACTGAAGCCATGGGCTATTTACTGAGGGCCAACTGTGTGCAGGGACCCTGGGGCACAACAGTGCACAAGACAAAGAGAGTCCCTGGAGAAGTCATTGGGTTCCAAAGCAAAGTAAGGGGTTGTGAGCCATGAGGGTGGGAGGCCGCGCATGGGGTGGGGGGTGCAGCACATGGCTGTAGGCGCACCCACCTGAGGGCCGGGCCAGCGGGATTTCAGATCAGCCACGTGAGAAGAGGGGGCACAGGTGAACCCCCCCAAACTGAAGGGAGTGGCTTTTCCAAGGGGCTCTGAGCCGACTTTATCAGCTTCCCTCACAGACGCAATGAGGGGGGAAGACTTCGAAAGCGCGAGAGACTGGGGTCAGACCCTGGGAAGAACCGGCAGACAGAAAGCAGGTATGGGGTGCGCATTTATCCTGAGGCTGGAACCCCACCCCCACCCCTACCCCGAGACCACTGCCGCCCCCCCCCTTGTGTGGAGCCTGGAGAAACTGCACGGCATTGGCGTTTAGGGCCACGCTGATTGGACTGTGTCTGCCCTGGGCCAGGCTGGGGCTTCTAGGGGAGGGAACAAGAGTGGGGTCCCCATGGGCTCAGGCTGCCCGGCTCCTGCCTTAAGCAAACAGAGGCAGGGGTGGGGGCAACGGAAACCAAATAAATGTGTGTATGTGCGTGTGTTGTTTGTGCGTGTGTGTGCATGTATGTGTGTGTCCATGTATGTGTGTGTCTGTGTATGTGTGTGTCTGTATATGTCTTCAGGACGCAGTGGCCAGGCCTGGGCAGGGGACCAGGCCTGGCCACAGCTGTAATTGGATTCCTGCGCCAGTACAGGGTGCAATGGCCCTGGTCTTGTGGTTAGCAGGTGCCAACTCCGGGCCCCACCAGCCTACTGCAGGGAGGATGGGGGCCGCTCACCCTCCTTCCGCAGGCCTCCCCCACCAGCTGCAGCGGGCTGGGGTGCCATTCACCCACCTACCACACGCCCCCCCTAGGCTGCAGCGGGGCTGGGGGCCACTCACCCTCCTTCTGCACAACCCCCCCTGGAAGCACTTCTTGAGCCGGCAGGACTGGCACTGGTCATGCTGATGTTGGTCCATCTGACAGTCCCAATTGGACCTGCAGGTGTAGCAGTGTTAGGAGCCGATTGTCTAATGAATATACAGGGTGTGTGTTTTTAAAGCCTGATAATTTTAGACATAACTTTCTCCACGTTTTATATTTCTATATTTTAGTTTTCATGTATCCATTTGAAAGGCAGAGAGTAATTCTACTGTGTGTGTGGCAGGAACACAATTCCTTGAGCCCTCCTGTGCTGCCTCCCAGCCTCTGCATTATCAGGAAGTTGAAGACAGAAATGGAAACAACACTCAGAGGCCCTCATTCCATTGTAGCAAGGTTGTCTCAAGGGGATTCTTAACCACTTGGCCAAATGCTAGCTCCTGCTTACTAATTTTTAAACACCACTCTCTTACATTACATAGGCCCAGGATCACAAAAATTACCAATTCCAATGTTGGCAAAGCCAATGAAAGTGGAGCTCTTACAAAAAAAAAAAATTAAAGCCAAACGAATTATTTAATTAGAAGTATTAGCTTGAATAAAATAATAGTTTGAGTTTCATGTTTCATCAGGTTAGATAAGTGATGGATTTTCAATAGCAATATACACTGAACATAAAAAAGATGTACAAATATTTTCAACCATCAGTATTACACATTTGCAGAAGCAGTGGATGCTTGAATAGTTCTACAAAAATGTGTTCCAAAATCATGTGATTAGTCTTTAAATAAAGGAAATGAATGTTTATCTCAATGAACCATTTCCAAAAGGGCAGAAATACAAAATAAAGCCCCTAACATGAACTGGATATGACAATAATTATCTTTGAAAATTCGTATTAAGAACTGTTTCTGAAAACTATATTTTTTAAAAAGTAAACAATATTTTAAAGGGGAATTACTAACCATCATATAATAAAATATTTTCTGGAATTCTTGATCACAGTTTGAAGCCAGATTTAATTTAAAAAGTTACTAAAGGTGGGAAATAAGGCATACAAGAAAAACTTTTTAATTTTTAAATGTATCTATATCTTTAAGCATATCAAATGTCAAAATGAGATTATTGAGAAAACACATGGTAATAGAGAATTATTAGATTTATTTCAAAAATTCTTATTGAATTTTTTATAGGCTCTCAAAACTTGATGTAGCAATCTATTTTTTCTGGGACCACTTTTGTTCCTTTGTCCACTCCTGTTAGCATTATTTGGCAAAAGTTGAACGTTGAGGTACACGTGAGAGAATTATTACTCAATTTTCCTGGCCAGTTTTAGGTAAGAAATCAGGAAACAACCACAACCACCACAACAAACACCACTTTCTCAAGAGCATTTGCAGATCAGTTCTGCAGACTTCAAACGTTTTCAGGTTTGGAATGTTTAGACTACCGCTCTCATGCTAAATTCTCTGTGGCTTTCTTTTTATTTCTGAATTGCTTTTTACAAACAGAATGCAGCATAAGGGACTTGTCGCTCCCCCTCTTCGTGGAGGAACGACACTAAGCCCTGCCTAGGCTTCATATCCGAGTCACGGCACCATTATGTCGCTCCCCCTCTTCATGGAGGAACGACACTAAACCTTGCCTAGGCTTCATATCCGAGTCACGGCACCATTATGTCGCTCCCCCTCTTCGTGGAGGAACGACACAGGACCCTGCGCTGTTCTTTCGTCTGCTCGGCCCTCCCCGGGTTTGCTGCTGGTTCTTCCCGGGTTGGCTACTATCCCTTCCACCTCCGTGGAAGGGCAGTTCCCCCTAGCCACATTCCCCACTTCCGCAGGGGAGCGGCACACCGCCGGCCGGCTCTTCTCGGGGGCTGCACGGGTGTTCCTTCAACTAGATGTTCCCCTTAGATGTTCTCCATAGATGTTCCTGGTGCATGCCGTCTCTCTCCTCCTTTATAGTCCTCCTCCGCCAATCCTAACTTGGCTGCCCACACGCCGAGTACGCTGCTCTCCTCCAATCAATAGCAAGTCCTACAGTTTATTGGTTGAACTGGAGGCAGCTGTGCGGAAGCTGTTTACTTCTCTCCCAGCGCCATATTGTGGGAGAGCAGATGCATAGAATAAGTCTTAATTCCAGTAACTCAGTCCAGTCCGGATTGCTCCCCACAGGACTGACAGCAAAATACACTGTTCCCCAGATGGTTCAAATAATAACTATGCCAATTGTTTGTATTTATATTGCAAACATCATATTTTCACCTAAGTATCACTTACCTCAAATGTTAACTGAATAGTTTTATAGAATTGTTTTTTAAGATTTATTTTCTTTGAAAGTCAGAGTTATTCTACAAAAAGAAATAGATATCAATACAAGCATAATTTTTATTCCTTCAAGTGATTGATAGAAAGGTATGTTTTGTACCTTCAATTTGAACAGGATCTCCCCAAAATTAAATTAGATAGATTGTTTACCAGTGTGATAAAATGTATCTCACAAAGAGAAAATATGATACAAAAATATAATTTACTTTATTTCTTGAATACTCATATATGTCTTGCTAGACTAAGTTAGAAAGAATCAATATATTTTTGTCAATCTAATCATTATGAAACAAAATCGAATAATGAGTAATTTGGAAATGTTTATGAATTAGTTTTCTGTTTATTTCTATGGAGGAAGGAGGAATGATGGTAATGTTTCCAAATTCTTCTGGTTAAATGTGGAACAGTTAAAAAATAACATGATATAGTTGTAAGTAGGTCTTAGGCATCCAATCCATGTGCAACCATGCATGACACAAAATGTATTAAGTTAATATAATCATTGACTTCTCTCTCTCTCTCTCTCTCTCTCTCTCTCTGTTTTTTTTTTCTTTTGACAGGCAGAGTGGACAGTGAAAGAGAGAGAGAGAGAGAAAGGTCTTCCTTTTTCCATTGGTTCACCCCCACAATGGCCAGGAGCCAGGTGCTTCTCCTGGTCCCTTAGGTGGGTGCAGGGCCCAAGCACTTTGGCCATCCTCCACTGCCTTCCCGGGCCACAGCAGAGAGCTAGACACTAGGAAGAGGAGCAACCAGGACAGAACTGGTGCCCCGACTGGGACTAGAACCCAATGTGCCGGTGCTGCAGGTGGAGGATTAGCCTGTTGAGCCACGTCGCCAGCCTATAATCATTGACTGTGAAATAGCGGATGGAAGACCTCTCTCTCTCTCTCTCCCTCCCTCTTTCTCTCTCTCTCCCTCTTTTTCTCTCTCTCTGCCTCTCTGTAACTCTCTGCCTTTCAAATAAATAAATAAATCTTTAAAAATATTTGATGAGAACTGACATATTATTACTGCTTACTACTCATAAGGATCACTACATGCATCATGTTACAGCATATGTGCTACCTGTGCTTTATTTCTAATACACTTTCCCCTCATGTTGTGAACATTATTTCTATGTTATAAATGAGACAATTGAGGTAACGTTTACATGAACATGACACAGATGGAAACTCTAACCCCAGGATTTAAACACCTATGTCTTTATCTGGCTCCAGAATTGGGGTTTGGTTTTTTTTTATTTGAATTCTATCTCAAAATCCTGTTTTTAGAGCATTCAGGATAAGAAGGTAAAGTACAGGATTGTGAAATGTGTGAGCACCATCCATATGGTGACTCTCATTCACATAATTCCTCTACTTGCTGTGAATGGGTTGGTAAGTAGGGTGCTATTTTCCTGCCCTGTACTTTAGGTAATTACACTACTCAGCCTAATCACCGTGTGAGCTTGACAGTGCAGGTTATATTAGATCTGTTGCACATGAGCTGGGTACTACTCTTGGCTTCACTTCTAAATTTTTGTGTGAATTTGGGAAAACTACGCTTTTCTCTGTCTCAATATTCATATTTCTGATATTGGAATAATGAGGCTTTCAAGATTCTCCATAGGGATATTTTCTCCATTGACCATTCCAGATTGGGAAAAAAAAAAAAAACACATGTCATCATCATAATCACTGTCACCAAGACTGAAATGTTCATGCAAAATAATCTTGACAGGAAACAAAAAATGAGAGGAATAGAGTTATTGAAATCCATGCTGATGTTCTTCTCTAGGAGAGGAGGTACAGTAATTCTGTAATACCAGCATCCATCTGTCATGTGCAATTTCACATGAGAAAATTCTAAGAAGAAGGTGTGGATTTTAGGAATACCACTTTGTATTTAAAAGAAAGTATGTCCATTGGTTTTCTTTCTCACCATATGACATTTTACCATTTTATTTTTAAAAATTATTTTGTTTTTATTCATTTGAAAGGCAGAATGAGACAGTGAGAGTGAAAGAGATTATCTTCCATCTGTTGGTTCACTCCCCATAACCACAGGAGCCAGGAGTGGGCCATACCATTGTCAAGAGCCAAGAACTCCACCTCTGTCTCCCACCTGGGTGGTAGGGACCCAAGTAATTCATCTATCAACTGATGCCTCCCAGGGTGAGCATTAGCAGGAAGTTGTATAGGAAGTGGAGGTGTTACTGGAATCCAGACACTTCACTACATGGGCATCCCAAACAATGGCTTAACAGGTGCAGCACAACAAATGACTTCCATTTCAATTTTTAAAATAGACATCATAGTGGAAAATAAGAGCCACATACCTATAAATATTAATACACATTTACACATAAATATATGCATAGACATTTATATACACATATTTATATGGGGAAAACCTTTGATGATTTTATAGTAATTGTAATGCCTTATATACTATTTTCTTTGAGAGTTACACTGCATATTTGATACCAAAATTCCACAAAGTTAGTAATGGAACAAAAAAAGCAACAGATACATAATGGACACATCTTATAGAAAATGGAAGGACAAGTACAGAACTCCAAAAGTCAACACATTTACATTTGCATTCAAATATACTAAGAAGATTGGAGTGAGTTGAAATAAGAGGAAAATTTGGAGGAGACATGTTTCTTTATCTTCATCTCAAGATGAGCAAACACAATCTGAAAAAATAATTCCAGATTATAAATATTTCTATTAAAATAATGACATCATGGTAGATTTATACATAAAAATTTTTATAGTTCAAGTTAGTATGACTATTAATCCAGCTTCATTGACTGGAATGAAAAAAAAATTATTTTTCTACTTTTGATGGCAGCTGAAGTATGAAGTGTCTTCAAACTGTTTAGGGAAAGAGTGTGTTTTGAAAAAAATTATTCACTGTGTTCAAAACTTTTTGCACCAAGATAAACTTTTAATTTTGTTTTCCACAAACTTTTTGAAATTCCTTTGTATATTCATCCAAATGCCTAAGACTTCAGCTTTTCAAAATAAGTATTCTAATGATTTTTAGTGAAAATATACAAGCATGGTACATACAGTATGCTGAATTTACAAACCATATAAGCTATATAGAATGAAAAGAATCCATGTTTTCTTGATGACTTGTGATCTCTATTTATTCATCCATTCACAGGTTCTAAGATGTTACTTAATGTCCAGGTACCAGTACTGTGTAGAACCATGATGAGAGGGATTGAGTGAGGAATGCACAGAAAATAAAATGCAGACCTTGCCCTTAAGGCATTCCCAATGAATAAATGGGAGGCTTGTAAACAACAGATGGTTGTTGGCAATGCATGAGGCTTTCATCAGTGATGAGAATTGTAAAAGGTTAGCTCCATACTCATATTCTACAGAATGTTCCTAAACCATTCACTGTTCTGTGAGTGTCATTAAAAGTCCCCCATCCAAGTGGTGGCCTAAAACTCTATACTGTTGAGCTGTCACATGACTGTGACCACAGAGATTTTCCCTCTGAGAATCACACATCCTTGCCATTGTTAGCATCCTGTGTGCCTTCCACATTTTTTTTACTCCAGTAACCTAGGCTAGAACCTTGGGTTCTAGAAAGTTGACTTACCAAATATATTACATACAGCAAAGCAAATAAACTATTTGAGCATGGTACATGCATTTTATGAGTGCTGATGTTGATTTTATTTGGGGTTCAAGTCAATGATATCTTCTGATCTGCAACTTTTCTGAAAAGTGCTGAATAAAGGAGGGTTTTTAAATAATTCCCTTTTTTCAAGACTGGATTTAAGGTAAGACTGTGTAAAATGTGTCATGTTATGGAGTGTGATTAACAAATTAGATAAAATCAAATCCAAATAGGAATAATGTAGAGAGGTTGTTATTCATGAACTCAAAAATACACGAGCCAAACCTTCTAAGTTATTAATATCTGTGCATGCAGGTGGTATTTTTCAACAAAATCTGCCTAATAAAAATAACTAAACCATGAAATAGATTGTTATAGTGGTAAATATTTAAAATCCCCAATTATAGACTTTACTGTTCAGAACATACTACCATGAAGTCTCCTTACTCAATTAAGTATTTAATATTTACATTGTTTAGATGATCCAATTACTCCTCAAGTAAATAGAAAAATATGTGTTCTCAATCTTGACTCTATTTAATGAAGAAAGCAGCCAAGAGAATTTTGCTTTGAAATTTGTTTCAATGAGTACATTAGAATTTGAGAAACACATTTGCATTTAATGTGTATAATATCTGGTCTCCTAGGTTTACATTAGATTAGAGAAGAAAACAAATTATATATGAATCTATAGTGTCTCATAATTTCCTAAGGTGGCCACAGTGAATTAGGTTAATGGGAAGCTGAATCTATATAATGTCATAATCCATATTTATATGGATTATGTACCATAAATGTATGACTTTTGTAGAAACAAGCAACCATAACACCAAACATCTGGATGAAATCTGAAAATTTCAGTGACATATCCAGATATCTCTACACATCTGGAATTTTTAGATTTAATGTTCCAACTGCTTCCATTTTTGTCTGGGCACTTGAAACACTGTAGACACTGTCTAACAAATATTTATTCACATCATAAAGATGTGAAAACATGCAAAGAATCATTGTACAAATACAATTTTCAGATTTAATCATATCCCAGTGACTAAAGCAGCTCTGGCAGTTAATGTAGACAACCCAATGTCAACAGGCCCTGCAGACTTAACCAAGTAGTTCAGTGGCAAAGTGGGGAGTTGAAGTGAAGAATTCGAACCAAGAATGCTTTAAGGTTAGGATGAAAAAGAAAGAAAAGAAAGCTTCTCCACTTCTCCTGCCTGCAAGGATAGACATATGTCTGCCTGCCAGTGGGGTCCCTCAGCTAGTTCCAAGCCACCAGCAAACTCTGCTCTGCAGATCTGCAGCTGTGCATTGAGGTTGGGGGTGCTTGATGGAAGGGGTATAGGGACAGAATACATTGCATGACTAACAATTGAAACCCTATTTATTGGGCTGCCTCTTGCCTTTATCATTGATTTTAGCACAAAGCTGGTGATAGATGAATCATTTTTCTGTCTCTATAGTTTTCAGGTCTGAAACTTGTTTTTCCCCTTTACAAATCAATCTTATAAAACAGGCTCTTTGATATAGTCATACAAGTTTTACTATCCCACTTTTTTTGCATTTTTATTTATTTCAAAGACACACATACGGAGAGGACAACAAAGAGGGATCTCCCACACAGTGGATCACTCTCCAAATGCTAGCTACTGCCAAGGCTGGGACAGGTTGAACCAGAAACAAAGAATTAGTCAGTATATCCCAAATGTGTGGCAGAGACTCAAAAACTTGAGATTTCACCTGCTGCCTCCCAGGATGTGCATTAACCAGGAAACTGGAATCAAGAATGGAGGTAGGACTTGAACCCAGTCACTCTAATTTGAGATTGCAGGTGTCCCAAGCAGAGTCTTAATCTCTACACCAAATGCCTCCCCCTCCCATGCTTTTAAGAAAACTGAATACTCACTAGCTATTGTGAGCCATGGATAAATAACATGTTGAAAAATAAATAACTCTTAGGCTGGCGCTGCGGCTCACTAGGCTAATCCTCCACCTTGGGGCACCCACACACCAGGTTCTAGTCCCGATCGGGGCTCCAGATTCTGTCCCGGTTGCCCCTCTTCCAGGCCAGCTCTCTACTGTGGCCAGGGAGTGCAGTGGAGGATGGCCCAAGTGCTTGGGCCCTGCACCCAGTGGGAGACCAGGAGAAGCACCTGGCTCCTGGCTTCAGATCAGCGTGGTGCACCAGCCACAGCACACTTGCTGCAGTGGCCATTGGAGGGTGAACCAATGGCAAAAGGAAGACCTTTCTATGTCTCTCTCTCTCACTGTCCACTCTGCCTGCAAAACAAAAAAATCAATAACTCTTGTTGTGACAAATAAAATTTGATGTAAGAAACATTAATCTCTTGATATTATTAAAACCAATCTTATGAAATCTCATTCTTCTTTCCAAAAATGAACCAAAGTAATAATTCATGTGATGAGCAGGAATTTGGAAAACATTATGTTGAGTGAAATAAGCCAATCCCAAAGGGACAAATACCACTTGTTCTCCTTGATAGGTGACAACTAACTGAGCACCAAAAAGGAAACCTGTTAAAGTGAAATGAACACTATGAGAAAAGGTGACTTGATCAGCCCTCACCCTGACTGTTGATGAGCAGCTTAATATGTTATCCCTCTTAGTATTTTTTTTTGTTTGTTCTACTTAATACTTTTGGTTGAATACTGTAATCAATACACAATTCTTCTTAAGTGCTGAAACTTAACTGAAAAGTGATCGCTGTTAAATATAAGAGTGGGAATAAGAGATGGAAGAGATGTGCAATTCGGGACATGCTCAAGCTGACTTACCTCAAACGGTAGAGTTAGAAACATACGAGGGGATTCGAATTCAATCCCATTGAGGTGGCATGTACCAATGCCATCTCACTAGTCCCAGTGATCAAGTTCTGGTCACAATTGATCGTAATGATAGGTCTAAGAACCAAAGGGATCACATAAACAAGAATAGTGTCTGCAAATACTAGCTGATAGAATAAAAAAGGGAGAGAATGATCCAACATGGGAAGTGAGATACACAGCAGACCCATAGAATGGCAAATGTCCTAACAGCACTCTGGCCTCAGAATCAGCCCTTAAGGCATGCGGATCTGGCTGAAATGCCCATGAGAGTATTTCAGGCATGGAAAGCCAAGACACTCTGGGGGGGAACAAAAACCTAAATGAAAGATCTCCACGAGTGAGATCCCAGTGGAAAGAATGGGTCATCAAAGAAGGAGGTACCTTTCTCTGAAGGGAGGAGAGAACTTCCACTTTGACCATGGCCTTGTCTAAATATGATCAGAGTCAGTGAACTCAGGGGGCTTCCATAGCCTTGGCAGCTCATGACAAGAGCCTAGGGTGATTACTGATGCCATAAACAAGAGTGTCAATTTGTTAAGTCAACAACAGGAGTCACTGTGCACTTACTCCTCATGTAGGATCTTTGTCCTTAGTGTGCTTTACATTGAGATTTAATGCTATAACAAGTACTCAAACAGTATTTTTCACTTTATGTTTCTGTGTGGGAGCAAACTGTTGAAATCTTTACTTAATGTATGCTAAACTGATCTTCTGTAAAAAAAAAAAATTATCGATTCCCAACTTGACTCTCACTGGGATTAAACATGACAATAGGTCTGATCTGATTTCATCATCATTTAAAAAATCATCCATTATTTTTCACTTTATGTTTCTGTGGGGGAGCAAACTGTTGAAATCTTTACTTAATGTATGCTAAACTGATCTTCTGTAGATAAAGAGAATCGAAAATGAATCTTGATGTGAGTGGAAGGGGAGAGGGAGTGGGAGAGGGGAGGGTTGCGGGTGGGAGGGACGTTATGGGGGGGAAGCCATTGTAATCCATAAGCTGTACTTTGGAAATTTATATTCATTAAATAAAAGTTAAAAAAAAAGAAAAAAAAACCAAACCAATGGAGAGGAAATTAAGTAACAAACTATATAGATTCAAAATGAGGGAGAAGAGGAAACTACTAAAACAGGAAACAAAGTAAGATGCTAAATTCAGGCAAAACATATCACAAAATTTTAAATGTAAATTAACTAAGTGATCCAGCTAGAAATCAAAATTTTCTTATTTAATGGAAAACCAGTTAATTATTTGCTATTTAGGATACAATCCTTAAATGTTTAAGAGTAAAAATGTTGAAAATATACCTACACATTTTGAATAGAAGACTCTCTTGACATCTGACAAGACAGACTTTCATGCAGGAACTATTACTAGATATATTCAGAGAGATTTCATAATGATATAGTTATCAATTCAGTGGGAAGATATAGAATTCTAAATTCTTATGTAGGTTAATATGGGAAGAGTTTTAGCACTTGTCTTTTTTTTTTCTTAAAATTTTAAGCTTTTTATTTAGTGAGAGAAAGAACTTACCTTCAGAAACAGTAAAGATTCAGGTGAAAACAACAACGAAAATTAAGAACATGCTCATAATTCATATTCATATGAATTGAACATGAGTTTTGCTGCACATGGAATCTTTCATAAAATAAACTTTATTAGGGTGAGCGTAGTGGCACAGTAGGTTAAGTCAACACTTCCAGTGCCCATGTCCCGTATCAAATGCTTAGTTTGAGTCCCTGCTACTCTTCTTTTCCAGCTTTTATGAATGTGCCCAGGAGACACAGAAAATGGTCCAAGTCTTTGAGTTCCTGCCACCCTTGTGGAGTGAGTTCCTGGTTCCTGACTTTGGCCTAGCCTAGTCCCAGCTGTTGCGGGTATCTGGAGTGTGAACCAGCAGTTGGAAAATCTCTCTCTCCCTTTTTCTCTCAATGTTGCTTTTGATCTGCAATACAAAGAAATAAATTCAATTTTAAAAAGATACACTTGATCAGCAGCCACTTCCCCTCCCAGGTGTAGGTTAGGCTTGACTAACTTGTGTTGACTAATGAGAGCCATGTGAGGCAGAAGTTGAAAGGGATAGGTTTTGTGTTACCATGTTCCCTTTTCCTTGTGCTGTCATGGGACAGGATTCTACTATGCTTGCTTGGCACGCCTGGGTAACAAAGATAGTATGACTTCTGTGAGGAGAGTCCCCTGACACAAATGATGGACCTGTACAGTGAGTAAACCAGCAATCGGTTACTATAAAACCCTGCGAGTCACAGTGTTAACCTAGCCTTCCCACCTTGACCTCGTCAACTCTCCCTCCATCCCCTACCCCATGGCCACTGTCCAGCTTATGTTTTATTCACATTCACATTTTATTCAGATTCATGATAGGAGGAGGAAACCATATTAGATGATTTATATTTTCAAGATTTATTTATTTATTTAAAAGTCAGAGTTACAGAGAGGCAGAGGCAGAGGCAGAGGCAGAGAAAAAGAGAAAGAGAAAGGGAAAGGGAAAGGGAAAGGGAAAGGGAAAGGGAAAGGGAAAGAGAAAGAGAAAGAGAAAGAGAAAGAGAAAGAGAAAGAGAAAGAGAAAGAGAAAGAGAAAGAGAAAGAGAAAGAGAAAGAGAAAGAGAAAGAGAGGTCTTCCATCTTCTGGTTCACTCCCCAGGTGAACACAATAGCTGGAGCTGTGCTGATCCAAAGCCAGAAACCAGGAGCTTCTTCTGGGTCTCCCATGGGAGTTCAGGAGCCCAAGGACTTGGGCCATCTTCTACTTCTTTCCCAGGCCATAGCAGAGAGCTGGATCAGAAGTGGAGCACCCAGGACTCAAACCAGCACCCGTATGGGATGCTAGTACTGCAGGTGATGTGTTTACCTGCTACATCACAGTGCTGGCCACAAGATTATATACTTTTATGAATGCTATAAGCAACTAGCACTGAAAGAAATTATAAAAAGGAGATTTAATAGGTAACACTTGTATAGAAACTACTTAGTGACTCTGTTTCCAAATAATTCAGGAGCATATTGTTATGATCTGTTTTCATAGGTTAATATTAAATAGAAATTTATTTTTAGATACATCCATCAGGAATGTCATATGTGCATACATCTGTATGTTCTCTGAATGGTTGAGAGCGAAATAAAATAATTGCTTGCATCTGAATCGATAGATTTGGTGAATAGTGATAGGTTTTAAGAGGGATATAATTTTTTCTAGTTAAAAATCGCTCTTCTCACACCTGGTAGGAAGACAGGATGTGAATGGCTGGCAGTGAGGCAAGATTGTTGCAGATTCTCTATCTTAGGAGAGTAGTGGGCTGGAGGGCTGGGGGGAAGAGGGTAGAGCTCATTAACGAGGTAGAGTGGGAGGAAATTAAAATCAGCTGTGGGTCAGAACAGCTTTAAGAAGCAGGAGAATTGTGGCAGTGACTGCATGGAGTTCCTGATGAACAGACTGCAGAGTGAAGCAATGCAGCCTGAACAGGCTGTATTTGCATGGGCGTTCATTGAGGCCTTCAGTATGGGGGGGTCAGAGCAGGTAAAATGAAAAAGGGCAAGGAGGGGAGCAAGGCCCAGGACTTGGAGGGTGAGGAGGGGAGCGGGCTTCGGACCTGGAGGTCATGAGTAGAGCAGGGCCCAGGCCCTGGAGACTGAGGAGGGGAGCATAGTCTGCCCCTGGCTTGCAAGGAGGGGAGTGTGCCCAGGCCCTGGAGGGCCAGAGGGGAGCAGGGCCAGGCCCTGGAGGGCAAGGAGGGGAGTGGGCCCAGGCTCTAGAGGGCCAGAGGGGAGCGGGGTTTTGCCTGGAGAATGAGGAGCAGAGCTGAGTCCGGCTCTGGAGGGGGAGGATGGGAGCTGGGCCCAGTGCCTGGAGGGCAAGGAGGGCAGCGGGGTCTGGCCCTGGAAGGCGATGAAGGGAGCTGGACCCAGACCCTGGAGGGTGAGGAGGGGAGCAGGGCCAGGCCCTGAAGGGCGAGTAGTGCAGCAGAGCTTGGCAAGAGGGCGAGGAGTGGAGCAGGGCCAAGGCCCTGGAGGGCGAGGAGTGGAGCAGGGCCCAGGCCCTGGAGTGCGAGGTGGGGAGTGGCACCCATCCCTGGAGAGCGAGGAGGGGAGCAGGATCCGGCACTGGAGGGTGGCAAGGGGAGCGGGGCCCAGTCCCTGGAAGGCTAGAGGAGGAGCAGAGTTTGGCCCTGGAGGGTGAGGAGGGGAGCGGGGTCCAGTCTCTGGAGGGCGATGAAGGGAGTGGGGCCCATTTCCTGGAGGGTGAGGAGGGGAGCAGGGTATGGCCCTGGAGGGCGAGGAGGGAACAGGGCCCAGGCCTTGGAGGGTGAGGAGGAAATAGGGCCCAGGCCTTGGAGGGTGAGGAGGAAATAGGGCCCAGGCCCTGGAGGGTGAGGAGGGGATCCCGGCTGGGCTCTAGAGGGCAAGGAGGGGAGCAGGACCCAGTGCCTGGAGGGCGAGTAAAGGACCATGGCACAGGCCCTGGAGGGCTAGAAAGGAAGCGGGGCCCACTCCCTGGAGGGCAAAGAGGGGAGAAGGGCCCAGCCCTGGAGGGCGGTGAGGGGAGCACGGCACCGGCCCTGGAGTGTGAGGTGGGAGTGGTGCCGTCCCTGGAGAGAGAGGAGGGGAGCAGGGCCCAGGCTCTGGATAGCGAGGAAGGGAGCGGGGTCCAGCCCTGGAGGGTGATGACATGAGCGGGGCCCATTCCCTGGATGGCAAGAAGGGGAGTGGGGCCAAGCCCCTTGAGAGCGAGCAGAGGAGCAAGGCCCAGGCCCTGGAGTGTGAGGAGGGGAGCGGGGTCTGGACCTGGAGGGCTGTGAGGGGAGCATCCTCCAGCCCTGGAAGGCAGCAAGCTGAGCTGGGCCCGGGCCCTGGAGGGCGAGGAGGCCTGCACCTTAGGAGAGCATTTTCTGGCCCTGGAAGGCAAGGAGGGGAGCAGGGCCCAGTCCCCGGAGGGCAAGCAGAGGAGCAGGCCAAGGCCCTTTAGGGCAAGGAGGGGAGCTGGGTTTGGCCCTGGAAGGAGCTGAGGGGAGCAGGGCCCAGGCCCTGGTGAGTGAGGAGGGGAGTGGTGTCTGGCCTGGAGGGTGGCTATCAGGCCCAAATAACAAGATGGAGGCCCAGTCTATTTTTTTTTTTTTTTTTTTTTTTTTTTTTGACAGGCAGAGTGGACAGTGAGAGAGAGAGAGACAGAGAGAAAGGTCTTCCTTTTTGCCGTTGGTTCACCCTCCAATGGCCGCCGCTGCAGCCGGCGCACCGCGCTGATCCTGGCAGGAGCCAGGAGCCAGGTGCTTTTCCTGGTCTCCCATGGGGTGCAGGGCCCAAGCACCTGGGCCATCCTCCACTGCACTCCCTGGCCATAGCAGAGAGCTGGCCTGGAAGAGGGGCAACCGGGACAGAATCCGGCGCCCCAACCAGGACTAGAACCCGGTGTGCCGGCGCCGCAAGGTGGAGGATTAGCCTATTGAGCCACGGCGCCGGCTGAGGCCCAGTCTAAAATAGGTGAACCATGATCCAGGCTCAGATCTCTCACCTCCAGGGCCGGGCCCAGCTCACCTGTTGCCTTCCAGGACCTGGGCCCCGTTCCCCACGCTGCCCTCCAGTGCAGGACCCGGCTCCCCTCCTTGCCCTCCAGGGCCCGGCCCTGCTCCCCTCCTCGCTCTCTAGGGCCTGGGCCCAGCTCCCCTCCTTGCCCTTGAAGGCCTGGCCCAGCTCACCACCGCAGCCTCCAGGGCCTGGGCCCCCTACCCTCCTCACCTCCTCGGCCCTGCCCCGCTCCCCTCCTTGCCCTCCAGGGCCTAGTCCCCGATCCCCTACTCGCTGTCCAGGGCCCTGCCTTGCTCCCCTCTTCACCCTCCAGGGCCCTGCCCTGCTTTCCTTGCCGCCCTCCAGGACCTGACCTGCTCCCCTCCTCGCCCTCCAGTGCAGGACCCCGCTCCCCTCCTTGCCCTCCAGGACCTGACCCGCTCCCCTCCTCGCCCTCCAGGGCCTGGGCCGAGTTTCCCTCCTTGCCCTCCAGGGCATGGGCCCCGCTCCAATCCTCACCCTCCAGGCCCAGGCCCCGCTCCCTTCCTTGACCTCAGGGCTGGGCCAGCTCCCCTCATCACCCTACAGGGTCAGGCCTTGCTCCCATCCTCGCCCTCCAGGTCCTGGAACCTGCTCCCCTCCTTGTGCTACAGGACCTGAACCCGCTTCCCTCCTTACCCTCCAAGGCATGGGTCCTGCTCCCCTCACTGCCTTACGGGGCCTGACCCCGCTCCCCTCCTCACCCTCCAGGACCTGACCGGTTCCTCTCCTCGCCCTCCAGGGCCTGGGCCCTGCTCCCCTCCTTTCCTCCAGGGCCAGACCCGCTCCCCTTGCTGCCCTCCAGTGCAGGACGCTGCTTCCCTCTATGCCTTCCATTGCCCCGCCCTGATACCCTTGCTGTGCTCCAGGGGCTTACCCTGCTCACTTCCTTGCCCACCAGGGCCTGGGCTGTGCTCCTCTTGCTGCCCACCAGGGCCGTGCCCCACTCCCCTCCTTGCCCTCCAGGGCTACGCCCTACTTCCCTCCTCACCATCCAGGCCAGGCCCTCCTCCCCACCTCCGCCTACAGGGCCTAGGACCTGATCCCCTCCCAGCCCTCCAGGGCCAGGCCCTGCCCCCTCTTTGCCCTCCAGGGCCGACCCCCCCTCCCCTAATCGCCCTCAAGGACCAGACCCAGCTCCCCTCCTCACAGTCCTGGGCCAGGCCCCCATCCTCTCCTTGCCCTCACGGGCCACTGAGTTCCCTTCGTCACCCTCCAGGGCCTGGTCCCCATCCCCACCTTGCCCTAAAACGCCAGGTCATGCTCCCCTCAACGCCCTCAAGGGCTGGGCCCAGCAGCACCACTCCTCATCCCACAGGGTCAGGCCTTGCTCCTATCCTTGCCCTCCAGGGCCTAGGCACACCACCCGCATCGCCCTCCAAGGCCTGACACTGCTCACCTCCATGTATTCCATGGTGTGGGCCCCGATACCTTCACTGCCTTCCAGGGCCTAGAACCGTTCCCCTCGCCAACGTCCAGGGCCTGGCTCCATTCCCCTCCTCGCCCTCCAGGACCTGACCCCACTCCCCTGCTCACCCTCCAGGAACTGTCTCCGCTCCCCTCCTCGCCCTCCACATCCGCGCCCTCCATGGCCTGGCCCCCATTCCTTCCTAGCCCTCCAGAGCCTGGGCCAAGTTCCCTCCTCGCCCTCCAGTGTTGGGACCTGCTCCCAACATTGCCTTCCAAGTCTGGGCCCAGCTCCCCTCCTCACCCTCCAGGCCCTAACCCAGGTCCCCTCCATGCCCTCCAAACCAGGCCCCGCTCACCTCCTCGCCCTCCATGGCCTGGGCCCAGCTCCCCTCCTAGGCCTTCAGGACTGGGCCCTGCTCCCCTCCTCACAGTCCAGCGCCGAGCCCCACGTCCCTCAGGAACGGCCATCACTGCCCTCCAGGGATGGGCCCTGCTCCCCTCCTCACCCTCCAGGGTCAAGCCTTGCTCCCATCCTCACCCTCCAGGGCCTGGGACCCACTCCCATCCTTGGCCTCTTGGGCCTGGGCCCTGCTCCCCTCCTCGCCCTCCAGGGCCTGGGTCTCACTCCCCTCACTGCCTTCCAGGGCTAGGGTCCACTCCCCTCAGGAAGGGCATCACTGCCCTCCAGGGCATGAGCCCCGCTCCCCACCTTGCCCTCCAGGGCCAGGCTCCGCTCCCCTTGCCACCCTCCAGAGCTGGACCCTGCTTCCCCCGCCGCCCTCCAGGACCTGGGTCCCGCTCCCCTCACTGCCTTCCAGGGCCTCACCCCATTCCCTTGCCAGCCTCCAGGGCCTGCCCCTGCTACCCTCACTGCCTTCCAGGGGCTGGCCCTGCTCCCCTCGCGAGCCTCCAGGGCCTGACCAAGCTCCCCTCCTTCCCATCCAGGACCTGGGATCTGCTCCCCTCACTGCCTTCCAGGGCCTGGCCCTGTTCCCTTTGCCAGCCTCCAGGGCCTGCCCCCTCACCCCTCCTCACCCTCCAGTTCCTGACAACACTCCCCTCCTCGCCCTTCAGGACCTGACCCTGCTCCCCTCCTCACCTCCGGGGCCTAGGCCCTGCTGCCCTCCTCACCCTCCACGGCCAGGACCTTCTCCCCTCAGGAACAGCCAACACTGCCCTCCAGGGCATGGCCCCACTCCCCTCCTCACCCTCCAGGGGAAGGCCTGCTCCTCTTGCCACCCTCCAGGGCAGGGCCCTACTCCCCCTGCTGCCCTCCAGACAGGATCCTGCTCCCCTCTTTGCCCAGGAGGGTTGGGCTCTGTTCCCCTCCTGGCCCTCTAGCTCCTGGACCCCGTTCCTCTCCCCGCCCTCCAGGGTCAGGCCCTGCTCCCAACCTCACCCTCCAGGGCCAGACCCCACTCCCCTAATTTCCCTCCAGTGCGGGACCCTGCTTCCCTCTATGCCCTCCATGGCCCTGCCTTGCTCCCCTTGCGGCCCTCCAGAGCCTGACCCTGCTTACTTCCTTGCCCTCCAGGGCCTGGGCCCTGCTCCTTTGCTGCCCACCAGGGCAGGCCCCGCTCCCACCACTGCCCTCCAGTGCAGGACCCACCTTCCCTCCTTGCCCTCGAGGGCCAGGCCCTGATCCCTTCCTCTCCTTCTAGGTCCTGGACCCTTCTCCCCTACTAGCTTCCAGGGCCAGGCACTGCTTCCCTAGCCGCCCTCTTGGAGCTGGACACTGCTCCCCTCCTGGCCCTCCAGGGCCAGGCCCTACTCCTCTCCTCACCATCCTGTGCCAGGACCCCTCCCCACCTCCCCCTCTAGTGCCTGAGAACTGATCCCCTTGCAGCTCTCCAGGACCAGACACTACCGCCTCCTCGCCCTCCAGGGCCGGCCCCCCTCCCCTAATTGTCCTCAAGGACCAGGCCCAGCTCCCCCTCTTCCAGTCCTGGGCCAGGCCCCCCTCTTCTCCTTGCCCTTACGGGCCATGGGGAGTTCCCATCCTCGCCCACTGGGCCTGGCCCCCATCCCCTCCTCGCCCTAAAAAGCCAGGTCATGCTTCCCTCAACACCATCAAGGGCTGGGCCCAACAGCCCTCCTCACACTGCAGAGTCAGACCTTGTTCCCCCCAGCCCTGCAGTGCTGAGCCCTTCTCAATTCCTCATTTACAGGACCTGGGCCCTGCTCACCTTGCTGCCCACCAGGGCCAGGCCAGCCTCCCCTCCTCACCCTCCAGGGCCTGGGCCCCATCCCCTCCTTTCCCTAAAGGGCCGGGCCATGTTCCCCTCAACACCCTCTAGGGCTGGGCCCAGCACCCCTCCTCACCCTACAGGGTCAGGCCCTGCTCCCATCCTTGCCCTCCAGGGCCTGGGCACGACCCCTCATCGCCCTCCAGGGCCAGGCATTGCTCCAGTCCTCACCCTCCAGGGCAAGGCTCAGCTGCCCTCCTCACCCTCCAGGGCCTAACCCATCTCCCCTCCACGCCCTCCAAACCAGGACCTGCTTCTGTCCTCACCCTCCATGGCCTGGGCACAACTCCCCTCCTAGCCCTTCAGGGCTGGGCCCTGCTCCCCTCCTCACAGTCCATGGCCGGGGCCCACTCCCCTCAGAAATGGCGATCACTGCCCTCCGGGGCATGGGCCCTGCTCCCTTCCTCGCCCTCCAGGCTCAGGCCTCGCTCCCCTCCTTGACCTCCTGGGCCGGGCCAGCTCCCCTCCTCACCCTACAGGGTCAGGCCTTGCTCCCATCCTCGTCCTCCAGGGCCAGGGCCCCACTCCCATCCTTGGCCTCTTGGGCCTGGGCCCTGCTCCCCTTCTCGCCCTCAAGAGTCTGGCTCACTTCTCTCGCTGTCTTCCAGGGTTAGGCCACACTCCCCATAGGAAGGGCATCACTGCCCTCCAGGGCATGGGTCCTGATCCCCACCTCACCCTCCAGGAGCAGGAACCTGCTCCCCCGCTGCCCTCCAGTGCAGGACCCTGTTCCCCTCCTTGCCCTCTAGGTCCTGGGACCTGCTACCCTCACTGCCTTCCAGGGCCTGGCCCAGTTCCCCTCACCCTCCAGGGCCTGGAGCTTCTCCCCTCCTCACTCTCCAGGACCTGACCCCGCTCCCCTCCTCGCCCTCCAGGGCCTGGCCCTGCTCACATCCATGCCCTCGATGGACTGGGCCCTGAGCGTGACACTGCCTTCCAGGGCCTGGCCCAGTTCCCTCGCCACCCTCCAGGACCTGGGTCCTGCTCCTGTCTTCCAGTGCCTGGCCTAGTTCCCCTCGCCACCCTCCAGGGCCTGGAGCTGCTCCCCTCCATGCCCTCCATGCCCTGGGTCCCACTCCACTCACTGCCTTCCAGGACCTGGACGCATTCCCCTAGCCAGCTTCTAGGGCCTGCCCCCTTCCACTCCTCGCCCTCCAGGACCTGACCCTTCTCCCTTCCTTGACCTCCAAGACCTGGCCCTGCTCACATCCATGCCCTCCATGGCCTGGGCCCTGTTCCTTCCTAGCCCTCCAGAGACTGGGCCCAGTTCCCTCCTCGCCCTCAAAGACCGGACCCTCTTCCCCTCCTCCCCTAGGCCCTGCTGCCCTCCTCACCCTCCACGGCCAGGACCTTCTCCCCTCAGGAACAGCCAACACTGCCCTCCAGGGCATGGGCCCTGCTCCCCTCCTCACCTCCAGGGGCAGGCCTGCTCCTTCTGCTGCCCTCCAGGGCAGGGCCCTACTCCCCCGCCCTACTCCAGTGCAAGATCCCACTCCCCTTCTTGCCCAAGAGGGTCGGCTCTGCTCCCCTCCTCACCCTCTAGCTCCTGGACCCCGTTCCTCTCCCCGCCCTCCAGGGTCAGGCCCTGCTCCCAACCTCACCCTCCAGGGCCAGACTCCGCTCCCCTAATTTCCCTCCAGTGCGGGACCCTGCTACCCTCTATGCCCTCCATGGCCCTGCCTTGCTCCCCTTGCGGCCCTCCAGAGCCTGACCCTGCTCACTTCCTTGCCCTCCAGGGCCTGGGCCCTGCTCCCTTTCTGCCCACCAGGGCAGGCTCCGCTCTCTCCACTGCCCTCCAGTGCAGGACCCACCTTCCCTCCTTGCCCTCCAGGGCCGGGCCCTGACCCCTTCCTCGCCCTCTAGGGCTTGGACCTTGCTCCCCTCCTAGCTTCCAGGGCCAGGCCCCGCTTCCCTAGCCACCCTCTGGAGCTGGACACTGCTCCCCTCCTGGCCCTCCAGCGCCGGGCACTGCTCCCCTGCTTGCCCTTCAGGACCTGAGGCCTGCTCCCCTCCTTGCAAAACAGGGCCTGGGCCCCGCTCCAATCTGTGCCCTCCAAGGCCTGGCCCTGCTCAACTCCATGCCCTCCATGGACTGGGCCTCAATCCCCTCACTACCTTCCAGGGCCTGGCCCCGTTCCCCTTACCACCCTCCAGTGCTGGACACTGCTCCCCACCTAGCCCTCCAGGGCCTTGGCTGTGGTCCCTTCCTGGCCCTCCAGGTCCAGGCCCAACTCCCCTCCTCATCCTAGAGGGTCAGGCCCTCCTACCATTCTCGCCCTCCAGGGCCTGGGCCCTGTTCCCCTTGTTGCCCTCCAGTGCAGGACCTCACTTCCCTCTATGCTGTCCATGGCCCTGTCCTGCTCCCCTCGCCACACTCCAGGGGCTTACTCTTCTCACTTCCTTGCCCACCAGGCCTGGGCCATGCTCCCTTTGCTGCCCACCAGGGCCATGCCCCACTCCCCTCCTACGCCCTACTGCCCTCCTTACCGTCCTGGGCCAGGCCCTCCTCCCCACTGCCCCCTCCAGGACCTGGGACCTGATACCCTCGCGGCCCTCAAGGGCCAGGCCCTGCCCCCTCCTCACGCTCCAGGGCCTGACCCTGCTCCTCTCCTCACCCTCCAGGGCCAGGCTCGCTCCTCTTTCCGCAGCCAAGGCAGGGCCCTACTCTCCCTGCTGCCCTCCAGTGCAGGCCTGCTCCCCTCGTTGTGCTCCAGGGCCTTACCCTTCTCACTTCCTTGCCCACCAGGGCCTGGGCTGTGTTCCCCTTGCTGCCCACCAGGGCCATGCTTTCCTCCCTCCTTGCCCCCCAGGGCTGGACCCTACTCCCCTCCTCACCATGCTGGGCCAGGCCCTCCTCCCCACCTCCGCCTCCAGGGCCTGGGACCTGATCCCCTTGCAGCCTGCAAGGGCCAGTCCCTGCCCCCTCCTCGCCCTACAGGACTGGAACCTTCTCCCCTCCTCACCTCCAGGCCTAGGCCCTGCTGCCCTCCTCACCCTCCACGGCAAGGCACTTCTCCCCTGAGGAACAGCCATCACTACCCTCCAGGGCATGGGCCCCACAACCCTCCTCACCCTCCAGGGCCAGGCCTGCTTCTCTTGGCCCACCAGGGCAGGGCCCTACTTCCCCCGCTGCCCTCCAGTCAGGACCCCACTCCCCTCTTTGGCCAAGAGGTCCAGGCACTGCTCCCCTCCTCATCCTCTAGGGCCTGGACCCTGCTACCCTCCCTGCCTTCCAGGGAAGGGCTTTGCTCCCCTCCTAGCCCTCCAGTGCTGGGCCCTGCTCGCTTCCTTGCCTTCAGGGCCTGGGTCCTGCTCCCCATGCTGCATACCAGGGCCAGGCCAGCCTCCCCTCCTCACCCTCCAGGGCCTGGGCCTCATCCCCTCCTTGCCCTAAGGGGCTGGGCCACACTCCCCTCAACACCCTTCAGGGCTGGGCCCAGCACCCCTCCTCACCGTACAGGGTCAGGCCCTGCTCCCATCCTTGCCCTCCAGGGCCTGGGCATGACCCTTCATCGCCCTCCAGGGCCAGGCCCTGCTCCCCTCCTCGCCCTACAGGGTTTGACTCAACTCCCCTCCACGCCCTCCAAACCAGGACCCACTCCCCTCCTCAAC
The DNA here is from genome assembly GCF_051225735.1 of Oryctolagus cuniculus. Taxonomy (NCBI): domain Eukaryota; kingdom Metazoa; phylum Chordata; class Mammalia; order Lagomorpha; family Leporidae; genus Oryctolagus; species Oryctolagus cuniculus. The sequence goes on from NC_142885.1 coordinate 32,425,531, forward strand.
CTCCATGGCCTGGGCCCAACACCCCTCCTAGCCCTTCAGGGCTGGGCCCTGCTCCCCTCCTCACAGTCCAGCGCCAGGCCCCACGCCCCTCAGGAACGGCCATCACTGCCCTCCAGGTCATGGGCCCCACTCCCCTCCTCGCCCTCCAGGGCCAGGCCCTGATCTCCTCCTTGACCTCCAGGGCCTGGGACCTGCTCCCCTCCTTGCCCTCTTGGGACTGGGCCCTGCTCCCCACCTCACCCTCCAGGGCCAGGCTCCACTCCTTTTGCCACTTTCAAGTGCCGGACCCTGCTCCCCATGCTGCCTTCAAGTATAGGACACTGCTCCCCTCCTTGCCCTCCAGGACCTGGGTCCCGCTCCCCTCACTGCCTTCCAGGGCCTGGCCCTGTTCCCCTCACCACCCTCCAGGGCCTGACCCCTCTCCTCTCGTCGCCCTCCAGGACCTGAACCCGCTCCCCTCCTTGGCCTCCAGGACCTGGGACCCCGCTTCCCTCCTCACCCTCCAGGACCTGAACCCGCTACCCTCCTCACCCTCCAGGACCTGACCCCACTCCCTTCCTCGCCTTCCAGGGCTGGCCCTGCTCACCTCCATGCCATCATTGGACTGGGCCCTGATCCCCTCACTGCCTTCCAGTGCCTATCCCCGTTCCCCTCGCCACCCTCCAGGGCCTGACCCCGCTCCCCTCCTCACCCTGCAGGACCTGGGTCCTGCTCCTCAGACTGCCTTCCAGGGCTAGGCACCACTCACCTCAGGAATGGCATCACTGCCCTTCAGGATGTGGGCCCCGCTCCCCACCTCACCCTCCAGGGCCTGGCTCTGCTCCTCTAGCAGCTTTCCAGGGCTGGACCCTTCTGACCCTGCTGCCCTCCAGTGCAGGACACCACTCCCCTTCTGGCCCATAGGGCCTGGGTTCCACTCCCCTCACTGCCTTCCAGGGCCTGGCCCAGTTCCTCTTGCCAGCCTCCAGGGCCTGCCCCCTCTACCCTCCTCGCCCTCAAGGACCTGACCCCGCTCCCCTCCTCGCCCTCCAGGACCTAGGTCCCACTCCCCTCACTGCCTTCCAGGGCCTGGCCCTGTTCCCCTTGCCACCCTCCAGGGCCTGACCCCGCTCCCCTCCTCACCCTCCAGGACCTGTGTCCCGCTCCCCAACTTGCCCTTCAGGTCCAGGCCCAGCTCCCTTCCTTAACCTTCTGGGCTGGGCCAGCTCCCTTCATCACCCTACAGGGTCAGGCCTTGCTCCCCTCCTTGCCCTCTTGGGCCGGGGCCCTGTTCCCCTCCTCACCCTCCAGGGCCTCGGTCTCGCTCCCCTCACTGCCTTCCAGGCTAGGGCCCACTCCCCTCAGGAAGGGCATCACTGCCCTCCAGAGCATAGGCCCTGCTCCCCACCTCGCCTTCTAGGACCTGGCCTGCTCACATCCATGCTATCATCGGCCTGGGCCCCAGTTCCCTCATTGCTTTCCAGGACCTGGCCCTGTTCCCCTCTGTAGCCTCCAGGACCTGCCCCCACTCCCATCCTTGCCCAAGAGGACCTGACCCCATTCCCTTCCTCGCCTTTCAGGACCTGGCCCTGCTCACATCCATGCCCTCCATGGCCTGGGCCCCATTTCTTCCTAGCCCTCCAGAGCCTGGGCCCAGTTCCCTCCTCGTCCTCCAGGACCAGAACCTTCTCCCCTCAGGAACAGCCAACACTGCCCTCCAGGTTATGGGCCTCGCTCCCCTCCTCACCCTCCAGGACCTGGGCCCCATCCCCTCCTTGCCCTAAGGGGCTGGACCACGATCCCCTCAATGCCCTCTAGGATTGGGCCCAGCACCCCTCCTCACCCTACAGGGTCAGGCCCTGCTCCCATCCTTGCCCTCCAGGGCCTGGGCACGACCCCTCATCGCCCTCCAGGGCCAGGCGTTGCTCCAGTCCTCACCCTCCAGGGCAAGGCTCAGCTGCCCTCCTCACCCTCCAGGGCCTAACCCATCTCCCCTCCACGCCCTCCAAACCAGGACCTGCTTCTGTCCTCACCCTCCATGGCCTGGGCACAACTCCCCTCCTAGCCCTTCAGGGCTGGGCCCTGCTCCCCTCCTCACAGTCTAGGGCTTGGCCCCACTCCCTCAGGTATGTCCATCACTGCCCTCCAGGGCATGGGCCCTGCTCCCCTCCTTGCCCTCCAGGGTCTGGCCCTGCTCTCCTCCTTGACTTCTAGGGCCAGGTCAGCTCCCCTCATTACTCTACAGGGTCAGGCCTTGCTCCCACCCTCACCCTCTAAGGCCTGGGACTCCCGCCCCTCCTTGCCCTCCTGGGACTGACCCTGCTTCCCTCCTTGCCCTCCAGGGCCTGGGTCCATTTCCTCTCACTGCCTCCCAGGGCCTGTCCCTGTTCCCTTCACCAACCTCCAGGACCTGACCCTGCTCCCCTCCTCACCCTCCAGGGCCAGGCCATGCTCCCCTGCTCATTCTCCAGGGTCTATGCCTGCTCACCTTGATGCCCACAGAGTCTGGCCTCGCTCCCCTCTCATATTCCATGGCCCAGCCCTGCTCCCCTCTTTGCCCTGCAGGGCCAGGCCCCGCACCCCTCCTTAAAATCCTAAGCTAGGCCCCCCTCCCCACCTCGCCCTCCAGGGTCAGGCCCCACTCCCCTCAGGCATGGCCATCACTGCCCTCCAGGACATGGGCCTGCTCCCCTTCTTGTTCTCCAGGGCCTGTGCCCCATTCTCTCTCCACTTCCAGTTCATGGACCGTTCCACTTGCCACCAAGCAGGGCCTGACTCCGCTCCCCTCCTCGCCCTCCAAGTTCTGTCCCTGCTCCCCTCCTCACCGTCCAGGGTCAGGAACTACTCCCCCCAGGCACAGCCATCATGCCCTCCAGGATATGAGACCCGCTCCCCTCCTTGCCTTGGAGGGTGAGGAAGGCAGCAGTTCCCAGGCCCTGGAAGGCGAGGAGGGGAGCAGGGCCAGGCCCTGGAGGGTGAGCAGGGTTCAGGCCCCAGGCCCTAGAGGGTGAGGGTGGGAGCAGGGTCTGGCCCTGGATGGTGAGGAGGGGAGCAGGGCCAGGCCCTGGAGGGCGAGGAAGGAACAGGGCAGGGCCATGGAGGGCAAGGAGGGGAATTTGGCCTGGCACATGAGGACAAGGAGAAGAGGGGGGCCTGGCTCAGGATGGTGAGGAGGAGATCAGGGCCTGGTCCATGAGGGTGATTTGGGGAGGGGGCCCGGTCCTGGAGGACAAGGAGAGGGCAGGGCCTTGCCCTAGAGGGCCGCGAGGGGATCAGGTCCCAGGCCCTGGAGGAGGAGGGGGGAGTGGGATGGCCCAGGATGGTGAGGAGGGGAGTAGGGCCTGGCCCTGGAGGGCGAGGAGGGGAGCGGGGCATGGCCCAGGTGGGCAGCAAGGGGAGCACAGCCCAGGCCCTGGTGGGCAAGGAAGTGAGCAGGGTAAGCCCCTGGAGCTCGGCGAGGGGAGCAGGGTGGGGCCATGGAAGGCATAGAGGGAAGTGGGGTCCCGCCCTGGAGGGCAACAAGGGGAGCGGGGTCCAGCCCTGGAGGAAAGGAGGGGAGCAGGGCCCAGACCCTGGAGGGTGAGGAGGGGAACTGGGCCTTGCTCTGGAGGGCAACAACGGGGATCATAGCCAAGGCCCTGGGGGGTGAGGTGGGGAGCAGGGCCTGGTCCTGGAAGGCTAGGAGGGGAGTGGTATCCAGCACTGGAGGCTAGCGAGGGGAACAGGGCCAGGCCCTGGTAGGCAGTGAGGGGATTGGGGCCCAGGCAATGAAGGGCATGGAGGTGAGCAGGTCTAGGCAGGAGAGAGGGGTGAGGCCATGGAGGGCAAGGAGGGGAGCCAGGCCAGGCCCTGAAAGGCAGTAGGGGGGCGGGTTCAGGCCCTGAAGGGCAAAGAGGGGAGTGTGGTCAGGCCTTGGGGGGCAGCGAGTGGAGTAGGGCAGGGCCGTGGAGGGTGAGGAGGGAATGAGGCCCAGACCCTGGAGAGCATGGAGGTCAGCAGGGCCAGGCCCTTGAGGACGAGGAGGGAATGGGGCACAGGCCCTGGAGGGCGAGGGAAGCAGGGCCCATACCCTGGAGGCCAGTGATGGCCATTCCTGAGGGCAGTGGGTCCTGACCCTGGAGGGCGAGGAGAGTAGGGGGGCCTAGCCCAGGATTTTAAGGAGGGGTGCAGGGCCTGGCCCTGGAGGGTGAAGAGGGGAGCAGGGCTGGGCCCTGGAGCATAAGTAGGGGAGCCAGGTCCAACTCTTGTGGGCGTCAAGGTGAGCGTGGCCAGGCCCTGGAGGGTGAGGAGGGGAGCAGGGCCTGGCCCTGGTGGGCAGCAAGGGGAGCTGGGCCTGGCCCTGGAGGGTGGCAGTAGGTGCGGGGACTGGCCGTGGAGGGCGAGGAGAGGAGCGGGACCAATATCCTGGAGGGCAGTGATGTTCCTGAGGTGAGTGGGGCCCGGCCCTGGACTGTGAGGAGGGGAGCATAGCCCAGCCCTGAAGGGCGAGGAGGGGAGCTAGATACAGGCTGTTGAGGGCGAGGAGGGGAGTGAGGCCTGGTCCTGGAGGGCGTAGAAGGGAGCTGGGGTCAGGCCCTGGAGGGTGATGAGGGGAGTGTGGCCCTGCCCTTTAGGGCAAGAGGGGATGGGGGCCAAGCCCTGGAGGGCAAGGAGGGGAAATTGCCTGAGCCATGAGGGCAAGAAGTGGAGTGGGGCCTTGCCTAGGATGGTGAGGAGGGGAGCAGTGCCTGGTCATTGGGTGTGATTAGCGGAGGGGGCCCAGCCCTGGAGTGCAAGGAGGGGGCAGGGCCTGGCCCTGGATGGTGGCAAGGGGATCAGGACCCAGGCCCTGGAGGGTGAGTAGGGAACGGGGCCAGGCCATAGAGGGCATGGATGTGTCATTGCCAGGTCCTTGAGGGTGAGGAGGGGGGCAGAGTCAGGCCCTGGTTGGTGCCAAGGGGATCTGGGCCAGGCCCTGGAAGGTAAGGGAGGGGAGCGGGACCCAGGCCCTGGAGGTGAGGAGAGGAGTAGGTTCCAGTCCTGGAGGGCGAGGAGGGAACTGAGACCAGGTTCTGGAGAGCTAGGAAGGAACGGGGCTCAGGCCATGGAGGGCATGGATGTGAGAAGGGCCACATCCTGGAGAGCAAAGAGGCGAGCAGGGTCAGGCCCTGGAAGACAGTGAGGGGATCGGGGCCCAGTCCATGGAGGGTATGTAGGTGAGCATGGCCAGGCCTTGGGGGTCAAGGAGGGGAGCAGAGTCAGGCCCTGGAGCGTGCGGAGGGAATGAGGCCCAGGCCCTGGAGTGCATGGAGGTGAGCAGTGCCAGGCCCTGGAGGGTGAGGAGGGAATGGGGCACAGGCCCTGTAGGGCAAGGAGGGGAGTGGGGCCCATGCCCTGGAGGGCAGTAATAGCCATGCCTGAGGGTAGTGGGGCCTGACCCTGGACTGTGAGGAGGGGAGCAGGGCTGGGCCCTGGAGCCTGAGTAGCCTGGCCCTGATGGGCATCAAGGGGAGAGGGCCCAGGCCCTGGAGGGCAAGGAAGGCAGCAGGGTCAGACCCTGGAAAGCAGTGAGGGGAGCGGGACCCATGTCCAGGAGGGAAGTGATGGTCATGACTGAGGGGAATGGGGCCTTGCCCTAGAGGGCGTAGAGGTATGCAGGGCAAGGCCATGGAGGGCTAGGAGGGCAGCAGGGTCCAGTTCCTAGAGGGCCAGGAGGGTAGCAGGGTGTGGCCCTGGAGGGCAATGAGGGTAGTGGTGTCCTTCACTGGAGGGAGGCGGGGGTTGCAGGGCCCAGTGGGTGGCAAGGGGAGCTGGGCCCAGCCAGCCCTGGACTATGGAGAGTGGAGCAGGGCCTGGTCCTGGAGGGCGAGGAGGGAAGCAGGGTCCAGCCCTGGTCAGGGGCAATAGGAGCAGGGGCCAGGCACTGGACGACTAGGAGGGGAGCAGGGACCAGCCCTGGCGGGCTGCAAGGGGAGTGGGGCCTGGCCCTGGAGGGTGAGGTGGGGAACAGGGCCTATGCCCTGAAGGGCAGTGTCGCCCTTCCTGAGGGGAGTGTGGCCAAGCCCAGGAGGGCAAGGAGGGAGTCGGGCCTGGCCCTGGAGTGTGAGGAGGGGAGCAAGGTGAGGCCCTGGAGGGAAATGAGGGGAGCAGGGCAGGGCCATGGAGGGCAAGGAGGGAGCAGTGCCAGGCCCTGGAGGGTGAGGAGGGGAGCAGGGACTGGCCCTTTAGGGTGAGGAGGGGAGAGGCCCTGGCTCTGGAGGGCAAGGTGGGGACCAGGGTCTTGCACTGGAGGGTGGCAGGGGGAGCAGGGTCTAGCCCTTTTTGGCAGCAAGAGGAGTGGGGCCTGGCCCTGGAGGGCATGGAGGTGAGCAGGCTCAGGCCCTGGAGGGTGAGGAGGGAATGGGGCACAGGCCCTGGGGGACGAGGAGGGGACTAGGGCCTATGCTCTAGAGGGCAGTGATGGCTGTGCCTGAGGGGAGGGGCCTGACCCTGGAGGGTGAGGAGGGGAGGGGGACCTAGTCCAGATGATAAGGAGGGGTGCTGGGCCTGGCCCTGGAGGGCGAAGAGGGGAGCAGTGCTGGGCCCTGGAGCCTGAGTAGCAGAGCGAGGCCTGACCCTGGTGAGCATCAAGGGGAGTGGTCCCAGGCCCTGGAGGGTGAGGAGGGAAGCAGGGTCTGGCCCTGGTCGTGGGCAATAGGAGTAGGGGCCAGGCACTGGAGTACGAGGAGGGCAGCGGGGCTCAGGCCCTGGAGAGTAAGGAGGGAATGGGGCCCAAGCCCTGGAGGGCATGGAGGTGAGCAGGGTCAGGCCCTGGAGGTGAGGAGGGAATGGGACACAGGCCTTGGAGGGCAAGGAGGGGACTAGGGCCTATGCTCTAGAGGGCAGTGATGGCTGTGCCTGAGGGGAGTGGGGCCTGACCCTGGAGGGTGAGGAGGGTAGGGGGGCCTAGCCCGGATGGTAAGGAGGGGTGCCGGGCCTGGCCCTGGAGGGCAAGGAAGGCAGCAGGAAAGGCCCTGGAGGCCGAGGAGGGGAGCAGGGTCAGGCCCTAGAAGGCAGTGAGGTGAGCAGGGCCCATGTCCAGGAGGGTAATGATGGCCACGACTGAGGGGAATGGGGCCTTACCCTAGAGGGCATGGAGTAATGCAGGGCAGGGCTATGGAGGGTTAAGAGGGGAGCAGGTTCCAGGCCCTAGAGGGCCAGGAGGTGAGCAGGGCGTGGCCCTGGAGGGCAAGGAAGGGAGCTAGGTCTAGGCCCTAGAGGGTGAGTTGGGGAGCAAGGCGCAGCCCTGGAGGGCAAGGAAGGGACTGGGGTCCTGCACTGTAGGGTAGTGGGGGAGCAGGGCTCTGCCCTGGAGGCAGGCAAGAGGAGCGGGCCCGGCCTTGGAGGGCAAAGTGGGGAGCAGGGCCCATGTCCTGGATGGCAGTGATGGCCATGCCTGAGGGTAACATGGCCTGGCCCTGGAGGGTGAGGAGGGCACCAGGCCCCAGGCTCTGGAGGGTGAGGCGGGCATCGGACCCTAGGCCTTGGAGGGCAAGGAAAGGAGCATGGTCCAGCCCTGGGGAACGAGGGAGGGAGCGGGGTCAGGCCCTAGAGGGTGGCGAGGGGAATGGGGCCAGTCCCTGGAAGGCAGTGAGGTGAGTGGGTCCTAGTCCATGGAGGGCATGGAGGTGAGTAGGGCCAGGCCTTGGAGGGTGAATAGGGAAGCAGGGTCAGACCCTGGTTGGTGGCGAGGATTTCTGGGTGAGGCCCTGGAAGGCAGTGAGGGGGGCGGGGTCAGGCCCTGGAGAGTGTGGACGGGAGTGGGGTCAAGCTCTGATGGGCAACGAATGGAGGGGACAGCACCATGGATGGCAAGCAGGGGAGCAAGCATGGATGGCAAGGAGGGTGAGGAGGGCAGCGGGGCTCAGGCCCTGGAGGGCGAGGAGGGGAGCAGAGCCCATGCCCTGGAGGGCAGTGATGGCCGTGCCAGAGGGGAGTGGGGCCTGACCCTGGAGGGCGAGGAGGGGAGGGGGGCCTAGCCTGGGATGGTAGAAGGGATGCAGAGCTGGCCCTGGAGGGTGAGGAGGGGAGCAGGGCTGGGCCCTGGAGCCTGAGTAGCAGAGCGAGGCCCGACCCTGGTGGGCATCATGGGGAGTGGGCCCAGGTCCTGGAGGGTGTACATGTGAGCGGGGCCTAGCCCTGGAGGGTGAGGAAGGCAGCAGGGTTGGCCCTGGAGTGCAAGGAGGAGAGCAGGGTCAGACCCTGGAAGGCAGTGAGGGGAGCATGGCCCATGCCCAGGACAGAAGTGAGGGCCATGAGAGAGGGGGGTGGGGCCTTGCCCTAGAGGGCATGGAGGTATGCAGGGCAGGGCCATGGAGGGCTAGGAGGGGAGCAGGACCTGGCCCTGGTGGGCGGCAAAGGGAGCGGGGCCCAGCCAGCCATGGAGGGAGGAGAGTGGAGCAGGGCCTGGCCCTGGAGGGCGAGGAGGTAAGTGGGGCCCGGCCTTCTTGGGCAAGGAGGGGAGTGGGGTCCTGCACTTGAGGGCAGCGGGGGAGCAGGGCCCTGCCCTGGAGGGCAGCAAGATGAGTGGGCCTGGCCCTGGAGGGTGAGGAGGGGAGTGGGGCCCAAGCCTTGGAGGGCAGTGATGGCCATGTCTGAAAGGGGCAGGGCCTGGCCCTGAGGGTGAGAATGGGAGCAGAGTCCAGCCTTGGAGGGCGGCATGAAGAGCAGGCCTGGACCTGGAGGGTGAAGTGGGGAGCGGGGCCCATGCCCTGCAGGGCCCGATGGCCATGCCTGAGGGGAACAGGGCCTGGCCCTAGAGGGTGAGGAGGGCACAAGGCCCCAGGCCCTGGAGGGCGAGGAGGGGAGGAAGGTCCAACCCTGGAGAAAGAGGAGGGGAGTGGGGTCAGGCCCTGGAGGTGAGGAGGGGAGCAGGGCCCATGCCCTGGAGGGCAGTGATGGCTGTTCCTGAGGAGAGAAGGGCCTGGCCCTGGAGGGTGAAGAGGGGAACAGAGCCCAGGCCTCATAAACAGGCATCACTGCCAATCAGGGCATGGACCTCGCTCCCCATGTTGCCCTCTAGGGCCAGGCCTTGCTCCTCTTGCCGCCCTCCAGGGCCGGCCCATGCTCAACCTGCCACCCTCCAGGGCAGGACCACGCTCCCCGCCTCACCCTCCAGGGCCAGGCCCTGCTCCCCTCCTTGCCCTACAGGGCCTGGGCCTGCTTACCTTGATGTCCACCAGGGCCAGGCCTTGATCCCCTACTCACGCTTCAGGGCCCAGCCCTGCTCCTCTCTTTGCCCTCCAGGGCCCTGCAGCCCTCCTTACCATCATGGGCTAGGTCCCCCTCCCCTCCTCACCCTCCAGGGTCAGGCCCTACTCCCCTCGGGCACTGCCATCACTGCCTCCCGGGCATGGGCCCTGCCTCCCTCCTAGTCCATCAGGGCCTGTGCCCCATTCTCTCCTTACCATCCAGGGCCTGAGCCCCACGGCCCTCCTCACCCTCCAGGGCCTGGACCCACTCCCCTCCTCACCCTCCAGGGCCAGGCCCTGCTCCCCTCCTCACCCTCCAGGGCCTGGCCCCACTCCCCTCCTTGCCCTCCATGGCCCTGTCCCACTCCACCCGCTGCCCTACATAGCCTGACCCCGCTCCACACCATGCCCTCCAGGGCCTTACCCTGCTCCCCTCACTGCCTTCCAGGGCCTGGCCCCATTCCCCTCGCCACACTCTAGGGCCTGACCCCTCTCCCCTCCTTGCCCTCCAGGGCTGGGCCCTCCTCAACTCCTCACCCTCCAGTGCCAGGCTCTGCTCCCCTCCTCGCCTTCCAGGGCATGAACCCCCCTCCCCTCCTTGCCTTCCAGGTCCAGGCCCCACACCTCTTGCTGTCATCCAGGGCCAGGCCCTGCTCCCCCTGCCACCCTCCAGGGTCGGGCCCTGCTGCCCTCCTTGCCCTCCAGTGCCGAGCCCTTCTCCCCCAGCCGCCTTCCAGTGCAGGACCGCAGTCCCCTACTCACCCTTTAGGGCCGAGCCCTGCTACCTTCCTTGCCCTGAAGGGCCAGGCCCCATGCCCCTCTTGAACGGGCATTGCTGTCCTCCAGGGCAGGCCCCATTCCCCTCTCTCCTTCCAGGGCCAGGCCTCACATCTCTTGCTGCCTTACAGGGCCAGGCCTTGCTCCTCCTGCCGCTGTCCAGGGCCTACTCTGCTCCCCTTCTTTCCCTCCAGGGACAGGCCCTGCTCACCTCCTCGCCTTCCAGGGCCTGGGCTCTGCTCCCCTCCTCGCCCTCCAGGGATTGGCCCTGATCCCCTCCTTGCCCTCTGTGGTCCTTCCCTGCTCCCCTCTCCACCCTCCAGGGCCAGACTTCCTTGCCCTACATGGCCTGGTTTGTGCTCCCCTTGCCACCCTCCAGGTCCAGGCTCTTCTCCCTTCCTCACCCCCCAGGGCCAGGCCCTGCTCCCCTCCTCACCATCCTGGACCAGGCTCCCCTCCCTTGCCCGCCCTCAGGGCCTGACCCTCTGGCTTTCTTGCCCTCCAGGGCCTGGGCCCAGCTCCCCTCCTCGCCCTCTCAGGCTGGACCCTGCTCCCCTTGTTGCCCTCCAGTGCAGGAACCCACTTCCGTCTTCTCCCTTCAGGGCCTGCCCCTGCTCCCTCTAATATTTCTAAAACCTACAATGAAGTTGATTTCTGAACTCTGGAAAATTGAAATTGTGTTAAGTAAAATGCAAATCATGCATTGGGGAGATCATGTGCATTTAGTCATGAAGTTTATAATCACTGTCTAGTTATAGTGGAGAGTGAACATGATGCATACAACTATGGTAAAGTCTGAACACCTGAATCTAACACTGAACTGTACATGTAGTGTTAATGACCATGCTAAATTCTAACAGCATTTGAATCACTAGAAATATTGAAAAGCACCCAAATATTTATAAACCTCACATCTGTATCCATAGTAATGATGCTAAAAGTACAATGTGTAACATTTCCCAGTACGCGTTTATATGCATTTCCCTTTCACAAACACACATGAATGCACACACGTACAAATCATAGAAGCTTAAGGGTTCAGAAACAAATATTTATGGACTTTAGGCCTTCATTATAGTTTATTGACAATTGAAAATAACCAAGTTTAATACTAATTTATATATGTTAACATTTTTGTAACTTTGAACCCGCTATGCTTTCCAGCATGATTAGCAAGCCAACGTCTGCTACATCTTCAAAGGGACTCTTAAAAATCAAAAGTTTACAGTGGTGCTTAAAACAATCAGTACAAAGTAGGTGGTTCTGAGAATGTCTATAAATAGTGTCAATTGCTTGGCTTCCATTACATTTGATTGTTCTCCAAGCAGTGTGGGAACAGGGTATAAACTGCCCACTTTCAGTTAAAATAACTAAAATTGATTAATCGGTGTAATGCTGTTTTTTTTTTTGTGGAGGATATACAATATATATTGTAAGTATGTTCTTTCAAATTAGTGAATATAAGTATGTATTTCCTAAAAATCAGAACTTAATCCAAAACAGGACATGATTTAGGGACATGAATTTTATTAGATGTTGCATTATATTAGATTTTTGTAAAATGGCAAAGATTTTATTTATAGCTACCAACTCATAAAACATTTGTTGTGGAACAGTGTTTGTCTATATGCTTGGCATTGTAGAATGACAGGTACACAGTGCACTTAATAAATTGAAAGTTAAACCCTAAGTTACATCTTACTCAAACTAATTGTGCATCATATAATTTTTCCTAGATATTCCATCATTGTGTTTTACTCTTCATTTCTGTGTTACTGAGTTGTGTATTTTAGTATTTGCTTTAGAGTAGAAAAAATACCCTGTTGCATCTCAAAGATTAAGGATAATGTTGAACAATTTAAAAGTCTCAAAGCTATAGAATCTTTTTCTTGGAGTAGTAGATTAATTTTGGGGTGAGAACTCTTTGAAATGAAGATGCTTTACTGTTGAAAGTCATCAGTGAATGAAAGGAAGAATGTAAATAAAAATGGGAATATTTTCCAGTTCTGTGTAAGTCTCTAAAATATTTGAAAAGGAAAACCATTAAGTGCAAGATATGACAATATATAAGTTTTCCTTCAGATTAGAAATTTGATGCTAAATATTTAACATTTAATCTTTATTTAATAGTAACTATGAATGGAGGCCATTATGTTGACACCCTGTAAGCTGATTTCTAATCTTAAACTGAAAAAAAAAAAAACATGTTTTGCTCATTACCCCTCTTCCCTCTGTGCTTGAAAACATTGGCTTTTATCACAACACTGGAAGTATATTGAAGCCAGGAGCCAGGAGCCTCCTCCATGTCTCCCACGTGGGTGCAGGGGCCCAAGGACTTGAGCTGTCTTCTACTGCTTTCCTAGGCCATAGCAGAGAGCTGGATTGGAAGTGGAGCAGCCAGGACTCAAACCGGTGCCCCTATTGAAACCTTAAGTTTTAGCCTTCCCAATAAAAATAAATCTCAGCATCATTTAAAATGTTGGCTACTGCCATTGAGTGAATACAATGAAATTTGACGCTTTACTTGGGTGTAAGATACCATTCTCTGAATCAGGTTTTATGACTACCTAAGTAATTTTTCATCCTTGTTTTATGAATATAAACACTGATACATTTTCTTAGCTTCAGAATTTGAACATTCCAGTGATTTAGCTCCTGCTAACAAAGTGCCTAAATATTTTTGACACCTCATAGCCTTTTAATGTGTGATATCTGGTCATATACACATGGGATCTATTATAAGTTAGAGATACTTTCCATAAATAGAATAATATTTTGGATAACCTTTGATGAATTGAAGAATCTATTTCCTCTTCAAATTTTTTTTATTTTAAGGCAATTTTGGGAAATTGAATTTTACCTATAGTTTTATTTGTCTTTGTGTCCAGATAAAGTAATAAAATAAAATAGCTCCAATTATACCAAGCAACCCTTCCTTGTCTCAAGTGCTTAACTTTCTCTCTTCATTCTTAGATAACTACTGGTTTCTTAAATTGAATGGTCTTCTTTTCCAGCAGCTGCTCAAAAATATCCATGATTGACCATTTTGTTTGCACTAAACAGACATGCTTTCCTTCTTTCTCCCTCTCTCTGGTCCACATCATCTTCCCATCACCTGTGCACACCAGACCCACCTGTTCCTTCCTCCTCCAATAATCACTGAACTCTGCAAAGACCCTAACTCTGACCTCTCATGGTCATCCCAGATCCTTGTGTTTTCAAGACTCAAAACAAAATCAAGTGTGGAAAATAGGGTTGATTTTTCCACATTTTTTTTTTCGTCAATCATGACTCAAATCCCAAACACACACATAAAAATCCCTGCTTTACATAACTAATTTTAATTTTCTTTCCAAATGTCTTCACATTAATGATCTCCATTGATGACTTCTCCTTCTCATCTACACTTACATTTGGTCCTCAGTGCCATGGCTTTATTCTACTCAGCATGGACCAAATTCGTCCTATTTGACATCATCCTTTATTTTATTCCTATTGCCACTTTGTGTCTCTGGAATTTAATGTATTCCCTCCCCACAGAACTCCTAAGTTAACTGTCCTCTGAGCATTTTTATCTGTTTTTATTCTTCCCTAGTGGGATCTTGTAGGATTTCTTTACTATACCACACAGTAAAATATTGACTCGATCATTTATCTTCTTAGAATTCTGCATTAACCTGAAGCTATTCCACACTTGTTATACAAATGTTTAATCATAAAGTTTGATGCATATGACACACAAAGTGCCTGATATCTATCGCTGACACACTACGTAACTTTGCTTGGACTGGCTCTTGAGTGTAATCTTGTTTTATTGAGTGCAGTGTTTTTCTGGCAAAATTATTCTTTAGAGCACGATTATACATCATTAGCATTCAAGACAGTGTTCTGTTACTTCATGATGTGAGTACCTAGAACTCACTGTGAAGGATTCATTCAGGAAATTTTCCAGAAGGTGTTCTGCATCCATCATTTAGCCAAGAACCCCTAGTGAATTGCAATACTGTATTCACTATCTGATTTCCTTTGATAAGAATTTTGGAGTATCTATTCATAGACTTTCATCTAGAATTTCTTAACCCAATCATTAAAGCCTTTATTGAATAGTTGATTACTTTTGCACTGATAATTGATTTTGTTTGGTTTTAATAAATCCTTGCCCAATAGACTTGTTTCTGCTTAGCACTTCACTACTAAAACTCCATTTTGAACAAGTGTAAATTCACGTGCAGTATTTAAAGAAATAATGTAGAGGTATCCTATAAATCCTTTACCTAGCTTCCCCCAACAGCAGTAACTTGAATAATTGCAATATAATAGCACAACCAGAAAATTCGTTTTGATACAATCCATCAACATTACCCAGATTTCACTAGTTTTACGTGCTCTGTGTATGTGTGTGTTTAGCTCTTGTTGCCTATCAGATATTCATTTATTTTTAACCCACCAGATTCATTTATTTTTAACCCACAGACTGCAGTATCTTTTTGCCAATCTGCATGCATTGTTTTTATTAAAATCTGCATGACACCTTGTCAGATGCATACCCCCTAATTACTCATCACATTTTCTGCTGGTAGTAAAGACTATTACCTGCATAGAGTCAGGTAAATCCTATTTGTTTGGCAAATCTTACTTCTGGTATAGAAACTGCTGCTCTGAAGATGAATGAATCCTCCATGGTTGAGATTTTCTGAGGCTCCTAGATCCACGTTTTTAGTAGTGGGGTGAACCTGGAAAATGTTTGGTCAACCCACAGGAAAAGTAGATGAACAGTCACTAAAGTCTCATTGTTTGTGTTTGTGAATGGTTGATATCAATGGATGCTTTCTAACATCTTATACCTTTGGTTATATGTTATATATTTACCATTTTTATTAAGTCTGGACAAAAATAAATGCACATTTATTAAAAAGTTTATCATAACCAAGCTAAAAATGTGTATTTTAAAATATATGGTGTCTATACTTTTAATAATCTGGTAACTATGAAATCCAATTTCCTATTAACCAATATGTATGAATATCCTGTGGCATTACTTTTAGATGAGACATGAGATGCTATAGCCATCTCTGCAGAGTTATGCATTGTTGAGCTTTATGCATTTTATACATTTATGCATTATTGAACATTATATATAGTCAGTTCATCTTTTTTAAAATGTCAAGTACTAAATAAAACTTGAAATTATTGGACATTTGGGAAAAATAAGGACTATTAAGCAAGCTGCATTGTACTATTGGATAGTGGCACAAACATTGGTGAGTTAAAGAAAAATAAACTGCTTTCAAATTTTTTAAATTCACTGGCTTTAACAAATAGATTAAAAATCCCTTTTATGAGGACCTTGATAGAAAGATGCTGCTTCAGTCCAGGATGTCTGTGTCTGTATGATCCACTTTGCAGAGGATTATTGTTAACCCTTGTCAAACAGTGCTACAGGATTAGGGACCATGGATCTGGGACACTGATGACCACATGGGTGGCCTGGCCAGTGAATAAAGTACAAGGAAAGGGAGGGCGGGGCAGACCATCAGTAATCTTCCCATGGGATCTTCTGAGATAGGTTCCATAAACCACCTAGAAAGGAAAGTTGGTGGCAAATCTACTTGTGCAACACAGTTACCATTATTTTCTGTAAGGGAGTTAACATAATGCACATGGCAATGCATTTTGGTCAGTATTTTTATTTCTTTTTATAAAAAGATTATTTATCTACTAATTTGAAAGGCAGAGTGACAGAGAAGGAAACAAAGACAGAGGTTTTCCATGTACTGCTTCACTTCCCAAATAGCCAAAGCAGCCAGGGCTGGGCCAGGCAAAAGCCAGCAACCAGGAGCCAGGAATTCCTTTCTAGTCTGCCACATGGGTAGCAGGAGCCCAGGTACTTGGACCATCAGGTGCATTAACAGGAAGCTGGATTAGAAGCAGAGCAGTTGGGACTCAAACCTGCACTCTGATATGGGATGCCAATGTCACCAGCAGTGGCTTAGCCAGCCATGCCACAAAGCCTGCTCCTTGATGAGTGTTTTTTTTTTTTTTAATAAATATTGTTTTCCATGACTTTGCTATTGATTCCTTTTTCCTGATCTCTTTGGTTCTTAAGGAAAGATAGTTCGTATTCTCTGTGTAGCAGGACTTCTTCATAAACCAGTGATTCTCAAATTTTGTGAGCACTGGAGTAATACAAGTCCTTTCGAAAGATACAGAAGCCTCTTGGATTACAATTAAGTTCATCTAGAGTGGAGCTGCCATGTGTTAAATTTGACAATCCATGGAAATCATAGCATGAAATGGGAGAATGGGGTATGGGACATGTGCACGTCCTGTTCAGTGTTGCTCAGCACGTGACAAATGACAGCTCATTTCTGCCATCCTAGTCTCTGTTCTCATTTTTCCCAGTAATTTGGTGCAAGTCCCAAGTGTCTCATCATTTCATCGGGACACTGTCAGCCTACAAAAAGTCCCCAGGTGATTCTTACACACCATCAGGGTTGAGAATTCCAAGACAAGAAGAGTCTTTTTTCTCAATGAGAAGTCCTAAGACACAAGCACTTGTCCTCTGGATGTCATTCTTTTCAGACATGTCTGCCCAACAAGGCATTACAGATTTACTACAATGCACGGCTTGTATCTGTGGTTATCAGTGATAATTGTAATATTCCCTTTTATAAAAATATTTGTTTTGTTTTATTTATTTGAAAGAGGAACAGAGAGACAGACACAGGCAGAAAGCGATCTCTTGTTTGCTGATTCATTCTGCAAATGGCTGCCACAGCTGGGGTTGGGCCAGGGCAAAGCCAGAAGCCTGGAACTCCATCCAGGTCTCCTGTGTGGGTGGCCCTGACTTAAGTTTTTCATTCATTACCTGCTGCCTCCCAATACATTAGCAGGAAGCTGGAATTGGAAGTGAAGCCAGGACTGCAACAGTGACTGCAAACCAGGTGCTCAATCCACCTGGGACACAAACATTCCTGCTTGTTCCATTATAATACTCTTTCATGCTGTGTAGTAAGGGAACTGATTTCCACTTAAGGCTTTTTAAATTTTAATTAGGTAAACTTAAAAATGCAATCTGTTGATTCAATGAACCACATTCCATGCACACCATAGCTGTGTGTGGCTAATGTATGGGATAATGCAAGTGCAGAACCCTTCCTTCCTCTAAAGTGTCCTGTTGGTCTAGACATAAGGACCATCCTTCTTAATCTTCATCTGCTGAAAGAGGGACCTTCTCAACAGAACAAGAGATTATGAGAACTCCAACACCAAGAGAAACTAAATATGATAAAAAAATGAAGCATCTTTAAAAGTGAAACATACTAACACTAACCGATAGAATAAACAAGGGGGAGAGTGATCCAACATGGGAAGTGAGATACTCAGCAGACTCATAGAATGGCAGATGTCCTAAATAGCACTCTGGCCTCAGAATCAGCCCTAAAGGCATTTGGATCTGGCTGAAAAGCCCATGAGAGTATTTCAGGCATGGAAAGCCAAGACACTCTGGAAAAAGATCTCTGTGAGTGAGATCCCAGTGGAAAGAACAGGTCTTCAAAGAAGGAAGTGCCTTTCTCTGAAGGGAGGAGAGAACCTCCACTTTGACTATGACCTTGTCTAAACAAGATAAGAGTCGGAGAACTCAGAGGGCTTCCATAGCCTTGGAAACTCATGACTGGAGCATAGGGAGATTACTGATGCCATAGACAGGAGTGTCAATTGGTAAAGTCAACAACAGGAGTCACTGTGCACTTACTCCTCATGTAGGATCTCTGTCCTTAATGTGCTGTGCATTGAGATTTAATGCTATAACGAGTACTCAAACAATATATTTCACTGTGTTTCTATGGGGGTGCAAACTGTTGAAATCTTTACTTAATGTATACTAAACTGATCCTCTGTAAAAAAAAAAAAAAAAAAAAAGAAAGAAATTATCAACTCCCAACTTGACTCTCACTGGGATTAAACATGACAATAGGTCTGATCTGATTTCATCATCATTTAAAAAAATCATCTATTATTTTTCACTTTATGTTTCTGTGTGAGCAAACTGCTGAAATCCTTACTTAATGTATACTAAGCTGATCTGTATATTAAGATAATCGAAAATGAATCTTGATGTGAATGGAAGGGGAGAGGGAGTGGGAAAGGGGAGGGTTGTGGGTGGGAGGGACGGTATGGGGGGGAAGCCATTGTAATCCATAAGCTGTACTTTGGAAATTTATATTCATTAAATAAAAGTTAAAAAAAATACAAAAAAATGAAACATAAAAGAGCATGATTTTCCAAAAGAACTTTTTAAAAATAAACACTTGCATCAACCAGCTGTTTTTTTAGAAGAAAATGCAAGCATGGATTTGAGGACAAATATGCATCTTAAAGTCATTCTTAATTGAGAACAATGTATAAACATCGAATTTGGGCAGTTATCAAAAGACAAATGGACTCAGAGATACTGAGATGTTAGATCAGTAAGTTGTAGATCCCTAATTAAAATGCAGTCAAATGCACATAACAATGGATATGAGTGTCAGAAAATGGTATTGTGGAAGTGAGAAGGCAAACAATAAAACATATTCAAAAATGTAAGGTCTACTAGGGAGAGTTCCAGGCCCCTAGAGGAACAGGGAGGAGACCATTTTTTCTGGGAAAGGTTGGGGAACATGCCAGAAACTAGGGTAGAATTTCCAGGGGAAAAGTAAGAAAGCTTAATAGAATCAGACAGTGGCAATTAACATAGAAACATTAACTTTTAAAGCCTCACAAAAGATTCAGTCTTTTCGAATTTCCAGTCTGAATTCCAGAATTGCCAGTCAGGTAGCTGACAAGCAGAAGGAGTTCCTAAAGGAGATTAGAAGCACTTTTAGCAGGACAGGGGGGATAAAGCATTCATCTTGGATTTGCGGAGAGCTGATGTAGAGAATTTTGAGGGTGTGCAGCATCTCTCCCATGAAAACATCTGAGCCTGCTGGGTTTCCAGCCATACATTGTGCAATGAAGCTGCCCCAACAAAGGGCATGCGGATGTGGGAAGCAGGAGGACTATTCACTTGTGAATTTTTTTAAATAAAGATTAGTTGGGAATTAATTGAGGATTGCTCTGTAAGCCTTGTGTGGTGGAAAAGGCATTATTACTACTGAACATTAGCAAAGATCCCTGGGTGCAATTATGTTAGAATATATGAGTTGAGATTGCTTATTAAAAGTATGGAAAAGTAGAAAAATGTTAATGATTAGATTCAGGATATTTTAGAAGCCCAGGAAAGAAATATGTATATATAGTACAGCACTAAACCAAACAAATAAGTGTATAGGCAACTCATTATTTGTTAGAGGTTTTGGAACAGAAAAAAATGCAAACCAAATATAATTTGCAGTAAAGTTTTATTGGCAGTGCAGAAAAAAGGGGCAGGAAAACATTTTAGTCTTTTAAGGTGAGTGAAATTTATCCCTACTCTTCCCGGAATGTTGGACTCTCTGCTGGACTTCAGCTGGTTCCTGGCTTCATGATGGCTTGTCAGCATCACCATGTCCCTGTCTAGTCTTCAGGGCCCATGGTCCCCTAGATCGGATGCCTGTACTTTTGCCATCCCCCTTCCTCTCTGTTGTGACAACACTTTTTCAGCCCACAAACAACTGCCTCTCTCAGTTTCTCATTCATTCAAGGCCCTGCACGGCCTTAACCTATCATTCTGGGATCTGTTTCTCATCACTCCCATCTGTATTTTGTACTCCAGATACTGTTTTATGCCTCCTGCTCATGTTTTTGGCTTTTATTTTTCTTGTCACCTGGAAAGCCCTTTTCTGCCACTGTAGAGGCTCTGTCCTTTCTTTAAGAGCTGTGGTACACCTGATCTGCTCATGAAAGCTTTTCATGATTCCCCAGTTGTATGTGCCTTTTTCTTCTTTGATGACCAATGGATGTTTGCATCTCTCTTCAGTCACTCAATCAGTACTTTGATGTTACTAGATATTTATGAACTTATTTTTATCCTTGTTCATGATTTGCCCTCCTGTACCACCCCCATTCCCCATACCCCCAATACCCCACCCTCCACCCAACACAAGCCCACTACTTCCATAAGCTACTTAATTAAGTCACATGGTATATTTACTCATCAGTTTCCTAGTGAGGAACAGAATACCTCCCACTGCAAATATTCAATAAACATGGGTTGAGTGGAAGTCACATGGTAAGTAACATGTTGACAATGGTGAATTGTGAAAGACATGGGGATGAATCCTAGAGGAGATCAGCCTTGGGAGCAGTTGCCATGCTTAAGGAAAGAGTACAGGGAAACAAAGATGGGGAGGCTCAGGAGCAGCAGATATTTGGGGGACACAAGGAGTTGTGAGAGCCCTGCCCAGAGCCCAGGGCGGTTGTGCCTTAGCGAGTGAATGACCTGGCTGCCCACACTTGGGCAATGCCTCATCATCACCAGGTAGGCCTTGCTGCTGCCTTTTTATACCTCTGCTGGCAAGGGGGTGCCCGAGGAAAAGGGAATTCCCTTGGTAAGTAGACTGCAGACCCAAAGCTTCCCACTTCCCATGACTCATCACTTTGAGAGGTTCTTAACAAAGGATCCTTGATTGGGGTCCCAGAGAACCAGGGAATTAATGCAGGAGCACTTTCCTGCATCTCAGTTTAGAGAAACTTTTTTTTTCCAAACTCTTTTCTATTTCTGCCAGTAACTCTTCAGTTTGGGAACTGTAGTTCCAGGCAAAATAAACTATTGTCTCAGGTCTGTATTTTTCCTGAAAAACCATTTTATGTAAGACTTTGAGAGTGACAATGAAGGACCCAGATCAGTTCTCTGGCCTGACCTGACTGCCTCTGTGTCCCAGCAAGGATGATGCAGCTTCCAAAAAAAAAAGGGGGTGGGGGGCGTCTGAGCCTCCCAAGCACAGTCCCTCCTGCAAAGGCTGGTGATGTGATTTCTTCTTCTTTCTCCAATTATTGTCCATGTGTATCTGGCTCCATTTGAAGGAAACAAAGCGATCCCCACATCTGGAGTGCACTGCTCAAACTTCTCTTTTTATTCAACTAAAGAATGCTAATAAAGCTTTCTTTTTCAAAGTAGCTGTTTTTTATATGAATATTCATTAGTTATGCAGTTAATAATAATTCAGAGAAGCAAATATTACACTAAGTCCTAATGACTTCTTAAATATTACAATCACATTGATATATAAATGTAATGATATTATATCATGACATAATTAATATTAATTAATTTTTAAAATAAATAGCAGACATCGTTAAGGAAGGATTTGAATGCTACAGGAGTATCTCTAGCCTGATGCAATCAACAAAGTAATAGTCATCATTTTGAAGACTAGATTCCCTTACTTCAACAAGTGAGTAAAAGACATTCTTCTGATATTATTCTGCTTCCATTAGTTGAGTTTGTCTTATGAGCCCTTCAAAACAGTTTGTAAAATGAGAAGTTCAAAAATAAAAGAATTCTGAAGTCATTTCTTTATAAGACGAGCTAATGCACTCATGGTAATCCTAGGAAAATTGATTATTTTCTTGAAGTTGATTAAAATTTAAAAGTCTTATGTTGTATTAAATGGTTATCTCTTAAATTGAGAAATTCACATTCTAGACATTTTGGGAAAGTTGCTGTAATGAAATTTTTCATAACTTGTTGTTGTTGGCTCCTACAGTTAGAAAGTTCCGCTAATATGTAGGGACTGTTCACAGAAGCTTTAGTTTCATGTTCCATAAAATTGAGCTTCCTCTCTTTACCTTTTGGAACCTAGAATATGATCCTTGAGGATTTTCATGAGTACGTAAGATTGCTAAGGAAAGGAAATAGTGTAACTTCAGAAGACAAAGAAATAGTACCATCAAAGTAGACCCTTGCCTTTAGTTGTAGAATTTACTAAAATCTGTTTATGACCTGCATGTCTGGACTATCTTACCATTTATTTTTTTAAAACTTTTTTGACAGGCAGAGTTAGAAAGTGAGAGAGAGAGACAGAGAGAAAGGTCTAACTTCCATTGGTTCATCCCCCCAAATGGCTGCTCCGTCTGGTGCACTGTGCTGATCCAAAGCCAGGAGCCAGGTGCTTCCTCCTGGTCTCCCATGCAGGTGCGGGGCCCAAGCAGGGCCCAAGCACTTGGGCCATCCTCCACTGCCTTCCTGGGCCACAGCAGAGAGCTGGACTGGAAGAGGAGCAACTGGGACTAGAACCCGGCGCCCCAACTGGGACTAGAACCCGGGTGCCGGCACCACAGGAGGAGGATTAGCCTAGTGAGCCATGGTGCCAGCCTTACCATTTAATCTTGAAAGTACACGATGTCTTTGAGACACTGTCCTGATGAGCTCATGAGGCAAATTTACATTATAGGTAAATATTCTCATTGAGAATGTCCTTCCAACACCCACTCTGTGTATGTTTGAGTGTTAAAGATTTATGAGAATTGCATGATTATTCATTTTTCTGACAGAATCTATGTTTCTTCTAATTTGAAAAAAAATCTTTTTTCTTAGAACAAATTAAATACCTATATTAAGGCTTTCCCCTGAAATATTGAATTTTATTTGTGAATATTAAAGTGTAAGCTTTACCTATGATTTATTTATTGTGATAAATACATGTGCTATATTTATTTTTCAGTGGATATGCATTTAAACCCACTGGATACGTGGATAATACTATATAAGAATTTCATTTAATGTGGCAAATACATTTTGAAGTAAGCACTTGAACACAGTGAATATAGCGATTGAGAACAATGGAATATAAAGAGAAAACACCATTGAAATAAATTACTACCTTCAAAAGGAAGGATGGACACAGATTTTTGCTAACTCGTTCATCATTTTTTCATATTCTGGACTTTAGTTGTATGTCAGTGTGATTTTTTTAAGTGAAAAATCCTGGCAACCTTGCCAAATTTGTTATTAGATATAATTTTGAATTATACAACTCTTCATTATAGAAACCTTATCATGTTCCATGCAGTACTCTTTTTTCATGTGACATTGTTTTATAGCTAAGTATATAACAGAGCTCTTTCAAAATAAAGGCATTAAAATATAATCAAGTAAGGAACAGTATCTCTAACACTCCAGGCCTTCACTAGCATGAACTTTACCAAGTTTGACATACCTCCTCTCACTTAAGTCTTCTGTGTTGTAGAGGAGCCTCTTCCTCAATTGAGGGATAGTATATTCCAGAGTAGAAGGAGTTGGTTGTGTAAGTATATGAGAGAGATGAGAATAGAGAACGGATGTAACTTAATCTAATATAAGAGTTGGAATAAAGTACAACCGTGTTGTGAAAATATGTTTTCAATATGCCATAGACAGTTCTCAGATGATGTTCCATATTTATTTATGGGACAGCTAAGTGATTCCCTGGATATTATCACATTTGGCCATTTAAGGAATCTATGAAGCTGGCAATATATAGAAAATAGAGGGATTACAACTGTTATGTAGCACACAAAATGACAAGGCTGTTGCCATTTTCATTCCCATAGCTATCACCACACAATAGAGCTGCAGGGCAGATTAATTATGCTCTGTGGCTACTAACAGGGAGTTTAATCATAAAAACATTCTTATTCATGTTTAGTGTTTTGCAGTAAGTGCCCATGTAGGGAAGATTCCCCTTGATATTGTAATTAATATTAGGTATAAAGTAGGAAAACTTATCTTTAGGAATGCCATAGTACATGCGTAGAAACACACAAAACTTGACTACTCAAAAATACCCATGCACACTACCCAGAAGATGAGATGTGTTTGTGTATTCCTGTGGCAACTTCCCTTCTGTTCACCCCATGTAAGACAGCTCTTTTCTAGAGAGCAGGTACTTGTATGCTTCAGCTACATTGTACAGTGCTTCAAAGTGTGGTCAAGTGAGATTTGAGCAAGGCTTCTTTTGAGTTGAGTCTTGCCAATTTGGATTCTCTATTACTTCCAAAGCTGAGTTGCCAATCCCTTAAGTAACACCAGTGTAGAATTATTATAAATGATTCCAATATCTATCCTGAAAGAAACATGTTCTTACAATCAGGAGAAATGTGTAGTTTCTTCCCACTGGTGTGAAACCATTTCTCTACTTTTGCTTTCTAATATTGAGATCTCAAAGGGAAGTTCTTTGTGCTATAATTTTTTCTATGCTTTGGGATGGACATATCTATTATTTAATTTAAAGAACAAAACATTTGGATGTGGTGATCATTGCTGGATATCCCAATAATCTATGAGTAGCAATTGTTAATGCATGTACACTTGTGTTACATATGATTGAAAAGAAATATATTTCATTATGTACAACAGTGCTGAGGATTTTCTTTGTACACCATGGCTTCAGCAGAGCAATTTATATATTTCAATGGATTCTTTGTCAGATCAACACAGCAAGAAATATAAATAATGAATCAGAAAAATGTTCTGAGCATTACAGATGAACTTTAGAATACCACTTTATGTGGAGGGTGGGACTTATGCCCCAAGATGGTGACCCACCATGGGAACTTCCACCCTCATAGTAAGATGGGCAACAGACTCCACCCCAAGGTGGTGGCCCCCATGACCAACCACATACTACATGGCTGATTAATAGAGCAATGTATATTAAATCATATTTTATTATATTAGCTTGTTACTTTCACCTCTGAGCTGGATTTTATTATGTTAGTTTGTTATTTTCACCTCTGAATGAGATTTTACAATATTATTTCCTTATTTTTCTCTCTGAGTGTGATTTTATACATTAAGCTCTATAATAGGTATAGTAGCTCTGAGATGTCAGATTACGTGTTAAGGTAGATGATCAGAGATATAACTGGGCCAAAGCTTAGCCCTATTTACCTCCTGTCTCCCCAGGTTACAAGGTGATTTTAAAAGAATTTATTTATTTATTTGACAGGTAGAGTTACAAGCAGTGAGAGAGTCAGACAGAATGGTCTTCCATCCAATGGTTCACCTCCCAAATGGCCACAACAGCTGGAACTACGCTGATCCAAAGCCAGGAGTCAGGTGCCTCCTCCTGGTCTCCCATGCAGTGCAAGGGCCCAAGCACCTGGGCCACCCTCCATTGCTTTTTCTGGGCCACAGCAGAGAGCTGGACTGGAAGAGGAGCAACCAGGACTAGACCCGGTGTCCATATGGGATGCTGGCTCCGCAGGCAAAGGATTAGCCTAGTGCACCACAGCACTGGCCCCACAAGGTGATTTAACTATGGATAGTTCTACATCTGCTCCTTTGGAGACTCCATGACAGATCTACACTTAATAATTGGGAGGCCCTTCGACTAGAAGGATTAAGAAATTATAGCTAATACAATGTATCCATGTAATATGCTTAAGAATAAAATAATTAAGGTCATGAAGACCTGTGTCTGTTTTTATTTTCTCAGGTCCTACAGAGACTGTAAAGCTGTATAGCTCTGCATACATTCCTACAGACTTACTTCTAAGGGTACAGTTTAAAACTTGATATGGGATCGCAAATCCCCTTGGGCTAGATGGTAATGCTAACATCTTAAGTTTTAAAGTGATCCTGTCTATAGGATTAAGTATGAACTGCTAATAGTAAATAAAATTAAAGAGGAGTGAATGCTCCAATATGGGAGGGAGTCCTTACAGCAGACTCATAGAGTGGCAATCTCCTTAAGTAACACTCAGTGACCTCAAAATCACCCCTGAAGGCATTCTGGTCTGGCTAGAAAGCCCACAAGAGCATTTCAGGCATGGAAATCCAGGGGACTCGTGGAAAAAGTGTCCCTATGTGGAGAACCTCCCTGGGTGAGACCCCAGTGGAAAGGAGTGGACATCAAAGTAGAATGTACTTTTCTCCAGAGGGAGGAGAGGACTTCCACTTTGCTTATGGCCTTGTCTGAATACTGATGGAGTTTGTGAAACTCAAAAGGTTTCCATGGCCTAGGCAGCTTATGTCAAGAGCCTCAGGTGATCACTGATGTCACACATAAGAGTGTTAATTGTTAAATTAACAACAGGAGTCACTGTGTACTAACTTCCCATGTAGGACCTCTGTTCTCAAAAGAGCTACAGTATTAACATTAATGGTAAAACTTAATTCCAAAGATTTACTTTGTGCTATTGTGTGATATTATGCATCATAAGTTCTAGTTGTGGCTAAGTGTCAAGCTCCATTGCCTGTATTCTTAGGTATTTATTTAAAGTTTATTAAGTGCCTCAAATGTAAAATCTTGGATACATGTCTCTCTGTGAAATTTCTATCTCATATGTTTTAACATAGGGTAAGCGATTTAAAGGCAGCTGAGGAGATTTCTGAGAATGATGAAATTCTGTGGAATTTGGATTCCAAGATTTGAATTCCAAGCTTTTGTATACAGCTTTAAAGAGGCCCTGATGCAGACTCTGTACTGAAAAGTGTAGCTACAAAAGTTGTTATGGATTCCAGGATTTGGATTCTAAGCCTTGTGTTTGCTTAAAAAGCCTCTGACATAGACACAATGTGCTGGGCATGGGAGCTACAAAAGCTGTTCCAAGGAATCAAGGCGTTTTTAACAAAAACTCCAACATTAACAATTCCTGAGCAAACCATTCATAAGAAGATTCTCTTCAGATCAGTTTCAGCTTAAATGAAAGGGATCTTACCAGGTGATATTGAGCATGACTACCTCCATTAAATTAGGATTAAACTTCTGCCTCTTAAATATTCACAGGTGAATGCGAAAGACATTCCTGATTATTCCTGTAAGCCAATCAGAGACCTTAGTACCTCTTCAAAGCAATAAGATAAGTAAAGTTTTGCCTTTGTCACATCAAGACTGCTGTACCTTAAGGCAAAAATGCTGTACCTGCATTTCTTCATTATCTCTGGGAACTGTTATTGAGAATAAAGCTACCTAATGAGTTATTCTATTATAATTCTCTATACTCAAGCTAAATGGGTTATAATCTACATAAGGGTAACTTATCACTACCCACTCTCTGGGAATCTGAAAAATATGTTGTTTTCGTCTTAAGGGGCACCCCAAATATAATTGGTTTTGTTCCAGTTTTGTTTATGCTAGTCAGCAAACTTTTATGTTTCAGAACTCAACTTCTGGGAGTAACTGACCATGCAGGGGACACAGACATTGGCAATGACCAAGACTGCTCCCGCTCACAAAACGAATTTGTTAGATAGGCTATGTGGAGAATTCCAGAGCCATAGGAAGAGCCTGCACTATGCCCCCATAAGCAGGAAGCATTTACAGAAGAGATAATTCTACACCTATCAACTTCCCTTAGGATTAAGGGATGAAGTCTCTGAGGGGGAAATGAAGTAGACAGGCATACAGGTTAAAATTGATTAGGCTTATGAGCTGGAAGACCATGCCTTTGCCACACCCCTGTGTGACCTCATGCCCCTACCTGGCCACATCTGAGCACCCACTGGCCAATCAGGTTAATTAGCCACTCTCCTTTGATAATGGATTAAAAATCTGTGACATAGTGTGTCTATCCCCCCTTTTATTCCTTTTTGTCACCCTGGCCTCTTGCCAGTAGGGGGCTGTCTGCATCCCTGTGCCTTCAGGGTGTTAGGGTCAGAAAAAGCCCACCGCCCGAGGAACGACTCCAAGAGACTTTTCTCTCATGCAACCAGCAAAGGGTTAAAGATTTATTGATCCAACATGTTGGGGCTCTCTGAACATACAAGGACAGAGGAGCCCTGAGGAACTACAGCATAGGGTTTATAAAGGCAAAAACCGCAAAATCGGGAGGGGGGAGAGAATACACGGTTGCTAAGCAGTTGCTAATATCTTACAATCAACAATTATGATCTTAAGACATAGACAAATCACATCTTCATTATTAGCTCAGGTAACCCAGGTGCAACCTTTTTATTTTTAAGCTTGAGCAATCATGCTAGGGGGTTTTTGTGCATTGCCAAGGGTGATGTAGTGCACTGCTATTGTCTGACTATTTGAGATCATAGTTTCAGACCAGTCTCACGGTGTGGGGGGGTGCTTTCCCAGAATGGAGTCTCAAGTGCTCCAAAATGGAGTCCCTACTGTCAAGGTGCTACTTCACTCTGTTTTATTTTCACAGCTGCACCAGGAAGGTTTAAACCTGTAAGCTTAAGCTTAACTTTTTACACCCGCACATATACAATTTTAACTCTTCATAGGGCACATGGCCTTCAGGCCAACCTACCCTATGCTTCCTGGCCTGGATGCTCTTCCACGTGGCTGGTTCCTGGTACTTGGTGTGAACGCAGATCTATCTCTCTCCTAGAAATAAAGCCCTCACTCTCCTATGCATCTTTCACACTAAATAAAAGCTTAAAATGTAAAAAAAAATAGAATACCACTCTAAATACTAGTGTCTGATCATTAGCATCACTTGTGAAAGAAGTAACCCTATCCTCTTAGACTCATCAAATTTCTCTCTTAACGTGTTCTCACTATCCAACATTGTATGACAGCTTTTGAACACCAGGATTTCATTTTTTTTGAAATAGTAAAGTGTTGCAGTCTTGAGTGTGCTGGAACAGGTTAATAGGGGCTTCAGGTAGCCAGTTGTTAAATTTTCTGGAAGTTCAAGAGCTGTTTGATGTCATCTTAGCTTTCAGCTTTGAAATTCCCTGTGTGCAGGGAACATGTTTCATGGAACGTGGCCAATTGTACAAGTCAGAGCAATTTCCCCATTCTGCACCACACAAATTAGTTTTAAATAAAGAGGATTCTGAAATTTCTTTAGTGAGTGATGATCAAAATTCTAGAAGTGTTTTTATGTATGTACCAAAAAACTTGCATACATTTGACTACATTCATCTGTGACAAATGATGATTCAATTTAAAACATTTAAAATATTTAAACTATAAATCTGAGAGGATTTCAAAGGGTTCATGGAAGATGGAATTAAAGTGTAATTTTATTTTGGGGTACAAAAGATTTGGAGCTATGCATGTTGGAAATCTTTAAAGTTCATGAAAATTGCATATTATTTAAAAAGTGGATATAGTTTTTATTTTATTTATTTATTTATTTATTTTGACAGGCAGAGTGGACAGTGAGAGAGAGAGATAGAGAGAAAGGTCTTCCTTTTGCCGTTGATTCACCCTCCAATGGCCACTGCGGCTGGCGCGCTGTGGCCGGTGCACTGCGCTGATCTGATGGCAGGAGCCAGGTACTTCTCCTGGTCTCCCATGGGGTGCAGGGCCCAAGTACTTGGACCATCCTCCACTGCACTCCCTGGCCACAGCAGAGAGCTGGCCTGGAAGAGGGGCAACTGGGACAGAATCCCGTGCCCCGACTGGGACTAGAATCCGGTGTGCCAGCGCCGCAAGGCGGAGGATTAGCCTACTGAGCCGCAGCGCCAGCCAAAAGTGTATATAGTTTTAAAAGTTCTTCACACTGACATAAATTTATCTTTTTAAAAAAACATTTATTTGAGAGGTAGAGGTGTTTATATCAATATATTTAAATCACACTAGGTAGCAATGATAAACATTCAAGTTTATTTTGTATACAATGATTAACAACAAAATTTCTCTTCATATTTCTGTATAGCTAAGGCTGCTCAGAAAGATATTTTAAATATAGTGAGTTTCAAATGTAGGCTTACTTTCTTCAGATTAGGAAGTTTTCATGCATTTAAAATAAATGCTATTGAAAATAAATTACAAAGAAAGAGTACTTTTTCAGATTATACTTTTACTTTTTTTTTTGAAAGACTTATACATTTACTTGAGAAGCAGAGTTACAGAGAGAGAGATCTTCCATTGCTGGTTCACTCCCCAAATGCCTGTAATGGCTGGAGATGGGCAGATCCGAAGCCAGGAGCTTCTTCCAGGTCTCCCATGCAAGTGCAGAGGCCCAAGCACTTGGGCCATCTTCTGCTGCCTTCCCAGGCCACAGAGAGCTTGATCGGAAGTGGAGCAGCTGGGACATGAACTGGTGTTTTGGGATGCTGGTGCTGCAGAAGGAGACTGTGTCACAACCCCACAAACTTATCTTTTAATTTCATTCTCCCTGAATTATTTGCACACATACATAAAATATATATAAACATTTTTTAGTTTGACTTACCTTGAAAGTAGATGACAATGTCATTAAATTATATTTAAAAACTGACTGTTAATGAACAACTTAATACATTATCCCTCTTAGTAGTTTTTTTATCTGTTCTACTTAATATGACTGGTTTAGATCTGTAATTGATGCACAGTTATTCTTAAGTGTTGAAAATTAACTGAAATGTGATCCCTGTTGAACATGGTGGTGGGAATGGGAGAGGGAAGAGATGTATAATTTGGGACATGCTCAGGCTGACTTGCCCCAAGTGGTGGAGTTGGAAGCATACCAGGGGATTCCAATTCAATCCCATCGAGGTGGCATGTACCAATGCCATCTCACTATTCCAGGTGATCAGTTTCAGTTCACAGTTGGTCATGGTGGAGGGACTGGGAGTCAAAGGGAGCACATAGACAAGTCTAGTACCTGCTAACGCTAACCGATGGAGTAAATAAAGGGGAGAGTGATCCAACATGGGAAGTGAGATACTCAGCAGACTCATAGAATGGCAGATGTCCTAAATAGCACTCTGGCCTCAGAATCAGCCCTAAAGGCATTCGGAGCTGGCTGAAAAGCTCATGAGAGTATTTCAGGCATGGAAAGCCAAGACACTCTGGCAAAAGATCTCTGTGAGTGAGATCCCAGTGGAAAGAACAGGTCATCAAAGAAGGAGGTACCTTTCTCTGAAGGGAGGAGAGAACCTCCACTTTGACTATGACCTTGTCTAAACAAGATAAGAGTCGGAGAACTCAGAGGGCTTCCATAGCCTTGGAAACTCATGACTGGAGCATAGGAAGACTACTGATGCCATAGACAGGAGTGTCAATTGGTAAAGTCAACAACAGGAGTCACTGTGCACTCACTCCTCATGTAGGATCTCTATCCTTAATGTGCTGTACATTGAGGCTTAATGCTATAACGAGTACTCAAACAATATATTTCACTTTGTGTTTCTATGGGGGTGCAAACTGTTGAAATCCTTACTTAATGCATACTAAACTGATCCTCTTTAAAAAAAAAAATTATCAATTCCCAACTTGACTCTCACTGGGATTAAACATGACAATAGGTCTGCTCTGATTTCATCATCATTTAAAAAAAAATCATCTATTATTTTTCACTTTATGTTTCTGTGTGGGAGCAAACTGTTGAAATCCATACTTGATGTATACTAAGCTGATCTTCTGTATATTAAGATAATCAAAAATGAATCTTGATGTGAATGGAAGGGGAGAGGGAGTGGGAAAGGGGAGGGTTGTGGGTGGGAGGGACGGTATGGGGGGGAAGCCATTGTAATCCATAAGTCGTACTTTGGAAATTTATATGCATTAAATAAAAGTTTAAAAAAAAAAACCTGACATGCTTCAGTTTGAGGCGTTTTTAGTAACAGAGCTATAAAAAGATATTATGAGATAAATAAAAGCACTCAGACCTGCTAAAACACTTTTATTTCTTAAAAAGCAAGCATACTTAACCCTAACTGATGGGCCAAAGGAATTGTGAGCACAGCCAAGTTTTTAAAAATATGTGTTAGTAGAAAGAGCATCACCTCATTTATAAAATGAATTTCATTTTTTAAGAAAAGAAGGATGCATTTTGCTAAATGCTACATGTCAATTGACAGTGAAGTGATTTAAGTGGAATTAAAATACCAGTAAATGTGTCAGTAAAAATTTCAGTTGAGGGGCCAGCATTTTGGTGCGATAGGTTAGGCTGCCACCTGCAAAGCCTGCATTCCATTTGAAGCCCAGTTCGAGTCATGGCTGCTCTTCTTCCAGTCCAGCTCCCTGCTAATGTGCCTTAGAAAACAGCAAAAGACAGCCCAAGTCCTTGGGTCCTGCCTGCTCCCCATGTGGGAAACTTGGATGGAGTTCCAGGCTCTTAGCTTTGGTCTGGCCCAACCATTGAGGGGAGTGAACCATTTCCTGAGTGAATCAGCAGATGGAAGATGTCTTTTTCCTTATCTTTCCCTCTCTCTATGTCACTCTACCTTTCAAAAAAACTAAGGTAAATCCTTAAAAATTGTTTTCAGTTAATTAAATCTCACTCATGGTACATTTTATTTGATATTATCAATAGTAAGTATTATTACTAAACTTATTTTCTCTCTCCCACATCTGTACTTTAAATTCTCTCAATTTTCTGTTTGCAACAATCATGCATGGATTCTATAGATTAGGAATCTGAACTTGAAAAGAGAATTGGCTTAGAAGACCATGGAAGTGGCAAATTGCAATGATTTTCAACTCAAGTCTTCAGGTGTCAAACCTTCTGCAATTTTCCCCAAGTCATTCTTCTTTTCTGAATCTGTAAATGTTTTAAGCAAAAATATGCCCATTACAAACTGATTTTAACCAGAGTTCTGGTTAATCAGTGCAAAACTTTAAAAACATGTGCGGCTACTAAGATTTATTTTCTACTCTGACAGTTATTGCCATATGAAACAAATGATGTGCTTCATTCGTGTTTCTGTGTGCTGTGTGTATGCAAGGGTAGAGATGCTGGTAAATAACATTTACCCTTTTTGAGAGTGCCAGCTTACATGTTAAGTACAAGAAAAATGTACAATCCCAGTTCATTTCCCCCCTCAGTGTAATGAAATGCTATCTTCTATCTAGTATATAACTCTAAAAACTTATTAAATATTTCAAAAGTTATGAGCCATGATATATGACATATGAAAAAATCAAAGTATGGGTTTGGATGGAGTGCCTTGATCCAATACACAATCAGTACCCTTGGATTATCTGCAAGGTGAAATCTTCAGATTCACATAAACTTACTCATATGCCATTTGGGAGAAATTAGAAGTAGGTGTAGAAATTTTTTTTGTATCTAATCTAAAATTTGGCTTTTAAAAAATATATCAGATTTCAGTTAAAGCTACTGTCCTAGAAAATTTGTTTACCATAATATTCAGTTTAGTCTCTGAAATGCATACATATAACAGAATTAAAATTCCTGTTTAAAATTTTTATTTATTTGTTTATTTGAAAGGTAAAGAGAGACTTACCATTTGTTGATACACTTACAAATGCCTACAATAGCCATGGCTGGATCAAACCAAATCCTCAAGTTAGGAATTTAAATTCCATCTCCCATGTAGGAGACAGGGCCCCAAGCACATGGGACTGCCTCCCAGCATAGGAGTCAGAAGAAGCTGAAATTGGAGGCAGCGCCAGGTCTTGAACTCAAGCCCTCCAATATGCAATGTGGGTGTCCCAAGCAGCTTCTTAACTGCTTAACAAAATACCCACTTCATGGTATTATCATTGCTATTTCCCATAAATTGATTTAGCAAAGAAAAAGGTTATGTATCCCAAAGTATTAACCCTTAATGCATGATAGCTTGATAGTACCCCAAGGACTACTATTTATAATTATTTATGGTTAATTTTAGGTCACTTGTATCCAAAACTTGATTGTAAGGTACTTCTAGGTAGGTAGTATATCATATTTATCTGTGTATTTTATAGTACATTGTACAGCAAACTACTCGTGATTGTCACATGTCACATACATCACATATCACACTTTCACCATAGGGTATATGCTATGTGTACACATTTCTAAAAGGGACTATAGTATCAAATGGTATTTAAAAGATACTTTATTTTTGAGTTTCCTATTTCAGCAAGATAGTCAATTCCCCATTCCCACTTTTCCACACACATAAGCCAATCCTATACTCACTGCCTTTCATAGCCTCTTTTGTTCAAGAAATGCACTAGGATCAGTGCCTCTGACCTCACCTTCTTCTTCCTCTTCTAGAAAGGCATTTATGCACCACATGAAAGCCTCTTCTGCTGTTATTCATAATCATTGCTACTGTATCCATTCTGCCTTCACCAGTCTTGTTACCAACCTTCTTTGCTTGTGTACTCTACACAGGCTAGGCCAGCAATTCTTCACATTTTACACTCAGAAATTTGTTGATGATCATTTCATTCCTCTCATAGGATCTCACATTCAGTATGTTTTTTTTTGATAGGCAGAGTTAGAGAGAGAGAGAGAGAGAGAGAGAGAGAGAGAGAGAATGGTCTTCTTTCCATTGGTTCACCCCCTAGATGGCTGCTATGGCCGGCACGCTGCACCTATCTAAAGCCAGGAGCAAGGTACTTCCTCCTAGTCTCCCATGTAGGTCCAGGGCCCAAGGACTTGGGCCATCCTCCACTGCCTTCCCGGGCCACAGCAGAGAGCTGGACTGGAAGAGGAGCAACCAGGACAGAATCCAGCACCCCAACCGGGACTAGAACCCGGGGTGCTGGCACCGCAGGCAGAGGATTAGCCTAGTGAGCCACAGCACTGGCCTCAGTATGTTTTCTAAGTAAATGTCACTTAATGTTTTCTTCTCTCTCTCTCTCCTCCCTCCTGCACACAGCCTCTCCCTATATAAAGTAATAGTAAGAATGATGAAGAAGACAATGGAGATATGATTTACACAGTTTGGGAAGAGGAAGCCTTTCTTTGTCATTTGCATGTTATTTTTCTCAAACATGTTTACATCAGAGCTTCCCTGTTATTTGAGGAAATCATTATGTTGCACAACAAATTGACTTTATTAGAGAGCACTGATTTTCTCTTTGGCTGATTTTACTTTTTTGGAAAGCAAGTACTACTTACTCAATATGAACAGGATTCTATCTGTGAAGGGTATTTAAGCAGTGTCCTACAAATGGAACTTCTATGATTTTTGACTTCTCATATTGGGGAAGTCCTTTTAGAAAAGCAATCAGAAATGTGTTGCAGAAGATTCACCCAAAGACTATGATCTTTCTTGCCAGTGCAACTGCAATAGGGAATGATCACAAGGCATTTCTTTCCAGCAGCAGATGCAAGCAAACTGCTGTATAATACATGAGCTGGAAACTCAGGTTGTCTCAGATTTTAAGATTATTTTTATATCATTACTTTTATGTATTGTTTATTTTTATAATTTACAGTTTCTACTGTGAAGGCAAGTGAAATAAATAGGTAGATTATTGACTTTTAATCATCCAGAAATAAAAAAGTAATACCTGAGCTATTTGCTTCTCAAACCCTCCAAATGAAGAAAATTATACATCCTAGTAAATAATAAAGGCATAATATTTTAAAGAATGGGCTAAGGAATGTTTTTAGTAAATTTTGTCTTGATTAAAATCATTTAAGAGTACAAGTTATAGTATTTTGTATGTTCTAACATTTAGGCATGATGTGATTCTTCTTAGTACATCCATGTATCTGTTTACTGGGACTCTTTAAAGGAGAAGAAACACACACACACATCCTGACATACATACTCTCACACTCATACACATTCATATACACAGTCACCCATACTTACACACTTACACACACACACCCTCACACACACACTCATATACATGCTCACCCATACTTACACAGTCACACACATATCACACACATACTCTCACAGTCACACATACACACTCACTCATACACACACTCACCCATACACACACTCACTCATACTTAGTCACTCACACACAAACAATTATACTATCTGATATTAGTTAATTGGGCAGACTAGGATTAGTTATATTTCATCAAACTTTCCAAAAAAACCTTTCAGAGGGAAAAAATTCATCTCTGGATGCCACTGGGCCTTGGAAATCATAGCTACACCTTCTGTTTCATTGTGGGCTGGCAGAAAATAACATACAGCTCCTTGTAGGAGCTCAGCTATTTTTCACTGTGAATTAGAACACACTTATCCATTGTGTGAATTCTTTTTTTTTTTTTTTGACAGGCAGAGTGGACAGTGAGAGAGAGAGAGACAGAGAGAAAGGTCTTCCTTTGCTGTTGGTTCACCCTCCAATGGCCACCATGGCTGGCATGCTGCAGCTGGTGCACCATGCTGATCCGATGGCAGGAGCCAGGTATTTCTCCTGGTCTCCCATGGGGTGCAGGGCCCAAGGACTTGGGCCATCCTCCACTGCACTCCCAGGCCACAGCAGAGAGCTGGCCTGGAAGAGGGGCAACTGGGACAGAATCCGGCACCCTGATCGGGACTAGAACCCGGTATGCTGGCCCCGCAAGGTGGAGGATTAGCCTAGTGAGCCGCGGCGCCGGCCCCATTGTGTGAATTCTAAACTTCTTACATTTTAGACTGAGCTCCATTTTAAGAACAAATTTTTCCTATTTTTTTAAAATGTTTTCTAATTCTTCATTGTATTAAATGTATTATTTCCAAATACTAAGGCCTTAGGCTACAGTCCTCTCTTAAAGGTTAGAGTTTACAATTAATTATTGAATCCTACAATATGTGGGCATTTATCTAAATGATTTACTTAATTTAACCATCTTCACATGAATTCTGGGTTAAAGGTCAGGAAACGAAAGAAGTAGGGTTGAATAAGCAGGTGAGCGGCAGAGGTTGTGCTCTTAACATCAGATGAATGTGGCTTCTTGGGTAACCAAGAGTCTGCTTGTGTGTCTTAGTTATCATAGCAATACTTAAGTTATCATAAAAATACTTAGTATCATAATTAAATAGAGGTATTTTCTAATTCTTCTGTTTTTAATTTCAAAGATTTATTTATTTATTTGAAAGGCAGAGCTCTACAGAGAGGGAGAGAAACTAGAAAAAGGATCTTCCATCCACAGGTTTAATCCTTGAATGGCCACAATGGCCAGGGCTGAGCCAGGCTGAATTAAGAAGCCAGATCTCCATCTGGGTCTCCCACATGGCGGCAGGGACCCAAGTTCTTGGCTCTACTGCTTTCCAACAAGCTCCCTGCTAATTCTATTGGGAAAGTAGCAGAAGAATGCAGATGGAGTTCCTGGCTCTTGGCTTTGGTTGACCCAGCCTAAGACCTTTGTGGTCATTTGGGGAGTGAACCAGTGGGTGGAGGATCTCTCTCTCTGTCTCTCCTTCTCACTTTATCACTTGCTCTGCCTTTCAAATAAATAAATAATGCTTAAAAAATGGAGAATCATTCTGTTCATACTTAGACCTCAAGCCTGTGTGTTAAGAACTTACTAAATTTCATATCTAAAATTGTTTTCTAGAGAGGATTTTGTCCATCTTATTATAATATCATATGATGAGTGGTTATATACAGTTCATGTTTTGTAAGGAGAAAATTTGACACATCTCCAATTAGGTCATCAGTTGTTTGAAGGCAGATTGGAAAACCAAGGATGTGTTGCGCATGATGGAGGTGAGAGTATTTTACTGCTTCTACTCTCCATTTGTCCCAAGACTAGCACAGCACTTGGGAAAGCAGTAACTCAGCCATGATGAATACAGTAAATCACATGATTACATATATTTGAATGAATGAGTTGGTACTAATTTTTTTCAGATCCCAAGAAGGAAATTACAAGTCTGAAGTCAACAGCAAGCCCAGGAAGGAAAGGACAACATTTACCAAGAGCAAATCCAAGGACTAGGAGCAGAATTTGCCCATCACAACTATGTGACTAGACTGAGGAGATACAAGATAGCAGAGAATCTGGATCTCACCAAAAGACAGGTAAAGCTGGGCATTGCCAGGGATTGTTTTCATTGCTTTGGTTCAATAACCCTCTTGTACCATTTTTTAAATATCTGGAATCATTGTTCTTAATTATCAAAAGGAAGAAAGGTGTGCTATTTAATGATTAAGTATTTTTACCCAGCAAAATGAAAAAATCAAAAATCAGTGAGTGATTTTATGGGGGAAAAAACTCTACATTTATTGAGTTTAAAGAAGAATTCTGTGTTCTGCAATAACGTTCTTTCTGTATTCGTTGGTGGTGAGGAGGTGTGTGTGAAAATATTTATTTGACATAATGATGGAATGTGGTGAGGAATTTTGTATCCTTTCAAAATCTCCTATTTGGCATGTTAGAAAGTTGACAACCCCCGAGTAGTTTCCTGTATTGGTCAGAATAGGGTATGTTATGTTGCGCTAACACATTAGCTTCCGAGCCTCAATGGCATGATACAAAAATGCTCATTTGCTCACTCTCCATACTGAGTCTCCTAAGTCCAGGCTTCCAAATAAACACTCCCAGCATGGTGGCTCTCTAGCATCTCCACACACAATGTCATTGGGAACCACGGAAGGTGAGCAGTCATTGCGAGTTCATGCACTGGCCCTTGAATGCTTGCATGGCCATGACCCACATTAATGTTTCAGGTTCAGAAATCATCAAATGGTGCAACGTAAAGGAAATGATGGAATACAAGGGCACGTAGACCACTCATGAATATTTTTGTCCCATTACTCCAAATATTTTTGAAATTGTGCTGGTCTTGGTAATGCAAAATTCTGCTACTAACTCAGAGAACACTTTGGAATTATTAAAAATTTGCGGATCTCAAATAGTAAGACCTAAAGAGTACTATTACATTAATTTTGTATTAATTACTTCCTAGATCCCCTTCTTGAATTTTATTTGGATGACAAATGGTCTCCTCTTATGATGCTCCCAGCACACTCTTTGTAAGGGCTGTGACTTGCCCTGGGAGAATCTAGCCGACTTACGATTACCAGTTGTTCAGCTTCAGATAAACATTCCTGAAAGTCAAATGCAAAGATCTTTATGGACAGTGCAGTTATTATTGGCACTTGGAGGGCTGGACTCTCATTTCCTCTTTCACTGTACACACCTCCTCCGGGATCCCACTGGAACCAAGGAAATATCCACAGGGTGCAGACATATGAATGCATATCTTAGGCGAGCAAACTGTTCATCTAATTTCTTAAATCATCTTCTTTCCTCTGTTAATTTTACATCTCAACCCTGTTAGGTTACTTCTGGGTGGGGAAAATGCATACAGGAACACTTTCATGTGTTTTTATACATTGCCAGTTTGTGTTTTATTAATCATGACTAGTACCTAACTTATGGAGCATAACATTTCCTTCCCTTGAACTTCACAAAGTTCCATCTATAAGTGTACAGCTTATGGCATGCAAGAAAGCCTGTTCCAAAATCTATATCATCAGACAATAGTTTCACTATGTTTTCATTTCTAAAAAATTGTTTACTTAAAAATTTATATACTTATTTGAGAGGCAGAGAGAAAGAGAGGGGGCATTTGTTTTATTGTTTTTTAATTTCTAAAAAATTATTATTTATTTACTTATTTGAGAGCAGAGAGTGAGAGAGAGAGGGGATACAGCTATTGCTTGCTCATACCCCAAGTGCACATGATGATCCTCGGCTCGGGGCTGAAGCTGGGAGCCAAGAATCCAATCCAGGTCTCCCTTGTGAGTAGTAAGGAACTCGTTGACTGAGGCTACCACAGTGGCATCCCAGGATCTATGTTAGCAGGAAGCTGGAGCCAGGAGCTGAGCTGAACCCAGCATGGAATGCAACCAACCAACATCATAACTGCTAGACCAAAACCTATCCTGTGTTTTTCTCTTGTTTAATTATTTCTTTAACTGGGTACAGGACAATAGGCAGGGGGAACCACAAATTTCTGTCATTATAGAGAGACAGTGAACTCCAGGAAAGCTAAATGTGTTTTATATAATACATGAAGGAAGATGGAAATTGGAGTTTGCTTCCAGTGTTCATAATGATGGCTGTAATACTGAGCCTTCAGTGAAGAACAAAGTAGAAACTCTGTGTTTACTAACCTGGGGATCTTGGTTTTCCCCAGCTATCTAGGCATTCAACAGGTTTCACTTTTGTATGAGTGTAATTCCTTTTGAAAAGTAATTCTATAAGCCTAGTTTGAGAGGTTTTGAAGGTATTTGGATATTTTTTCTTTTTTTTCTTAAATGACTTAACACTATTGAAAAATAATGATATGTAAATATGATATATCTACATATGTCACATACATGCACACACAACTTTATTCACTTCTTTGAAGTCCCTTTTCAATGCCATGATCTTAAGCCAATGCTGTATAATAAACCACTCTACACATTGCTGGATCTTAATGGATATTGAGCTGTAATTCACTCACAATCTTGTGCATCAGATTTGGACTGGAATTACTTGGCCAGTTTTATTTCCAGCAGTACCTGCCTTCCTCATGAATCTGCACTTGGCTGATGGGTTGACTATGAGCTGACTGGGCCTCCACTAAAACAATGCATTTCTGTTGTGTGTGTTTCCATCTTCTACCAGGATAGGCTGGAATCCCAATCTTCAGGTGGTTGTAGAAGCATTTCCAGGAGCTCTGAGAGGGAAAGCTGCAACATGGAAGGTTTCTCAAGTCTTTGCTTGGATCATATTTGCTAATTTAGTTTCATTGTCCAGAGAAAGTCATACAATCAAACTCAGTGTGGACAGGAGAAGGAGATTATGTCATTGCCAGACATTCCTAGAATAATCTAAGCATGGCCTTGGTGGAAAAAACAAACAAACAGCAAAACACTTGAGTAATAATTATGTTTTCAAAGAACTGAACAGTTGATATTATGCAGATTATATTTATTCCACAAATATTTAGGTGCAGTTTTGCAAGATAATATGAAAAGGAGATGAATGTGGGTGGAATGTAAATTCCCAATTAAAAGTAAGTCCTCAGGGTTCCTCAGAAAGAATTCAATTGTTATGCAAAACACTGATTAGAATTCTGAGATTTACCATTCAGAATTGTGTTTTGTTAGGTAAGTAACAATCTTTTCAAGACACAACATGGAGATTAAAATTGCATGCTCTTTCTTTTCCTTAGAATTCTATATTATAATGCATATGAAAGAGTTCTTAGCATAAAGTACAAAAACCTAACCATCAACCACAGGAGGAAAATCTTTGATATACATGTCAACTAATTATTTTATAATACAAATATACATTGAGCCAGGTGTTAGATGTAAAATATTGTTACATTAAGCTAGAAAAGTAACTTCCTGAACACACAGAAGAGGCAAAAACTGAACTAGTAACAACACTGTGGTCAGCATTGAATGTCACAAGAGAAGAATGACAGGATCATATACGAATATGTTCCTGGTTTCATCAAATGTAAATTTATTCTTATCCTTCTGCACCTGTACAGCATCTTAAGATTCTAAAGGCTTTATTTTTATTCTCTGGGCTGAATTTTACTGTGCTGAACTTATCAGAAGAATTATTGTAGATTTCAACCATCAATTTTTCTATTATTAGTGACCCAAAGATGTATTTCTCCAAAATGCCAGGGCTTTCATCCAGTAAAATATTTTCAATTTATTTTCTGAAGATTGGGCTCTTAAAGTTATAGACATAGAGTTATATACAGAATTCTACCTTCTTAAATTGGGAAGCTGCCTGTCCTAGTCCATTGGGGTTGCCAGAGCAAAATCCCATAGACTGGATGGTTTACAGACAACATGAACTAGTTGCTCACAGCTGAAGACTGGGATCAAGGTTAAGACACCAGCAGAGTTCCTGTCTGATGAGGGCCTGCTTCTTCCTAGACAGCAACCATCTCACATGGGTGAGAGGTTTGGCTGAGCTCTCTGGGGCCTGTTCTACAAGGCACCCAGCCCAATCACAAGCGCTCTGCCCACATGAACTAATCACTCTCAAAAGTCCTTATTTTTTCAAAAATAATTTTTTGAAAGGCAGAGAGAGAGAGGAGAGAGAGAGAGAAGTAGAGAGAGATAGGGTGATCTTCCATCTGCTGGTTCACTCTCCAAATGGTCACAACTGCCTCAGGCTGGTCCAGACTGAAGCGAGGAGTCCAGGACTCCATTTAGGTCTCCTGTGTGGGTGGGTGGCAGAGCCCAAGAACTTGGGCCATCTTCTGCTGCTTTCCCAGGCCCTTCAGCAGGGAGCTGAATTGGAAGTAGAGCAGCTGGGATTTGAACTGGAGCTCATATGGGATGACAGTGTTGCAGGCAGATGCTTAGCCCACTGCACCAGTGTGTGGGTCTCAGACCTCACTTTTAATGTGGTCACTTTCACAGACAGGATTCTAACATTTGGAGTTTGGAAGGTACAAATGTTCAAACTACAGTATAGCTATTCAATTACTTTAATTTTTCACTAATGCCATGCATGCTTATCATGTAATCCTCATCTTGGTCTTGAGTGATACTGTTTTGCAGGATTTCCACATATTAAATGCTCTAACTAAAGGGTGCAAGATCTCTCTCTCTCTCTTGCCTTCTCCATAACTCTGAGTTTCAAATAAATTAACAAATCTTTAAAAAATCTAACTACATATATGCATTCTTTTCACTTGCATTCTTCAATGCACACTTTGAAATACTGTGATTTAGTACAGGAACTTACACATACTCACAAAGGAATGTTGTATCAAACCTCATACTGATCAGTGTTTTCCTTCACTTAAATAGGATCCTCTAAATCTAACAAATGCCTGTCTGGACCAACCTGAGGCAGTTGTGACCATTTGGAGAGTGAACCAGCAGATGGAAGATCACCCTATCTCTCTCTACTTCTCTCTCTTTCTGCTCTCTCTCTCTCTCTCTGCCTTTAAATCTCTAAATCTAACAAATGCCTGTCTTGACTTGTCCAAAGCTTTTCAAGATGTAAGTACAAAGCAATTCTATCCTGCAAATGGGAAAAACAATAAGT
This sequence comes from Oryctolagus cuniculus, assembly GCF_051225735.1. Taxonomy (NCBI): domain Eukaryota; kingdom Metazoa; phylum Chordata; class Mammalia; order Lagomorpha; family Leporidae; genus Oryctolagus; species Oryctolagus cuniculus. Next base: position 32,467,992 of record NC_142885.1, read on the forward strand.
GTTAACTCATCTAGCTCCATGGTAGGATTGTTTAAGAGAAATAATTTTCTCTTAAATGACAACTGACTTAAAAATCAAAACTAGTCTTTGACATGTTTTCATATGTAAATTTATTGTGATTACCTATGAAACATCCATTTCTATAACTGATGTCATTTTTAGCTACCTCTACCTTATTTATTGAATGCATTTCATAATAAGCCTTATGCATGTCATCCTGAAGGCTTGCAATCCTTGGGTCTCATTTTAGAAAAAAACCTAAGATGTACAATTTGGGACTTGCTCAAGCTGACTTGCCCCAAATGGTAGAGTTAAAAACATACCAGGGGACTCCAATTTAAGCCCATCAAGGTGGCATGTACCAATGTCATCTCACTAGTTCAAGTGATCAATTTCAGTTCACAATTGATCATAATGAAAGGACTAAGAGTCAAAGGGAGCACATAAACAAGTCTAGTACCTGCTAACACTAACCGATAGAATAAATAAAGGGGAGAGTGATCCAACATGTGAAGCGAGATACTCAGCAGACTCATAGAATGGCAGATGTCCTAAACAGCACTCTGGCCTCAGAATCAGCCCTAAAGGCATTCAGATCTGGCTGAAAAGCCCATGAGAGTATTTCAGGCATTGAAAGCCAAGACACTCTGGCAAAAAAAAAAAAAAAAAAAAAAAACACACAAACCTAAATGAAAGATCTCTGTGAGTGAGATCCCAGTGGAAAGAACAGGTCTTCAAAGAAGGAGGTACCTTTCTCTGAAGGGAGGAGAGAACCTCCACTTTGAGTATGACCTTGTCTAAACAAGATAAGAGTCAGAGAACTCAAGGGGCTTCCATAGCCTTGGAAACTCGTGACTGGTGCATAGGGAGATTACTGATGCCATAAACAGAGTGTCAATTGGTAAAGTCAACAACAGGAGTCACTGTGCACTTACTCCTCATGTAGGATCACTGTCCTTAATGTGCTGTGGATTGAGATTTAATGGTATAACGAGTACTCAAACAATATATTTCACTGTGTTTCTATGGGGGTGCAAACTGTTGAAATCTTTACTTAATGTATACTAAACTGATCTTCTGTAAAAAAAAAAAAGAAGAAGAAATTATCAATTTCCAACTTGACTCTCACTGGGATTTAACATGACAATAGGTCTGATCTGATTTCATCATCATTTTAAAAAATCATCTATTATTTTTCACTTTATGTTTCTGTGTGGGAGCAAGCTGTTGAAATCTTTACTTAATGTATGCTAAACTGATCTTCTGTATATAAAGAGAATCGAAAATGAATCTTGATGTGATTGGAAGGGGAGAGGGAGTGGGAAAGGGGAGGGTTGCGGGTGGGAGGGACGTTATGGGGGGGAAGCCATTGTAATCCATAAGCTGTACTTTGGAAATTTATATTCATTAAATAAAAGTTAAAAAAAAAAGTGGTTGTGAAATTTCTCAAAGAAGGCAGACTCTTAAATGGTGTCTTCTTCCCTAATCCACCTGGTCAACCAGGAAGAAAACAAGAGGCTCGTATTGAAAACCAGCTCCACTAAAAATGCTAACCTTAGAGCAAAAATGAGGTTCAAGTCTTTTAATTCTAAAGCTGTGTTGTGGAGCACTTATCACTGCAGTTACTCTCCAGCTTCTAACTCAAAGCTTCCAGTTTATGACCTATCCTCCCACATCCCCAAGAGCCACGGCTAATAATCTTCAATTGGCAGCGCCACTTAGAATATTTTGAAGAGCCAGTCTGTCTAAAGATCCTCCTGTGCCAAGGTATTTTCAAGTCTGATGAGCTTATTCTGGCTTTTTTTTTTTTCATCCAGATAAGCTTGGAGAAGTCTCCTGCCAGATATCTGGTATCTGACAGGGGGAAGAAAGAGAAAACAGCTGCATGGGAATTTAACAGGGAGTGGTAAAAAGGACATTTTTACAGAGTGAAGGCTGCCAAATGTAGAAGTAGTGGGAGATCCTGCCACTTCACAAAATCTTTTCCACAGTGCTAATCAAAGGTGCAATATTGTGGATTTTTAAAGCAGCTAAAATGAGTGGAATAAACATACTGAGAACTCAATACCTCTGCCAAGATAAATGGAAAATCCCCACCTTGTTGGATTATACTCCATTGACGGTAATAAGAAGGATTATGTTTTGTTTGCTACTCGTAAATCATTCAGTGGCTCAATGCCAAGTATTTTCAACATAGCCATCCACTTTTTTTTGGATGAGTATAAAAAAGGAAATAATTTTGTACACCACATAAACAGTGGGTTTGTCTTTTGCACATTTTTAACAGAATTTTTCCCATTCTAGATTTATTTATGTAAATTACTATGAAAACACTTAGTTTAATCGATTTTGTTTCTGTGAGCCACCATATTGTCTGTTCAACTGTTCTGAGATGGCCTTTGTTACCAATGATTTTATGATAGTGCTTCTTTCTTTGGATCAGTATTTAACACTTACCTGGAGTAAAAGTCAGTTGCTTCTTTTGTGTAGGTTCCACATACACAAAAAGCTTATGGTAAGTAAAAAAATCATTTAAGAAATAGTAACATTAAAGACAGATCTGGCTGGTGCCATGGCTCAATAGGCTAATCCTCCACCTAGCAGCGCCAGCACACCGGGTTCTAGTCCCGATCGGGGCGCCAGATTCTGTCCTGGTTGCCCCTCTTCCAAGCCAGCTCTCTGCTGTGGCCTGGGAGGGCAGTGGAGGATGGCCCAAGTGCTTGGGCCCTGCACCCCATGGGAGACCAGGAGTAGCACCTGGCTCCTGCCTTCGGATCAGAACGGTACGCTGGCCATGGCGGCCATTGGAGGGTGAGCCAAAGGCAAAAGGAAGACCTTTCTCTCTGTCTCTCTCACTGTCCACTCTGCCTGTTAAAAAAAAAGACAGATCTATACAGTGACCAATATTGCAAACCTTCCATACACTGATTTTCAAAAATATTGCCTATATGAAGTAGAAGACTGAGAAATAAGTAACTGGTTCATAACCATAATATTCAAAGTTGAAATGACAAAGACAAAAACTCTGAAAAATAAGGTCATATCCTAACTACTGCCCTTGAGAATGGTCTTTTTTCTTTAAAAATGCTATTCTTTCCCTGCATAGATAATAGAGAGGTAGATAGATAGATGATAGACACACAGCTATAAAGTTGAAGAAATATTTCTGAGCACACACACAGACCTACCTATCTATGTATATGTGTTCATATACATGTGTACATATACATAAAAATGAGTTTTAAACAATTGAAATTTGTTGTACTTTTTGCTATCATGAGCATTCATCAACTTAGTACAATGAAAGGACAACATCATCGAAGACAGCATTGTCTAAGAATTTTCCATACTTGGCTCCTGAATTTCTTCAATAAGCAGTTAAAACATTAATTTGCACTTAATCAACAAGTCAGTAGTTACATTCTGATGGCTATTGGGGATCACAGCCAAATGTCATGGTTTATGTGTGATGCTACGGAAGGAGATTTGGCTGTGAGAGGACACTTCCTGCACTTCTTTTCACACTAGCCTTGCATGCATTTTTTTATTTCATGAGAAAATTCTAGAAAGTTTGAAAAGCCAGTGAAAGTTTTGTGTTGACATCTTTAATTTCAACAAGAGTTGTTCTAAAAGGTAATGAACTCAGGCCAAAGAGAACTATTTCTGGAGACTTTGTCTATAAAAGACTGTGCTATTTGATCTCCATAAACCCATAACTTATGAAAAACTCAGAGATACATTCAATTTAAAGTAAATGTTATACTTTAAATCATTTTATCACTCCCAATTTTTATGCATAATATATACTTTTTAGTTTTTTGCTTTCTTCCAGTTATTGAAATTACTGACTATTTTGGGGAAAGGAATCAATGTGTACTCATACAATAGTAATGATAATCTTTGTGAATTCTTATAATGATTTTAGATATAAGGGAGTAGTCTCTAAATTAGTAAATGAATGATCAGTGAGAGCTCACATATATGCTGATAACAACCAGAACATATCAGTATTAATTCAATTAGACTCAGACATAATAAGTTGATAATGTCCTATGGTTCTTTACTCATAAATTTGGTGAGATTCACTGTTTTAACTGAATACATTTGATAGATATGCCTGAGATGAGGGGGAAAGAAGAAGTTGTTAATTATAATAATGTATATTGATAGTGATGTTTCTAATTGTTTTTAAACACCATTGAGAGATTAGGCAAGATGATAAGAGAAAAAAAAGCTGTCATTCTAGTTGGTCTTGTTAGTTTGAAAAAGACAGAAATGTGAATTAATGCTATAACTAGTACTCAAACAGTACTTTCTACTTTGTGTTTCTGTGTGGGTGCAAACTGTTGAAATCTTAATAATACATACTAAATTGATCTTCTGCATATAAAGATAATTGAAAATGAGTCTTGATGTGAATGGAATGGGAGAGGGAGTGGGAGATGGGAGGGATGCAGGTGGGAGGGAAGTTATGAGTGGAAAAAGCCATTGTAATCCATAAGCTGTACTTTGGAAATTTATATTTATTATGTTAAAGTTAAAAAAAGAAAAAGAAATAAAGTAATTACTTTGAATACAAAAAATTCATATCTTCAGTTAATACCAGCTAGGAATTTTATAGCAAAGTAAAGGAAAAAAACAAGTAACTTAGTTTTGATATTTTCACTCAATTTGCTAAAGTCCCATATGATGTACTAAGTAAATGATATTTCACTTTGAATAACTAAAAGCAGTATGTATTTTTTCACCTTGTATGGAAATGTGGTTATTCGAAGTAGTGTGTTTCCATTGTAATTAAATGTTGATGAAATAAGTAATTTTCATTGAACTTCATCAGGTAAGAAGAAATTATTAGCATTTATTACGGCTGTGACATTTCAAAAAGATCAAGTTAAAAGGAATGAAACTTTTTTTTTCTATCACCTTGTTTTTTTTTTAACTTTTATTTAATGAATATAAATTTCCAAAGTACGATTTATGGATTACAATGGCTTCCCCCACATACCGTCCCTCCTACCCATTACCCTCCCCTTCCCCACTCCCTCTCCCCTTCCATTCACATCAAGATTCATTTTCAATTATCTTAATATACAGAAGATCAGCTTAGTAAACATTAAGTAAGGATTTCAACAGTTTGCTCTCACACAGAAACATAAAGTGAAAAATAATAGATGATTTTTTTAAATGATGATGAAATCAGATCAGACCTATTGTCATGTTTAATCCCAGTGAGAGTCAAGTTGGGAGTTGATAATTTCTTTTCTTTTTTTTTTTTTTTTTTACAGAAGATCAGTTTAGTATGCATTAAGTAAAGATTTCAACAGTTTGCACCCCCATAGAAACACAAAGTGAAATATATTGTTTGAGTACTCGTTATAGCATTAAATCTCAAAACACAGCACATTAAGGACAGAGATCCTACATGAGGAGTAAGTGCACAGTGACTCCTGTTGTTGACTTTACCAATTGACACTCCTGTCTATGGCATCAGTAGTCTCCCTATGCTCCGGTCATGAGTTTCCAAGGCTATGGAAGCCCTCTGAGTTCTCCGACTCTTATCTTGTTTAGACAAGGTCATAGTCAAAGTGGAGGTTCTCTCCTCCCTTCAGAGAAAGGTACCTCCTTCTTTGAAGACCTGTTCTTTCCACTGGGATCTCACTCGCAGAGATCTTTTTGCCAGAGTGTCTTGGCTTTCCATGCCTGAAATACTCTCATGGGCTTTTCAGCCAGATCCGAATGCCTTTAGGGCTGATTCTGAGGCCAGAGTGCTGTTTAGGACATCTGCCATTCTATGAGTCTGCTGAGTATCTCACTTCCCATGTTGGATCACTCTCCCCTTTATTTATTCTATTGGTTAGTATTAGCAGGTACTAGACTTGTTTATGTGCTCCCTTTGACTCTTAGTCCTTTCATTATGATCAATTGTGAACTGAAATTGATCACTTGGAATAGTGAGATGGCATTGGTGCATGCCACCTTGATGGGATTGAATTGGTATCCCCTGGTATGTTTTTAACTCTACCATTTGGGGCAAGTCAGCTTGAGCATGTCCCAAATTATACATCTCTTCCCTCTCTTATTCCCACTCTTATGTTTAACAGGGATCACATTTCAGTTAATTTTGAACACTTAAGAATAACTGTGTATTTTTTTTTTAATTTTTCATAGGCAGAGTGGACAGTGAGAGAGAGAGACAGAGAGAGAAAGGTCTTCCTTTTGCCGTTGGTTCACCCTCCAATGGCCGCCGCTGCAGCCGGCGCACCGCGCTGATCCGATGGCAGGAGCCAGGATCCAGGTGCTTTTCCTGGTCTCCCATGGGGTGCAGGGCCCAAGCACCTGGGCCATCCTCCACTGCACTCCCTGGCCATAGCAGAGAGCTGGCCTGGAAGAGGGGCAACCGGGACAGAATCCGGTGCCCCGACCGGGACTAGAACCCGGTGTGCCGGCGCTGCAAGGTGGAGGATTAGCCTATTGAGCCGCGGCGCCGGCTCATAACTGTGTATTAATTACAGAATTAAACCAGTCATATTAAGTAGAACAGACAAAAAAATACTAAGAGGGATAATGTATTAAGTTGTTCATTAACAGTCAGGGCTATGCTGATCGAGTCACCGTTTCCCATAGAGTCCGTTTTACTTCAGGAGGTTTCTTACTGCGGTATAGTATTCTTTTTTTTTTTTTTTTGTGGGAGGATGTATTTATTTATTTATTTATTTATTTTTTATCTTTTATTTAATGAATATAAATTTCCAAAGTACGACTCATGTGTTACAATGGCCTCCCCCCCATACCGTCCCTCCCACCCACAACCCTCCCCTTTCCCACTCCCTCTCCCCTTCCATTCACATCAAGATTCATTTTCAATTATCTTAATATACAGAAGATCAGCTTAGTATACCTTAAGTAAGGATTTCAACAGTTTGCTCCCACACAGAAACATAAAGTGAAAAATAATAGATGATTTTTTTTAAATGATGATGAAATCAGATCTGACCTATTGTCATGTTTAATCCCAGTGAGAGTGAAGTTGGGAATTGATAATTTCTTTCTTTTTATTTTTTTTTTTTACAGAAGATCAGTTTAGTGTACATTAAGTAAAGATTTCAGTCGTTTGCACCCCCATAGAAACACAAAGTGAAATATACTGTTTGAGTACTCGTTATAGCATTAAGCCTCAGTGTACAGCACGTTAAGGACAGAGATCCTACATGAGGAGTAAGTGCACAGTGACTCCTGTTGTTGACTTTACCAATTGACACTCCTGTTTATGGCATCAGTAATCTCCCTATGCACCAGTTATGAGTTTCCAAGGCTATGGAAGCCCCTTGAGTTCTCCGACTCTTATCTTGTTTAGACATGGTCATAGTCAAAGTGGAGGTTCTCTCCTCCCTTCAGAGAAAGGCACCTCCCTCTTTGAAGACCTGTTCTTTCCACTGGGATCTCACTCACAGAGATCTTTTTGCCAGAGTGTCTTGGCTTTCCATGCCTGAAATACTCTCATGGGCTTTTCAGCCAGATCCGAGTGCCTTTAGGGCTGATTCTGAGGCCAGAGTGCTATTTAGGACATCCGCCATTCTATGAGTCTGCTGAGTATCTCACTTCCCATGTTGGATCACTCTCCCCTTTATTTATTCTATCGGTTGGTGTTAGCAGATACTAGACTTGTTTATGTGCTCCCTTTGACTCTTAGTCCTTTCATTATGATCAATTGTGGACTGAAATTGATCACTTGGGGTAGTGAGATGGCATTGGCACATGCCACCTTGATGGGATTGAATTGGAATCCCCTGGTATGTTTCCAACTCTACCAATTGGGGCAAGTCAGCCCGAGCATGCCCCAAATTATACATCTCTTCCCTCTCTTATTCCCACTCTTATGTTTAACAGGGATCACATTTCAGTTAATTTTCACCACTTAAGAATAACTGTGTGATAATTACAGAATTAAACCAGTCATATTAAGTAGAACAGACAAAAAAAAATACTATGAGGGATAATGTATTAAGTTGTCCATTAGCAGTCAGGGCTATGCTGATCAAGTCACCATTTCTCATAGTGTCCATTTCACTTCAGGAGGTTTCCTTTTTGGTGTTCAGTCAGTTGTCACCGATCAGGGAGAACATATGGTATTTGTCCCTTTGGGACTGGCTTATTTCACTCAGCATGATGTGTTCCAGATTCCTCCATTTTGTTGCAAATGACTGGATTTTGTTGTTTCTTACTGCGGTATAGTATTCTAAAGAGTACATATCCCATAATTTCTTTATCCAATCTACCGTTGATGGGCATTTAGGTCGGTTCCAGGTCTTAGCTATTGTGAATTGAGCTGCAATAAACATTAGGGTGCAGACCGCTTTTTTGTTTGCCAATTTAAATTCCTTTGGGTAAATTCCAAGGAGTGGGATGGCTGGGTCGAACGGTAGGGTCATATTCAGGTTTCTGAGGAATCTCCAGACTGACTTCCATAGTGGCTTGACCAGTTTGCATTCCCACCAACAGTGGGTTAGTGTCCCTTTTTCCCCACATCCTCGCCAGCATGTGTTGTTGGTAGATTTCTGAATGTGAGCCATTCTAACTGGGGTGAGGTGAAACCTCATTGTGGTTTTGATTTGCATTTCCCTGATTACTAATGACCTTGAACATTTTTTCATGTGCCTGTTGGCCATTTGGATTTCCTCTTTTGAAAAATGTCTATTGAGGCCCTTGGCCCATCTCTTAAATGGGTTGTTGGTTTTGTTTTTGTGGAGTTTCTTGATCTCTTTGTAGATTCTGGTTATTAACCCTTTATCTGTTGCATACTTTGCAAATATTTTTCCCCATTCTGTCGGTTGTCTCTTCACTCTCCTGACTGTTTCTTTTGCAGTACAGAAACTTCTCAATTTGATGCAATCCCAATAGTTGATTTTGGCTTTGACTGCCTGTGCGTCCCGCGTCTTTTCCAAAAACTCTTTGCTTATGGTAATATCTTGAAGGGTTTCTCCAATGTTCTCTAATAACTTGATGGTGTCAGGTCGTAGATTTAGGTCTTTAAACCATGTTGAGTTGATTTTTGTGTAAGGCGTAAGGTAGGGGTCTTGCGTCATGCTCTGCACGTGGAAATCCAGTTTTCCCAGCACCATTTATTGAATAGACTGTCCTTGCTCCAGGAATTGGTTTTAGATCCTTGATCAAATATAAGTTGGCTGTAGATGTTTGGGTTGATTTCTGGTGTTTCAATTCTGTTCCATTGGTCTATCCATCTGTTTCTGTACCAGTACCATGCTGTTTTGATTACAACTGCCCTGTAGTATGTCCTGAAATCTGGTATTGTGATGCCTCCGGCTTTGTTTTTGTTGTACAAGATTGCTTTAGCTATTCGAGGTCTCTTGTGCCTCCATATAAATTTTAGCACCAATTTTTCCAGATCTGAGAAGAAGGTCTTCGGTATCTTGATTGGTATTGCATTGAATTTATAAATTGCTTTTGGGAGAATGGACATTTTGATGATGTTGATTCTTCCAATCCATGAGCATGGAAGATTTTTCCATTTCTTTGTATCCTCTTCTATTTCTTTCTTTAAGGTTTTGTAATTTTCATCGTAGAGATCCTTAACGTCCTTGGTTAAGTTTATTCCAAGGTATTTGATTGTTTTTGTAGCTATTGTGAATAGGATTGATCTTAGAAGTTCTTCCTCATCCATGGCATTGTCTGTGTATACAAAGGCTGTTGATTTTTGTGCATTGATTTTATACCCTGCTACTTTGCCAAAAATCTTCTATGAGTTCCAATAGTCTCTTAGTAGAGGTCTTTGGGTCCCCTAAATAAAGAATCGTGTCATCTGCAAAGAGGGATAGTTTGAGTTCTTCCTTCCCAATTTGTATCCCTTTAATTTCTTTTTCTTGCCTAATAGCTCTGGCTAGAACCTCCAGAACTATATTGAATAGCAGTGGTGAGAGTGGACATCCCTGTCTGGTACCAGATCTCAGTGGAAATGCTTCCAACTTTTCCCCATTCAATAGGATGTTGGCTGTCGGTTTTTCATAGATTGCTTTGATTGTATTGAGGAATGTTCCTTCCAAACCCAGTTTGCTTAGAGTTTTCATCATGAATGGGTGTTGTATTTTATCAAATGCTTTCTCGGCATCTATTGAGATAATCATATGGTTTTTCTTCTGCAGTCTGTTAATGTGGTGTATCACATTGATTGTCTTGCGCACATTAAACCATCCCTGCATACCAGGGATAAATCCCACTTGGTCTGGGTGGATGATCTTTCTGATGTGTTGTTGCATTCTATTGGCGAGAATTTTATTGAGGATTTTTGCATCTATGTTCATCAGGGATATTGGTCTGTAATTCTCTTTCAGTGCTGCATCTTTTTCTGGCTTAGGAATTAAGGTGATGCTGGCTTCATAGAAAGAATTTGGGAGGATTCCCTCTTCTTCGATTGTTCTGAATAGTTTGAGAAGAATTGGAGTTAGTTCTTCTTTAAATGTCTGGTAGAATTCAGCAGTGAATCCATCTGGTCCTGGGCTTTTCTTTGTTGGGAGGGCCTTTATTACTGTTTCAATTTCTGTCTCAGTTATGGGTCTGTTTAGGTTTTCGATGTCTTCCTGGTTCAATTTAGGTAGGTTGCATGTGTCCAGGAATCTATCTATTTCTGATAGGTTTCCCTGTTTGCTGGCATACAAGTCCTTGTAGTAATTTCTGATGATTCTTTTTATTTCTGTGGTGTCTGTTGTTACGTTTCCTTTTTCATCTCTGATTTTATTGATTTGGGTCTTTTCTCTTCTTTTTTTAGTTAGTTGGGCCAATGGGGTGTCAATTTTGTTTATTTTTTCAAAAAACCAGCTCCTCGTTTGGCTGATTTTTTGTAATGTTTTTCTTGATTCAATCCTGTTGATTTCTTCTCTGATTTTAATTATTTCTCTTCTCCTACTAGATTTGGGTCTGGTTTGCTGTAGGTTTTCTAGATCCTTGAGGTGAATTGAAAGCTCATCTATTTGGTGCCTTTCCAATTTCTTGATGTAGGCACCTATTGATATAAACTTTCCTCTTAACACTGCTTTTGCTGTGTCCCATAAGTTTTGGTATGTTGTGTTGTTATCCTCATTTACTTCCAGAAAGTTTTTGATTTCTCTTTTGATTTCTTCTATGACCCATTGTTCATTCAGGAGCCTGTTGTTCAATCTCCATGTGTTTGCATATGCTCTAGGGATTCCTGAGTTGCTGATTTCCAACTTCATTCCTTTATGGTCTGAGAAGCTGCATGGTATGATTCTAATTCTTTTGAATTTGCTGAGACTTGCTTTATGGCCTAGTATGTGGTCAATCCTAGAGAAGGTTCCATGTACTGCTGAGAAGAATGTAAATTCTTTAAGTGTAGGATGAAAAGCTCTGTAGATATCTGTTAGATCCATTTGGGCTATAGTTTTGTTTAAATCTACTGTATCCTTGTTGATCTTCTGTCCTATTGATCTGTCTATTTCTGAGAGTGGAGTTGAAGTCCCCCAGTACTATTGTATTGGGGTCTAAATCTCCCTTTAAGTCCGTTAACAAGTCTTTTAGATAAACCGGTGCCCTGTAGTTAGGTGCATATACATTGATAATTGTTATATCTTCCTGTTGAATTGATCCCTTAATCATTATGTAGTGTCCCTCTTTGTCTCTCTTAATGGTTTTTGTGGTAAAGTTTATGTTGTCTGAAATTAAGATGGCTACGCCCGCTCTTTTTTCATTTCTGTTGGCATGGTATATCTTTTTCCAGCCTTTCACTTTCAGTCTGTATGGATCTTTGTTGGAAAGATGAGTTTCTTGTAAGCAGCAAATAGATGGGTTTTGTTCCGTAACCCAATCAGCCAATCGGTGTCTTTTAACTGGACAGTTCAGGCCATTCACGTTCAATGTGACTAATGATAAGTGGTAACTTTGCCCTGCCATTTGCCAAAGATAAGTTCTAATATATGCTTTGAATTTCCTGTGATCTTTTGCTGTGAGCTTTCCTTCCTTGGTTTCCTTCCTTTACCTTCTTTCATATTGATGACCGTGTTTCTTTGTTTCTGTGTGTAACACATCTTTAAGCATCTTTTGCAGGCCGTACGAGTGGCCACAAAGTCTTTCAATTTCTGTTTGCTATGAAAGGTCTTTATTTCACCTTCATTCACAAATGAGAGCTTAGCAGGATATAATATTCTGGGCTGGCAGTTTTTCTCTTTTAGTACCTGGGCTATATCTCGCCATTCCCTAAAAATATGGAACGCTTCACGAATTTGCGTGTCATCCTTGAGCAGGGGCCATGCTAATCTTTCTGTATCATTCCAATTTTAGTATATGTGCTGCTGAAGCGAGCACGAGGAATGAAACTTCTGACAACTTTGCTCATCACATGAATTATTACTTTGGTTCACTTTTGGAAAGAAGAATGAGATTTCATAAGATTAGTTTTAATAATATCAAGAGATTAACATTTCTTACATCAAATTTTATTTGTCACAACAAGAGTTATTTATTGTTCAACATGTTATTTATCCATGGCTCACAATAGCTGTTGAGTATTCAGTTTTCTTAAAAACATGTGGGGGGAGGCATTTGGTGTAGAAATTAAGACTCTGCTTGGGACACCTGCAATCTCAAATTAGAGTGACTGGGTTCAAGTCCTACCTCCATTCCTGATTCCAGTTTCCTGGTTAATGCACATCCTGGGAGGCAGCAGGTGAAATCTCAAGTTGTTGAGTCTCTTCCACACATTTGGGATATACTGACTGAATTCTTTGTTCCTGGTTCGACCTGTCCCAGCCTTGGCAGTAGCTAGCATTTGGAGAATGATCCACTGGGTGGGAGATCCCTCTTTGTTGCCCTCTCCATATGTGTGTGTTTGCAATAAATAAAGATGCAAAAAAAAAGTGGGATAGTAAAACTTGTATGACTACAACAAAGAGCCTGTTTTACAAGATTGATTTGTAAAGGGGAAAAACAAGTTTCAGAACTGAAAACTATATAGACAGAAAAATGATTCATGTATCACCAGCTTTGTGCTAAAATCAATGATAAAGGCAAGAGGCAGCCCAATAAATAGGGTTTCAATTGTTAGTCATGCAATGTATTCTTGTCCACTTAACACAGACATAGTATAAAATAAAAAAAAATTAAAAAAAACACACACAGTGACGAAAGAAGAATTAACTATGCCAAGCAACAAACACAGAAATCGAGGGAACAAGACCAACGATGACACTATGATGCCTCCAAATAAACAAAACACCCCAAGCAAAGATCATGAAGATGATGAGATAGAAGAAATGCAAGATACGGATTTCAAAAAATTTATGATAAGAACATTTAGGAGTTTTCAAAAGCAAATCCTTGAACTACAGAAATCCTGAATGGACAGGATTGAAAATCTCTCTCATGAAAATGAAATTTTAAGGAAGAATCAAAATGAAACGCAGAAACTAGTAGAGCAGGAAAGTGTGATAGTGAAGAGAAATCAAAATGAAATGAAGAGCTCAATAGATCAAATGACAAACCCATTAGAAAGCCTTAAAAGCAGAATGGGTGAAGCAGAAGAGAGAATATCGGACTTAGAAGATAGAGCACAGGAAAACATACAGTCAAACCAAAGAAAAGAAGAGGAAATTAGAAATCTAAAAAATATTGTTGGGAATCTACAGGATACTATTAAAAAAAAACAACATTCGAGTTCTAGGAGTTCCTGAAGGCATGGAGAGAGAGAAAGGATTAGAAGGCCTTTTTTAGTGAGATACTAGCAGAGAACTTTCCAGGTTTGGAGAAGGACAGAGACATCCTAGTACAGGAAGCTCATAGAACCCCCAATAAACATGACCAAAAGAGATCCTCACTACGACATGTGGTAATTAAACTCACCGCAGTGAAACATAAAGAAAAGATCCTAAAATGTGCAAGAGAGAAACATCAGATTACTCTCAGAGGATCTCCAATCAGACTCACAGCAGACTTCTCATCAGAAACACTACAGGCTAGGAGGGAATGGCGAGACATAGCACAGGTGCTAAGAAAGCAAAATTGCCAGCCCAGAATATTATATCCTGCTAAGCTCTCATTTGTGAATGAAGGTGAAATAAAGACCTTTCATAGCAAACAGAAATTGAAAGACTTTGTGGCCACTCGTACGGCCCTGCAAAAGATACTTAAAGATGTGCTACACTCAGAAACACAGAAACATGGCCATCAATATGAAAGAAGGGAAAGGAAGAAAACCTACCAGTAAAATGAGCATGGGAAGCTCAAAGCATATATTAGAAAATATCTCCGGGAAAATGGCAGGGCAAAGTCACTACATATCAATAGTCACATTGAACATTAATGGTCTTAATTCTTCAGTTAAAAGACACCGATTGGCTGATTGGCTCAAAGAACACAACCCAACTATTTGTTGCCTACAAGAAACACATCTCTCTAACAAAGATGCATGCAGACTGAAAGTGAAAGGCTGGAAAAAGATATTCCATGCCAACAGAAACCAAAAAAGCAGGTGTAGCCATATTAATATCAGACAAAATAAACTTTAATATAAAAACTGTTAAGAGAGACAAAAAGGGGCACTATATAATGATTAAGGGTTCAATTCAACAGGAAGATGTAACTATTATAAATGTATATGCACCTAATTACAGGGCACCGGTCTATTTAAAAGATATGTTAAGGGACTTAAAGGGAGATTTAGATTCCAATACAATAGTACTGGGGGACTTCAATACTCCACTCTCAGACATAGACAGATCATCCGGACAGAAGATCAACAAGGAAACAGCAGATTTAATCGACACTATTGCCCAAATGGATCTAACAGATATCTACAGAACTTTCAATCCTACATCTAAAGACTTCACATTCTTCTCAGCAGTGCATGGAACCTTCTCTAGGATTGATCACATACTAGGCCATAAAGCAAGTCTCAGCAAATTTAAAAGAATTAGAATAATACCATGCAGGCCGGTGCCCCGGCTCACTAGGCTAATCCTCCGCCTGCAGCACTGGCACACGGGGTTCTAGTCCCGGTCAGGGTGCCGGATTCTGAGAAGGAAGAAGTCAAACTATCCCTCTTTGCAGATGATATGATTCTTTATTTCGAGGATCCAAAGAACTCTACGAAGAGACTATTGGAACTCATAGAGGAGTTTGGCAAAGTGGCAGGATACAAAATCAATGCACAAAAATCAACAGCCTTTGTATACATAGGAAATGCCATGGCTGAGAAAGAACTGCTAAGATCAATACCATTCACAATAGCTACAAAAACAATCAAATACCTTGGAATAAACTTAACCAAGGACGTTTAAGATCTCTACGATGAAAATTACAAAATCTTAAAGAAATAAATAGAAGAGGATACCAAAAAATGGAAAAAACCTTCCATGCTCATGGATTGGAAGAATCAACATCATCAAAATGTCCATTCTCCCAAAAGCAATTTGTAGATTCAATGTAATTCCAATCAGGAAACCAAAGACATTCTTCTCAGATCTGGAAAAAATGATGCTGAAATTCATATGGAGGCACAAGAGACCTCGAAGAGCTAAAGAAATCTTGTACAACAAAAACAAAACCAGAGGAATCACAATACCAGATTTCAGGACATACTACAGGGCAGTTGTAATCAAAACAGCATGGTACTGGTACAGAAACAGATGGATAGACCAATGGAACAGAATGGAAACACCAGAAATCAACCCAAACATCTACAGCCAACTTATATTTGATCAAGGATCTAAAACCAATTCCTGGAGCAAGGACAGTCTATTCAATAAATGGTGCTGGGAAAACTGGATTTCCACGTGCAGAAGCATGAAGCAAGACTCCTACCTTACGCCTTACACAAAAATCCACTCAACATGGATTAAAGACCTAAATCTATGTCCTGACACCATCAAGTTATTAGAGAACAGTGGAGAAACCCTTCAAGATATTGGCACAGGCAAAGAATTTCTGGAAAAGACGCGGGAGGCACAGGCAGTCAAAGCCAAAATCTACTATTGGGATTGCATCAAATTGAGAAGTTTCTGTACTGCAAAAGAAACAGTCAGGAGAGTGAAGAGACAACCGACAGAATGGGGAAAAATATTTGCAAAGTATGCAACAGATAAAGGGTTAATAACCAGAATCTACAAAGAGATCAAGAAACTCCACAAAAACAAAACCAACAACCCATTTAAGAGATGGGCCAAGGGCCTCAATAGACATTTTTCAAAAGAGGAAATCCAAATGGCCAACAGGCACATGAAAAAATGTTCAAGGTCACTAGCAATCAGGGAAATGCAAATCAAAACCACAATGAGGTTTCACCTCACCCCGGTTAGAATGGCTCACATTCAGAAATCTACCAACAACACATGCTGGCGAGGATGTGGGGAAAAGGAACACTAACCCACTATTGGTGGGAATGCAAACTGGTCAAGCCACTATGGAAGTCAGTCTGGAGATTCCTCAGAAACCTGAATATGACCCTACCGTTCGACCCAGCCATCCCACTCCTTGGAATTTACCCAAAGGAATTTAAATTGGCAAACAAAAAAGCGGTCTGCACCCTAATGTTTATTGCAGCACAATTCACAATAGGCAAGACCTGGAACCAACCTAAATGCCCATCAATGGTAGACTGGATAAAGAAATTATGGGATATGTACTCTTTAGAATACTATACTGCAGGAAGAAACAACGAAATCCAGTCATTTGCAACAAAATGGAGGAATCTGGAACACATCATGCTGAGTGAAATAAGCCAGTCCCAAAGGGACAAATACCATATGTTCTCCCTGATCGGTGACAACTGACTGAACACCAAAAAGGAAACATCCTGAAGTGAAATGGACACTAGGAGAAATGGTGACTTGATCAGCATAGCCCTGACTGTTAATGAACAACTTAATACATTATCCCTCTTAGTATTTTTTTGTCTGTTCTACTTAATATGACTGGTTTAATTCTGTAATTAATACACAGTTATTCTTAAGTGTTGAAATTTAACTGAAATGTGATCCCTGTTAAACATAAGAGTGGGAATAAGAGAGGGAAGAGATGTACAATTTGGGACATGCTCAAGCTGACTTGCCCCAAATGGTAGAGTTAGAAACATACCAGGGGATTCCATCTCAATCCCATCAAGGAGGCATATACCAATGCCATCTCACTATTCCAAGTGATCAATTTCAGTTCACAATTGATCATAATGAAAGGACTAAGAGTCAAAGGGAGCACATAAACAAGTCTAGTACCTGCTAATACTAACCAATAGAATAAATAAAGGGGAGAGTGATCCAACATGGGAAGCAAGATACTCAGCAGACTCATAGAATGGCAGATGTCCTAAACAGCACTCTGGCCTCAGAATCAGCCCTAAAGCCATTCAGATCTGGCTGAAAAGCCCATGAGAGTATTTCAGGCATGGAAAGCCAAGACACTCTGGTAAAAAAAAAAAAAAAAAACTAAATGAAAGATCTCTGTGAGTGAGATCCCAGTGGAAAGAACAGGTCTTCAAAGAAGGAGGTACCTTTCTCTGGAGGGAGGAGAGAACCTCCACTTTGACTTTGACCTTGTCTAAACAAGAGGCAGTGAACTCCAAAGGCTTCCATAGCCTTGGAAACTCATGACTGGTGCATAGGGAGATTACTGATGCCAGAAACAGGAGTGTCAATTGGTAAAGTCAACAACAGGAATCACTGTGAACTTACTCCTCATGTAGGATCTCTGTCCTTAATGTGCTGTACATTGAGATTTAATGCTATAACAAGTACTCAAACAGTATATTTCACTTTGTGTTTCTATGGGGGTGCAAACTGTTGAAATGTTTACTTAATGTATACTAAACTGATCTTCTGTAAAAAAAAAAAAAGAAAAAAAGAAAAAAGAAATTATCAATTCCCAACTTGAGTCTCACTGGGATTAAACATGACAATAGGTCTGATCTGATTTCATCATCATTTAAAAAATCATCTATTATTTTTCACTTTATGTTTCTGTGTGGGAGCAAACTGTTGAAATCTTTACTTAATGTATGCTAAATTGATCTTCTGTATATAAAGAGAATCGAAAATGAATCTTGATGTGATTGGAAGGGGAGAGGGAGTGGGAAAGGGGAGGGTTGCGGGTGGGGGGGACGTTATGGGGGGGAAGCCATTGTAATCCATAAGCCGTACTTTGGAAATTTATATTCAATAAATAAAAGTTTTTTTTAAAAAAAGATATAGATACATTTAAAAATTAAAAATAGTTTTTCTTGTATGCCTATTTCCCACCTTTGGTAACTTTTTAAATTAAATCTGGCTTCAAACTGTGATCAAGAATTCCAGAAAATATTTTATTATATCATGGTTAGTAATTCCCCTTTAAAATATTGTTTACTTTATAAAAAATACAGTTTTCAGAAACAGTTCTTAAAACAAAATGAATTTACAAAGATAATTATTGTCATATCCAGTTCCTGTTAGGGGCTTTATTTTGTATTTCTGCCCTTTTGGAAATGGTTCATTGAGATAAACATTCATTTCCTTTACTTAAAGACTAATCACATGATTTTAGAACACATTTTTGTAGAACTATTCAAGCATCCACTGCTTTTGCAAATGTGTAATATTGATGGTTGAAGATATTTGTACATCTTTTTTATGTTCCGTGTATATTGACATTGAAAATTCACTTATCTAACCTGATGAAACATGAAACTCAAGGTATTATTTTATTCAAGCTAATACTTCTAATTAAATAATTTGCTTGGCTTTCATTTTCTCTTTTCTTTTTATTTTTTTGAAAGGCAGAGTGGACAGTGAGAGAGAGAGAGAGAGAGAAAGGTCTTCCTTTGCCATTGGTTCACCCTCCAATGGCCACCGCAGGCCATCGCGCTGATCCGAAGCCAGGAGCAGGTGCTTCCCCTGGTCTCCCATGCAGGTGCAGGGCCCAAGCACTTGGACCATCCTCCACTGTACTCCCGGGCCACAGCAGAGAGCTGGCTTGGAAGAGGGGCAACCGGGACAGAATCCAGTGTCCCTACTGGGACTAGAACCCGGTGTGCCGGCGCTGCAAGGTGGAGGATTAGCCTATTGAGCTGCGGCACCGGCCGGCTTTCATTTTCTTTGCGAGAGCTCCATTTTCATTGGCTTTGCCAACATTGGAATTGGTAATTTTTGTGATCCTGGGCCTATGTAATGTAAGAGAGTGGTGTTTAAAAATTAGTAAGCAGGAGGGAGCATTTGGCCAAGTGGTTAAGAATCCCCTTGAGACAACCTTGCTACAATGGAATGAGGGCCTCTGAGTGTTGTTTCCATTTCTGTGTTCAACTTCATGCTAATGCAGACGCTGGGAGGCAGCACAGGAGGGCTCAAGGAATTGGGTTCCTGCCACACACACAGTAGAATTATCTCTGCCTTTCAAATGGATACACGAAAACTAAAATATAGAAATATAAAACGTGGAGAAAGTTATGTCTAAAATTATCAGGCTTTAAAAACACACACCTGTTTATTCATTAGACAATCGGCTCCTAACACTGCTACACCTGCAGGTCCAATTGGGACTGTCAGATGGACCAACATCAGCGTGACCAGTGCCAGTCTTGCCGGCTCAAGAAGTGCTTCCGGGGGGGTTGTGCAGAAGGAAGATGAGTGGCCCCCAGCCCCGCTGCAGCCGGGGGGAGGCCTGCGGAAGGAGGGTGAGCAGCCCCCTTCCTCCCTGCAGTCGGCTGGTGGGGCCCAGCATTGCACTTGCTAACCACAAGGCCAGGGCCATTGCACCCTGTACTGGCGCAGGAATCCAATTACAGCTGTGGCCAGGGCCCGGTCCCCTGCCCAGGCCTGGCCACTGCGTCCTGAAGAAATACACAGACACACACATACACAGACACACAGACACACACACACATACATGCACACACACGCACAAACACACACGCACATACACACATTTGGTTTCTGTTGCTCCCACCCCTACCTCTGTTTGCTTAAGGCAGGAGCCAGGCAGCCTGAGCCCATGGGGACCCCACTCTTGTTCCCTCCCCAGAAGCCCCAGCCTGGCCCAGGGCAGACAGAGTCCAAGCAGCGCGGCCCTAAACTCCAATGCCCTGCAGTTTCTCCAGGCTCCACAAGGGGGAGGGGGGCGGTGGTCTCGGGGTAGGGGTGGGGGTGGGGGTTCCAGCCTCAGGATAAATGCGCACCCCATACCTGCTTTCTGTCTGCCGGTTCTTCCCAGCGTCTGACTCCAGTCTCTCATGCTTTCAAAGTCCTCCCCCCTCACTGCGTCTGTGAGGGAAGCTGATAAAGTCGGCTCAGAGCCCCTTGGAAAAGCCACTCCCTTCAGTTTGGGGGGGTTCACATGTGCCCCTCTTCTCACGTGGCTGATCTGAAATCACGCAGGCCCAGCCCTCAGGTGGGCGCGCCTACAGCCACATGCTGCACCCCCCACCCCATGCGCGGCCTCCCACCCTCACGGCTCACAACCCCTTACTTTGCTTTGGAACCCAATGACTTCTCCAGGGACTCTCTTTGTCTTGTGCACTGTTGTGCCCCAGGGTCCCTGCATACAGTTGGCCCTCAGTAAATAGCCCATAGCTTCAGTTGCCACCAGGGTAGCCCTTCCTCCATGGTCAATACTGCTCTAAAGCAGATTTGTTAATTTGGGAGTTGGTGTTAAAGAGGGAGTTGTGGGTGGGATTTGAACCCCACGCCCCAGCCTGGGCTGGAGGAGGAAGAGTTGGGGGTGGGGGTTTGGAGAAGGGGGGGTGAGCAGGTGTAAAGGCCCTGAGGTAGGATGGGGGGGAGGAGTGGTGTAGGCAGGGCTTATAACCAGGGCAGCACTTTTGGGCCCCATTTGGCCACTCCTACTGGACAGCTGACTCCCACCCTCGCAGGACTCAGCCCCACTTCCAGTCCCGAGTCCCCTCCAGGGCTGGTAATGCGCCCTGTGTGAGGACGGCCCAAGGCTGGAGCTCATGGATTTGATCAGGCCAGGTGGGTGGGCTCATTAAGGCTCCTTAATTTGCCCTGCCTGGCAGCCAGCCCTCCCCGCCTCGGTTTCCCTCCTCCCACCTCACCTGCTTTCTATGGGCGAGGCCCCAGCTCCCAGTCCCACCTGGGGAAGACCCCAGGCCCCCTCCCGACCCGGGCTCTCCCGGAGCTGGGGTGGGGGGGACTCTGAGAGACCCTAGCTCTGGCTGTCTTCTCCCTGCCCTTCTCTCTCTCTCTCCCTCCTGCCGCCCCGCAGCGCTGCAGCGCGGCCGCATCCCGCAATCGCTGCCTGGCAGCGCTGGCCGCCTCCTCCTGCAGCCCTCCTGGCTGGGTGCTGGCGAGAGGGCGGACAGAGGCTTGTTCCCGGTGCAGCTGCGGGCGCGGCAGGTGCAGGTGGCGGCGGCACGGCGCTGGGCATGGACCAGGGCGAACGCTGGTGGCGCGGCTGCTTAGTGCTGCCCCTGCCTGCACAGGGCGCCACTGCAGGCCAAGCGCGTGCGGCCTTCCTGGACCAGGAGCAGTTGGAGGAGCTGGGCCGCCTGCAGGCGACTCGGTGGAGTCCAGTGCCTCAAGGTCATGGCCCTCTCGGCCTCTGCGCGCGCTGAGAGGTTGCAGGAGCAGACATAGGTGCTCTCATGGAGTATTGCGCGCCCAGTACCTGTCCCAGCCCCAGCGCGCCCGGCCCTGCGCGCGCTCCAGGCGCCCCTCATTACGCAGCTCCACTTGCTGCGCCTGCTGGGCAAGACGCCCACCGAGACGCTCACCCGGGACTCGCTGCTGGCGGGCAGCCCCTTCAACTGGCCCTAGGGCTCTGGCCGGTGAGCCGCCGCGTCAAGAAGACGCTCTCTGCTCTGATTTCGGTATCACAGATTGCACAACACCTGGAAATAGTTTCTTTACATGTGACTATCGGTTACAACGCAGAGAGGTTAAATGAAAAGGTGTCTAATCACGACCACACTCTTTCTTAGTAACTTCAGGCAGATTTAGCATCTCTACAATATATTAAATAATGGCCAGATATTTCCCAGGAACACCATGTTTTTCTGATGGATTTCAAAATTTCATGGGAAATAGAAGTAGAAGATAAGTTTGTGTTGGTGCATAACATTTGAAATATGTATTTCTCATAATACATGTTTTCCATGAACTTTTTAAATAACCCATGTATATATAAATTTCAACATGTTTTGAACCAAAATAAATTTAACTTTTAATTCCATTTCCACAATCATTTTAAGGTATGCTTATGTGAGTCAAACAGATGGCTTCGTACACATAACACAAGGCTTGAGGAAATATATCTGTATAAGCATGTTTTGGGGGCTGGTGCTGTGGTGCAGCAGGTTAACACCCTGGCCTGAAACGCTGGCATCCCATATGGCCACCAGTTCAAGACCTGGCTGCTCCACTTCCGACCCAGCTCTCTGCTATGGCCTGGGAAAGCAGTGGAAGATGGTTCAAGTGCTGCACCCGTGTGGGAGACCCAGGGGAAGCTCCTGGCTCCTGGCTTGGGATCAGCGCAGCTCTGGCCATTGCGGCCAATTGGGGAGTGAACCAGTGGGTGGAAGACCTCTCTCTCTCGCTCTCTTTCTCTCTGCCTCTGCTCTCTCTGTGTAACTCTTTCAAATAAATAAATCAATATTTAAAAAATAAATAAGCATGTTTTTGAAAAATAGTGGAGATATATATATATAATACATCCTGCTTTGCCAAGTTTTTTTTTTTGCTTAATAATGTAAATATATTTTATAGCTAAACTATGTTTCTTCATATGGATTTATCATATACTATTTAATGAATACTGTACTGTTAGATATTTACTTTTCTATCCTCAAGTTTCCCTAAGAAAAAGTTTCCATAGACACTTCTGAAACCTATTTTTCCATAGAAAGATTTTTTTAGGAAGTGCTTATTTGGGACAAGAGTATATAATAACATAATCTGTATTGCTAAGACTTTTGGTACACATCACCGATTTCTTTTGCAAATTCACATTCTATTCAATGGCCATTGCCTCATATATGTCAAAATGTCAACAGTTGCAATAATTGTTTTGAATCTAATGAAAAACACATACTTTAATTTTTATTTATTCAATTTTTAAATAAATTAAACATCTTACTGAGTTTGCTGATAATTATATATATATTATACATAGTTATTATATTATATATATTATAGTTAAGATATATAATATATAGTCTAATGTGATATATTCTAATATATAATTATGTTATTATAAATTATATAATTATTATATATGTTATGTAACTATATAACTGTTATATATTATATAACTATATAATATATAATATAATAATATATGTATATATGTGTGTATATATATACACACACACACACACTCATAGATTTATCTTTTTGACAGGCAGAGTTAGACAGTGAGAGAGAGAGACAGAGAGAAAGGTCTTTCTTCCATTGGTTCAACCCCCAAATGGCCCCCATGGCTGGCAAGCTGAGCCAACTCGAAGTCAGGAGCCTGGTGCTTCCTCCTGGTCTCCCATGCACGTGCAGGGCCCAAGCACTTGGGCCGCCCTCCACTGCCTTCCTGGGCCATAGCAGAGAGCTAGACTGGAAGAGGAGCAACCGGGACAGATTTTTCATTCATTTCTGGAAATAATTTTTAAGATTTATTTATATATTTGAAAGGCAGAGTTACAGAGAGGCAGAGGCAGAGAGAGAAAAAGGTCTTCCATCTACTGGTTCACTCTCCAGAGGGCTGCAACAGCAAGAGCTGCCCTTATCTGAATTCAGGAGCTTCTTCTAGGTCTCTCACATAGGTGCAGGGGCCCAAGGACTTGGGCCATCTTCTACTGCTTTCCCAGGCCATAGCAAAGAGCTAGATATGAAGGGGAGTACCTGGGACTTGAACTGGGGCCCATATGGGATGCCAGCACTGCAGGTGGTGGCTTTACCAACTATGCCATAGCATCAGCCCCAGGATATACTTTTTAATTTTAACAAAATTAATAAACTATGAGTAAAAGTAATTGAGGAAACACAGGGAAAAGTAACACTAGTGTCCATTTTCATGTATTAAAACAATTGTTTACAGAGAAAAGAGCTTTGTCAAGATCAGAAAAAAATATTGTAAAACTCTTAGGGGTAAGGCCGGCGCTGCAGCCCACTAGGCTAATCCTCCGCCTGCAGCACCAGTACCCAGAGTTCTAGCCCTGGTTGGGGCACCGGATTCTGTCCTGGTTGCTCCTCTTCCAGTCCAGCTTTCTGCTGTAGCCCAGGAAGGCAGGGGAGGATGGCCCAAGTCCTTGGGTCCTGCACCCATATGGGAGACCAAGAGGAAGCACCTGGCTCCTGGCTTTGGAACGGTGTATCTCTGGCCATAGCAGCCATTTGGGGGGTCAACCAATGGAAGGAAGACCTTTCTCTCTGTCTCTCTCACCATCTAACTCTGCATGTCAAAAAAAAAAAAAAACTCTTAGGATAAAAACTTGACTAGAGATAAAAATCCACTATACTTTGAAAATCAAATTCCCAAACACAAACACAAATATAAATTCCTAAAATCCAATATAAGAAGTATAAAATAGGAAAACTCCAAATTAAAACAAGCAAGTTGAATCCCAGTTTGAAGGCCACCAGCCAATAAAACAGAGAAACACAACTTCAGTTATAGAAACACAAAATATTTCAAACATTTAAGAAATTAAAAAAACGTATATTTCTCAGATGTATCAAAGTATAAATAAGCAAAGCATATTTTCAGATTTCTTTTAGAAAGCCAGCATTACATTGATAATGATGCAAAGTTGACTGGAACTTTCAATATAAATTAAGTATAAACTCTCTTTCATATACAGATGTATAAATCCTTAGTATTTGTATAATAAATGAAATCGCATATGAAAATGTAATGAATAACAAGTCACATATAATAAAAAATACAAGAGGTGGTTAACATTTCTTAACAAGTCATGTAAATTTTCCAGGTAGGTGACAAATTCAAGGAGAAAATCACATGACAATTTAATGTTCAAAAACATTTAAAAATCAGCATGTAATTTTTAAAAACTGCTTGCAGTATAGTAAAAAAGAGCAATGGCTTTCTTATTCAGATCAAAATTTTTTTAAAAGGATCCTACAACGAAAACCATGATTAATACAGAATCATTGACAGCTTTTACCCTGGAAGTAAACCTAGACCAGGAAGTCTCCACTAGTGCCAACTTCTTATTGGAGGAGTAGTTGGGGGCGAGGGGGAGAGCAAAAAGAAATAAAATAAGATGTAAAGATCAATTTCTTAAAAATAAATTGCCAATATATTGGAGATATTTATTTAGGGAGAATCCATAAAATCTAAAAACAAATAAACTGATAAATGAATTTAATGTTGTGGGAAAGATCAATGTTTTAAAAATCCATTAGATTACCAAGTGCCAGCAAGAAATAACTAGAAAATATAAAAGATCAATAGGCAGAGTAGAAAACAGAAGAAAAGAAAAATAGAGTAAATTATGTTACATCTAAATGTTATTCAAATCAATAAGTAATACAAACGACCCAACAGAATGAGCAGAAATACAAGGAAAACGAAAGCGCCGGAAGCGGATAAACAGAACTGTAACTCACTGCAACAGGTTACCGCCAGCTCCAGGCAGCATCCGCAGGGAGAAGGACGGGGACCCAGGGCGAGGCCAGTGGGTAGCAGGAGCTCGGAGGTGAGAGCCCTCCAGCCGCGGGGAGGCAGAGCCCAGGGGCGGCCATTTCAGACCTGAACCCAGGTCTGTCTCTCGCTGTTCCCATCCAGGACAACTTGAAGTTAGGGGTCCTTGCTATGGGGGACGCTGATTGGCTCCGTGCTTTGTGACGTTCCGTGCACTCAAGGCTGGCAAACTGTCCAATCAGGCAACGTGACGTCCACAGTGCATCAGCACGTGGGGCCTGGACGTCACAATCTTCTCAGAGTTTGCCTGCAGAGTGAACTCCTGGGAGACAGCTCCGCCGCCAGGAGGCTCCCAAGCGAAGTCCACCTCTGCAGCTCTCCATCTTCACTCACCAGGGACGCTGGGCACCTCGGAAGCTGACAACCGCGACATGGTGAGTGTGTGGACCTGGCTGTACCGAGAGGGGAAAACGGAGCCGAAGGCCAGGAGGACACAGGCCTCCGGCATCTGTGGGCTCCATATTGGCGCTGGCACAGGGCTTCCCCTCGATCCCCTCAGACCTGTGGGTTGGGGGCTTTACCGGCACCCGGGAACCCCGAGGTCCTGCCCCTTCCCTGCTTGGGTGAGACTTCTCAGCCCAGAGTCATAGCAGGCCAGCTGTGTGGCAGTAGCTCCACGTCTCCCCCGATTGTGCAGTGGGGACTGGGTGGTCTCTAGGGAGAATGTGGGCTCTGTGTATGTGGTTCATGCGGGACAGGCGCTGTCGGTTCCTCCTTCCCTCCCCACAGGCACCTGGTTCCCCCGAGTTTTCTCAATATGTGGCCTGCAGGGTACTTTCCAGGGCATTGACCTCTTTACACAGCTGTTTCTAGGATGTCTCACTCCTTCATATGTTTCCAATATCACAGTAACATAGACTGAGTAAGGTAGAAACAGAAGTTTTATTTGGCTTGGGGTTTTCACCCAGGTTTTAGAGAAGCAGAAAGACCCTGTAATTTGGTATTTGGGCATCGTCTTAGCACTTACACTTTCTCTGTACAGGGTGCCATCTCTATTTGCACTTTCGAAATAGAAATTTTGACCACTCAAATTTATGTGTGTTTTAAAAATGATTTCT
Source organism: Oryctolagus cuniculus (assembly GCF_051225735.1). Lineage (NCBI taxonomy): Eukaryota > Metazoa > Chordata > Mammalia > Lagomorpha > Leporidae > Oryctolagus > Oryctolagus cuniculus. The sequence continues at coordinate 32,494,703 of NC_142885.1, forward strand.
CTTGCATGAAAGTCTTCCAAATCCTGTAGATATGTGTAGTTTACTAAGTTATTTTGGATTTATATTTTAATATAGGAGTCTGTTTAGTTTTGCTTGTTTTAATTTTTTCAAGATTGTCAGAGTATGACTGACACAATTTGTGTATCATCAAGGTATGAAAACTGATGTTTTGCTATGTGAGGGACGTTAAAAAGTTATGGACAATTCACATTATCTTTTGATTACATTTTTTCATAAACTTTCTGGAATCCTCTTGTACATATACATTGTGAAATGATTAAGACAATCTAACATATCCATCACATTACATCCCTTTGTTATTAAAGAATATGGAAGATATTAACAAGTTGTGAGTATGTGATATCATAACCAACTGTTTACTGTGTTGAATATTAAGGTCTTGAGGTGTTAATTTTGTTAATTTATCTCATAGCTGCAAATGTGTGTTCAGCTAACATTTTCCCATGTCCTTCACTCTCAGCCCATGACAACCACCATTCTATTCTGTGATTAAGTGCGACTTTCTTAGATTACACATATGAGTGATATTGTGTGGCATTTATCTTTCTGTGCCTTATTGCAAATAGCCTAATGTCCACATTCATATTTTTGGATCTACATCCTGACAAAATGGAAGAATTTCCTTATTAAGGTTGTCTGTGATTCCTGTGTATGTGTGTTTATCACATTTTCTTTATTCATATGTTGACAGTGGGGTTGTCTCCATATCTTGTTCTTGTAGATAATGCTGCCAGTAATGTGGAGATAAAGGTATCTATTTGAGATATTGATTTGGTTTCCTTTGGATATACACGCAGTTGTGAGATTGCTTTGTCATATGTTCTATGTTTAATTTTGATTGAAGACCTACATAATGTTTTCTATATTGGATGTACCAATTTACTTTCTCAGCAACAATTTTTATATTCCTTTTTTCCACCCTGGGCCAATGTTATCTTTTTACTTTTGGATAATTGTTTTAACACATATGAGATGATAATCACTGTGGTCTTAATTAGCATTGTAGTCTTCATTAGCTGTTTCTGAATCCCTTTTAAGTTACCTGTTGGCTACTTGTATATATTCAATGGAAAACTGATCAATCCTTTGTGCAATTTTTATTACAATATTTGTTTTTGAGTTGTTTGTGTTCAAACTCAGGTTGTCCAATGTTTTCTTCATTTCTTGCTTTATCTGTTCTGTTTTTCCTATCACATGCAGAATATTTCTTAGATTTTTTTCAGTCTTTGCTTTTGTCACCTATGCGTTTAGTGTCATATCTAAACAATCATTGTTGAGACTAATATCAATGAATTTGCTTCCATTTGTAAGGGGTTTTATATTCTCAGCCCTTTTATGTAAGCCTTCAATTCATTTTGATTTGACTTTCATGCCTGGGTAATATAAAGATATTATACTTCAGTTTTTGGCATGTAGATGTCCAATTTTCCTCTGCTTCAGATGTGGTCACTAAACACTAAGTGGCAGGATCCAGGCAGAAACTGTCACAGTCCAGTTTTTCCCTAATCTGCCTTGTCTCCCAGACCCACTCTTCTGTGTTCTGCTGCTCTTCCCTGTCTACATGAATAGACCTCAGAAGTGAGCATGCACAGAGAGAGACACATGAAGCAGTGTGCAATGTTGGGGAGAAGCAGAAACTATGTAGTAAAGGGGCAGGGCCCAGAAGGCTCTGTCACCTTTCTCTGAAAGCCTTGGATATACAGAGGCACTTCAAAAATTCACTGAGGGATTGACATTTGGCATGTGTTACAACCCTGCTTAGTATGTCCACATCCTATATTGGCATGCCTAGGTTACAGTCACAACTCTCAATTCCAGCTTTATGCTAATATGCACTTTTGGAGGGAGTGATGGCTGAAGTATGTGGGTCCCTGTAACCCACATGAGAGACTCGTATCATCTGGGAAGCAGAGCTGATGGGGTCCTCCATGCAGAGTGGATGAACATAAGGTGTTCCTTTGCTGCAATGTGTGTTGGTGATCTGGAAAATAACACTCCATCATGAACTTTCTTATGTCAAACAATGATGCACAACTGAGAAAAGGAGCCCACTGAGGTATTCAGGCATTTTTTCAATTAGTCTATGCTGCTGCCATCCCCACAGGGAAGGGGCCCAACTGGGATAGTCCCAGTCTGACCACATGGATGCAGGAGGTTTATTTAAATTTTGAAAATTAATTTTATTCACATTAAAGGCACAGTGATCTCTCATCCACTCTTCTCTCCAGATATTCACAATAGCTGGAATTCAGCCAGGTTGTGATGTGAAAACATCAGGTTTTATGAAGTGAAAATCCCAGAACTCGGTGTGGGTGGCACAGACCCAAGTATCTGAGCTATTATATGCTGCCTCCTAGGGTGCACTTTAGTAGGAAGCTGGATTGGAAGTGGAGTGGGACTCAAACCTACTCTAATATAGGATGTGGGTCTCGAAAGAGCCATCTTACATGCTGTTCCCCAATGCTCACCCCTCTGTTATTTTAAGAGGAGCCCTACAACAGTCCAAACCAACTCTCCTGGCCCTGATGGTCATAGCCCCTGAATTTAAGCTGTGCAGACCCTCAACACTCTAGAAAATACCCAAGTACATCCACGCAATGGAGTGTTCACAGCAGCAGCTTCCTGCTGTGCTTGTCACTCAGAACTATGAAGCTAAAGGTGTGCCATCAGGTGCTGTTCTGCCTGACACCTCTTCATCCACTTTCCACAAGCTGATACCACATCTGGCCATCCACATCAAAGTGGTCACTATTAGATGCTGTGTTGAAGGGGGATCCCAAGTTGTCTCATTTCAGATAAACTTCATGTGTTGCTTCAGACACTCCTCAGCACTGATGTGGCTCATCCCCCCAGATAGTCTCCATAGCAGGTCCCTTGGCACAGTAGTTCATACACCCCACCGGCACCTCTGTGGGTGACACTCATCTGTTTACTGGGCTCATAGCCTAGATAATTGTGACCTGTGGGCACTGAATCAGGTATTACTTCATCAGTGTGGTGAACCAGCCTGCTGGGTCATTGGCGAAAAGGAGGACAAGTCCTTAGTATACCTGCATGGTCAACATATTAAGGCGGGACTCTTCCTTTTACCATGAACGCTGGTATTGTTTCTCCCCACTTCTCATTTACCATTTCTCATCCTTGGTTGGCATGGACAGTCTGGAATATCTCTTCTACACCATGCCTAATGCTTTGTACAGATGGGGTATGCTGATGAAGAGCCTGTGCATTTCCTCAATTACCTCTGCACCATCAACACTCAAGCAAGGCCATAGTAGAATTTGCCTCAGTTAATCACCACATAATGGAAGCATGTGTTTTGAAATTTCTATTTGTAACTTATTGCAGGTGGAAGCCTAACATCCTGCCTCACAATAATAATTCCAACCAGCCTATTTTTACAGGTTAAAAAAAGAAATCATTTTCGGACTGCATTGATTTGCAAAAACGTGATAAAATAATTCTAGTGACATTAGGGTTAGATGTTTAATATGTTGGTAAATTTGTCTAGAGAGAGTGCCTGCCTTCTAATTTTGTATTAGGAAGGAAGGCAAGTTAGGGGTGACAACCATAGCATTATGTAGTGAGTAGTAGACAACTTTTCTGTTTGGTTTAACCCTTTGAACTGTCTAACATGGAATAGAAGCTGCTCAAATGTTTGTTGAATGGGTAGAAATATCCAAGGAACCTGGAAGATATGAGAAATACCCAAAAACCTATATTTTTTCAGTGATTTACTGTATACCCAGCTTTGGCTTCATGCTGTGGGAGCCAGTGCTGTGTCTAGGAATACTGATAGCAGCAGCAATTTATTGTGCTTCTTGTGAGCCAAGCATTCTGCACACATTTGTTTTTCATTCTCTCTGTTACTCTGTGAGTTGGACATTGTGGGTTTTTTTTATCCATAAGGAAACTGAGGCCAAAAGAGGCCAAGTAGCTGGACAACAAACAGTAAGGTGTTCCCTTAACTCCTGTATTCTAAGGCCTGCTTGGCTCATAAAGCATCCTTTCTTGTGGGAAGTAAACATAATTGGGACAATTACAAATTAGCATGCTAGGGAATAATTGTATAGTATGCCTCTCTTTCTACATATTTGTGTGCTACCAGCATTTCATAAAGTGTGGGGTTTTGTCATGATTAAGTCTGTATGCTTTGGAGTTAGATGCATGGATTGGAATCATTCCTGTGTATGTAAAACTGGACATGTAGCCTTGCATTTAAACATTTATTACAACTTCTTATAAAGTGTGGATAATAAAGGCATCTGCCTCCTTGTTGTGAGGGATGTGTAACTTGTGTAAAATAATTCAGTGTGTGGTAGGCATTGCATCTCAGCATGTTAAGCTACAGCTTGGAATGCTCACATCTCATATTGGGCTGATGCTTTGAATGCTAGCAACCACCATTAAGCTAGCTATTGATGTACTTGGGAAAGCAGTAGAGGATGGTGCAAGGGCTTGTGTCCTGCCACACCTCTGGGAGGTTTGGATGGAGTTCCTGGCTCTTGACTTTGGACTGATTCAGTCTTAAAGATGGGCACTTGATGATTGATCCAGTGGTTGGATGCTTTCTCCCTCTATTCTCCCTCATCACACTCTCCCCCTTCTCTCTTTACCTCCTTCTTTATCTTTTACTTTGCCTTTTAAATAAATAAAAACAAAATGGTTCAGTGTCTGACAAACTGTGGTTCTCATACAATTCAGTGTCTGACAAACTGTGGTTCTCATACAATGTAAGGTTTACAAAGCCACTGATTTGTATCAGTTTTATTCATCTATCCTACACATCTCAAATGGTGATTTTAAAATAGGTAAACAGTAAGTGTTTAATGAATAATATATTTTAATATGTAAATATCTAGGTCCAATTACATTAGAAAGATCCTCATTCTATTTTCACATGTAAAGCAAGATAGGGATGGACTGAATATGGGGCAACATAAACCCAGAGGCAGAGGGGAACCAGAAGGAATGGAGAAACTTTTGCAAAATGAATTATTGGAAAGTATGCTGGCTAAATAGCTCATTTACATGTTTTCTTACTAGTTTTAGAATGAGTATACTCTCTATGTTTTTCTTGGCAATCACAATATAATGTGACACACGTGTTGTGGCAATAGGACTCCATTCTAATGTTGATCCTACAAAGCTGTTTTACTGTTTCTTAGAATTAACACTGGATTCCACCTCACTTGCAATTTTCATTAGAGAGTTGCTATGGAAAATTTCTATACCTCTCAAGAAAGAGTAATACTGACATGTAAGGCCAGGTGCATCACTCAATCATCCCAATCAGATTTCTCAATGCTTGATATAATCAGAAAACTGTGTTTTCTTAGCTTCTTTGTAAAGTTCACTCATAAACTCAGAAAGAATTTATTGAAAATATGTGTGTCTATCCATGCCTGTAGTGTAACAAGTGTAGTCTATGAATTCAGTCCTGTACTTTAGGAGTTTATAGGATTATTGAATGAAGCAAGGAGCATAATAGATATCTATTTAAAATGTATGATGGCTTTTGTACTTAAAATATGTTCTAGATCTTTCATGTCAGTTAATTGACATTAACTGTTTTTTTTTCTTTTTTTTATCTTTTATTTAATGAATATAAATTTCCAAAGTACGACTCATGGGTTACAATGGCTTTCCCCCCCATACCGTCCCTCCCACCCACAACCCTCCCCTTTCCCACTCCCTCTCCCCTTCCATTCACATCAAGATTCATTTTCAATTATCTTAATATACAGAAGATCAGCTTAGTATACCTTAAGTAAGGATTTCAACAGTTTGTTCCCACACAGAAACATAAAGTGAAAAATAATAGATGATATTTTTTTAAATCATGATGAAATCAGATCAGACCTATTGTCATGTTTAATCCCAGTGAGAGTCAAGTTGGGAATTGATAATTTCTTTTTTTTTTTTTTTTACAGAAGATCAGTTTAGTGTACATTAAGTAAAGATTTCAATCGTTTGCACCCCCATAGAAACACAAAGTGAAATATACTGTTTGAGTACTCGTTATAGCATTAAGCCTCAGTGTACAGCACATTAAGGACAGAGATCCTACATGAGGAGTAAGTGCACAGTGACTCCTGTTGTTGACTTTACAAATTGACACTCCTGTTTATGGCATCAATAATCTCCCTATGCACCAGTCATGAATTTCCAAGGCTATGGAAGCCCCTTGAGTTCTCCGACTCTTATCTTGTTTAGACAAGGTCATAGTCAAAGTGGAGGTTCTCTCCTCCCTTCAGAGAAAGGCACCTCCCTCTTTGAAGACCTGTTCTTTCCACTGGGATCTCACTCACAGAGATCTTTTTTGCCAGAGTGCCTTGGCTTTCCATGCCTGAAATACTCTCATGGGTTTTTCAGCCAGATCCGAGTGCCTTTAGGGCTGATTCTGAGGCCAGAGTGCTATTTAGGACATCCGCCATTCTATGAGTCTGCTGAGTATCTCACTTCCCATGTTGGATCACTCTCCCCTTTATTTATTCTATCGGTTAGTGTTAGCAGATACTAGACTTGTTTATGTGCTCCCTTTGACTCTTAGTCCTTTCATTATGATCAATTGTGAACTGAAATTGATCACTTGGAATAGTGAGATGGCATTGGCACATGCCACATTGATGGGATTGAATTGGAATCCCCTGGTATGTTTCCAACTCTACCAATTGGGGCAAGTCAGCCCGAGCATGCCCCAAATTATACATCTCTTCCCTCTCTTATTCCCACTCTTATGTTTAACAGGGATCACATTTAAGTTAATTTTCAACACTTAAGAATAACTGTGTGATAATTACAGAATTAAACCAGTCATATTAAGTAGAACAGACAAAAAAAAATACTATGAGGGATAATATATTAAGCTGTCCATTAGCAGTCAGGGCTATGCTGATCAAGTCACCATTTCCCATAGTGTCCATTTCACTTCAGGAGGTTTCCTTTTTGGTGTTCAGTCAGTTGTCACCGATCAGGGAGAACATATGGTATTTGTCCCTTTGGGACTGGCTTACTTCACTCAGCATGATGTGTTCCAGATTCCTCCATTTTGTTGCAAATGACTGGATTTCGTTGTTTCTTACTGCGGTATAGTATTCTAAAGAATACATATCCCATAATTTCTTTATCCAGTCTACCATTGATGGGCATTTAGGTTGCTTCCAGGTCTTAGCTATTGTGAATTGTGCTGCAATAAACATTAGGGTGCAGACTGCTTTTTTCTTTATCAATTTAAACTCCTTTGGGTAAATTCCAAGGAGTGGGATGGCTGGGTCGAACGGTAGGGTTATATTCAGGTTTCTGAGGAATCTCCAGACTGATTTCCATAGTGGCTTGACCAGTTTGCATTCCCACCAACAGTGGGTTAGTGTCCCTTTTTCCCCACATCCTCGTCAGCATCTGTTGTTGGTAGATTTCTGTATGTGAGCCATTCTAACCGGGGTGAGGTGAAACCTCATTGTGGTTTTGATTTGCATTTCCCTGATTGCTAGTGACCTTGAACATTTTTTCATGTGCCTGTTGGCCATTTGGATTTCCTCTTTTGAAAAATGTCTATTGAAGTCCTTGGCCCATCTCTTAAGTGGGTTGTTGGTTTTGTTTTTGTGGAGTTTCTTGATCTCTTTGTAGATTCTGGTTATTAACCCTTTATCTGTTGCATAGTTTGCAAATATTTTTTCCCATTCTGTCGGTTGTCTCTTCACTCTCCTGACTGTTTCTTTTGCAGTACAGAAACTTCTCAATTTGATGCAATCCCAATAGTTGATTTTGGCTTTGACTGTCTGTGCCTCCCGGGTCTTTTCCAGAAATTCTTTGCCTGTGCCAATATCTTGAAGGGTTTCTCCAATGTTCTCTAATAACTTAATGGTGTCAGGACGTAGATTTAGGTCTTTAATCCACGTTGAGTGGATTTTTGTGTAAGGTGTAAGGTAGGGGTCTTGCTTCATGCTTCTGCACGTGGAAATCCAGTTTTCCCAGCACCATTTATTGAATAGACTGTCCTTGCTCCAGGAATTAGTTTTAGATCCTTGATCCAATATAAGTTGGCTGTAGATGTTTGGATTGATTTCTGGTGTTTCAATTCTGTTCCATTGGTCTATCCATCTGTTTCTGTACCAGTACCATGCTGTTTTGATTACAACTGCCCTGTAGTATGTCCTGAAGTCTGGTATTGTGATGCCTCCGGCTTTGTTTTTGTTGTACAAGATTGCTTTAGCTATTCGAGGTCTCTTGTGCCTCCATATGAATTTCAGCATCATTTTTTCCAGATCTGAGAAGAAGGTCTTTGGTATCTTGATTGGGATTGCATTGAATCTATAAATTGCTTTTGGGAGAATGGACATTTTGATGATGTTGATTCTTCCAATCCATGAGCATGGAAGATTTTTCCATTTTTTGGTATCCTCTTCTATTTCTTTCTTTAAGGTTTTGTAATTTTCATCGTAGAGATCTTTAACGTCCTTGGTTAAGTTTATTCCAAGGTATTTGATTGTTTTTGTAGCTATTGTGAATGGGATTGATCTTAGAAGTTCTTTCTCAGTCATGGCATTGCTTGTGTATACAAAGGCTGTTGATTTTTGTGCATTGATTTTATATCCTGCCACTTTGCCAAACTCCTCTATGAGTTCCAATAATCTCTTAGTAGAGTTCTTTGGATCCTCTAAGTACAGAATCATATCGTCTGCAAAGAGGGATAGTTTGACTTCTTCCTTCTTGATTTGTATTCCTTTGATTTCTTTTTCTTGTCTGATAGCTCTGGCTAAAACTTCCAGAACTATGTTAAATAGCAGTGGTGAGAGTGGGCATCCCTGCCTGGTGCCAGATTTCAGTGGAAATGATTCCAACTTTTCCCCATTCAATAGGATGCTGGCTGTGGGTTTTTTATAAATTGCTTTGATTATATTGAGGAATGTTCCTTCTATACCCAATTTGCTTAGAGTTTTCATCATGAAATGGTGTTGAATTTTATCAAATGCTTTCTCTGCATCAATTGAGATAATCATATGGTTTTTCTTCTGCAGTCTGTTAATGTGGTGAATCACATTGATTGATTTGCGAATGTTGAACCATCCCTGCATACCAGGGATGAATCCCACTTGGTCTGGGTGGATGATTTTCCTGATGTGTTGTTGTATTCTATTGGCCAGAATTTTATTGAGGATTTTTGCATCTATGTTCATCAGGGATATTGGTCTGTAATTCTCTTTCAGTGCTGCATCTTTCTCTGGCTTAGGGATTAAGGTGATGCTGGCTTCATAGAAAGAATTTGGGAGGATTCCCTCTTCTTCGATTGTTCTGAATAGTTTGAGAAGAAATGGGATTAGTTCTTCTTTAAATGTCTGGTAGAATTCAGCAGTGAATCCATCTGGTCCTGGGCTTTTCTTTGTTGGGAGGGCCTTTATTACTGTTTCAATTTCTGTTTCAGTTATGGGTCTATTTAGGTTTTCGATGTCTTCCTGGTTCAATTTAGGTAGGTTGCATGTGTCCAGGAATCTATCCATTTCTGATAGGTTTTCCTGTTTGCTGGCATACAGGTCCTTTTAGTAATTTCTGATGATTCTTTTTATTTCTGTGGTGTCTGTTGTTACGTTTCCTTTTTCATCTCTGATTTTATTGATTTGGGTCTTTTCTCTTCTTTTTTTAGTTAGTTGGGCCAATGGGGTGTCAATTTTCTTTATTTTTTCAAAAAACCAGCTTCTCGCTTGGCTGAATTTTTGTAATGTTTTTTTGGATTCAAACCTGTTAATTTCTTCTCTGGTTTTAATTATTTCTCTTCTCCTACTAGATTTGGGTTTGGTTTGCTGCAGTTTTTCTAGGTCCTTGAGGTGCGCTGAAAGCTCATTTATTTGGTACCTTTCCAATTTCTTGATATAGGCACCTATTGCTATAAATTTGCCTCTCAATACTGCTTTTGCTGTATCCCATAAGTTTTGATATGTTGTGTTGTTGTCTTCATTTACTTCCAGAAAGTTTTTGATTTCTCTTTTGATTTCTTGAATGACCCAGTGTTCATTCAGGAGCATGTTGTTCAGTCTCCATGTGTTTGCATACTTTCTGGGGTTTCCTGAGTTGCTAATTTCCAGCTTCATCCCGCTGTGGTCTGAGAAGCTGCATGGTATGATTCTAATTCTTTTAAATTTGCTGAGACTTGCTTTATGGCTTAGTATGTGATCAATCCTAGAGAAGGTTCCATGCGCTGCTGAGAAGAATGTGAAGTCTGTAGATGTAGGGTTGAAAGTTCTGTAGATATCTGTTAGATCCATTTGGGCAATAGTGTCAATTAAATCTGCTGTTTCCTTGTTGATCTTCTGTCCTGATGATCTGTCTATTTCTGAGAGTGGAGTATTGAAGTCCCCCAGTACTATTGTATTGGAATCTAAATCTCCCTTTAAGTCCCTTAACATATCTTTTAAATAGACTGGTGCCCTGTAATTAGGTGCATATACATTTATAATAGTTACATCTTCCTGTTGAATTGAACCCTTAATCATTATATAGTGTCCCTCTTTGACTCTCTTAACAGTTTTTGTATTAAAGTTTATTTTGTCTGATATTAATATGGCTACACCTGCTTTTTTTTGGTTTCTGTTGGCATGGAATATCTTTTTCCAACCTTTCACTTTCAGTCTGCATGCCTCTTTGTTAGAGAGATGTGTTTCTTGTAGGCAACAAATAGTTGGGTTGTGTTCTGTGAGCCAGTCAGCCAAACGGTGTCGTTTAACTGAAGAATTCAGACCATTAATGTTCAATGTGACAATTGATACGTAGTGACTTTGCCCTGCCATTTTCCCGGAAATATTTTCTAGTATATGCTTTGAGCTTCCCATGCTCTTTTACTGGTAGGTGTTCTTCCTTTCCCTTCTTTCATATTGATGGCCGTGTTTCTGTGTTTCTGAGTGTAGCACATCTTTAAGTATCTTTTGCAGGGCCGGACGAGTGGCCACAAAGTCCTTCAATTTCTGTTTGCTATGAAAGGTCTTTATTTCACCTTCATTCACAAATGAGAGCTTGGCAGGATATAATATTCTGGGCTGGCAATTTTTCTCTCTTAGCACCTGTGCTATGTCTCGCCATTCCTTCCTGGCTTGTAGGGTTTCTGATGAGAAGTCAGCTGTGAGTCTGATTGGAGATCCTCTGAGAGTAATCTGACGTTTCTCTCTTGCACATTTTAGGATCTTTTCTTTATGTTTCACTGTGGTAAGTTTAATTACCACGTGTCGTGGTGAGGATCTCTTTTGGTCATGTTTATTGGGGGTTCTATGAGCTTCCTGTACTAGGATGTCTCTGTCCTTCTCCAAACCTGGAAAGTTCTCTGCTAGTATCTCACTAAAAAGGCCTTCCAATCCTTTCTCTCTCTCCATGCCTTCAGGAACTCCTAGAACTCGAATGTTGGTTTTTTTAATAGTATCCTGTAGATTCCCAACAATATTTTTTAGGTTTCTAATTTCCTCTTCTTTTCTTTGGTTTGACTGTATGTTTTCCTGTGCTCTATCTTCTAAGTCCGATATTCTCTCTTCTGCTTCACCCATTCTGTTTTTAAGGCTTTCTAATGTGTTTGTCATTTGATCTATTGAGCTCTTCATTTCATTTTGATTTCTCTTGACTATTACACTTTCCTGTTCTACTAGTTTCTGAGTTTCATTTTGACTCTTCCTTAAAATTTCATTTTCACGAGAGAGATTTTCAATCTTGTCCATTAAGGATTTCTGTAGTTCAAGGATTTGCTTTTGAAAACTTCTAAATGTTCTTATCATAAATTTTTTGAAATCCGTATCTTGCATTTCTTCTATCTCATCATCTTCATACTCTTGGCTTGGGGTGTTTTGCTTATTTGGAGGCATCATAGTGTCATCGTTGATCTTGCTCCCTCTATTTCTGTGTTTGTTACTCGGCATAGTTAATTCTTCTTGCGTCACTGTGCGTTTTTTTTTCTTTTTTTTTTTTTATACTGAGTCCGTGTTAAGTGGACTGCCTGCTGTTGGAGGAGCCTTGGAGGCTTGAGATGGGTGCGGCCTGAGAGCTCTGCCTGGTTCTTCCTGGTTAAGGGTGTGCAAAGGTGACACCCTCAGGTTATGCGTGGTAAATCTCTCTCTTTTTATTTATTTATTTATTTTATTTATTCAGGGGGTAAGTAACACCGCAGGGCAGGGCTGTGCAGCATTGATGGTATTTAGCTTCCAGTCTTTGGCTCCTCTGGACTCCCACTGGGTTGCCTAGGCTACTGAATTGTAGTGACTCAGTTCCTTAACTCTCCCCCATTGATATGTAAATCCAAAGAGGAGGCCTGCTCTTTGTCTCTTGGGAATTCTTCAAGAGTTGCAGCCTTGTAACCTTTGCAAGGTTAGGGGGAAGAGAAACCCCGAAGCTTTTTTTTTTTCCTTCTTTCCGGTAGTGAGTTTGCTGCACTTTCCGGCCCCCCTCTAGATTCTGACCCCCGTTTCCCCACCAATGTCTCGGGTTATTGAGCTCACCTCCCCTTCCAGCGCCGATGTGTGGACTCGGAGCCCTGAGCGTCCCAAGTCTCCCTGCTGTTGTCTGTGTGGCATGAACTCCCCTTGGAGCACAGTCGCGTAGACCCTGGGGCTTCTGCGGCTGGGTCCCGCAACTTGGCTTCCGCGCGGTGGGCGACCTTGTTCTCCCAGTAGGTCCTCCAATTCACGCCTGCTCCATTCAGAAGGGTTTCCCCTGCAATTTTTTGGTTCTATTTTCTGCGGCTACCGTAACTCCCCTTTTATTAAACTAAATTTTCCCGGACTATCGGTGCGCGCCCTCACTATTCCGCCATCTTGGCTCCGCCCCCTTGACATTAACTGTTATTTTGCATCCTTGGAACTGCATTATGGAATATTTTCCTTTCATATTTCAAAGTAAACACCACAATTCTCAAAGATGGTTTTGTGATTCTGGTCATTGCTTACAACATGTTGCTGTGAAAATAATAGAATGGTTGCAATCTCATGGTTTTATTGACTGTGGGTTTGGGAGATTCCAAAATGGAGGAAAGAATAAATTGAAATTCTACTGATTTTGCTCTTCATTGGAGCACTGCACAGCATAAAACCACTGCCCTTCCAAGCTTTCTTCAACCACACACCTCATTCTACCAAAGTCTTTTTTTTTTGCATAGTCTATAATTCCATTTATACAGAAGAGGCAAATATATATGGAGAGATAGCAGTTTATGACTTACATGGGTCTGCTGGGTAAAATTGGTATAATTGGAGAAAGACTTCAAAAATGCTTGTAAGAACTTTTGGAGTGATGGGACTTCCCTAAAGCTGGATTGTGGTGATGGTTTCCCACCGGTATACTGTGGGGAGCAACTCAGACTAGACTGTTACTCGAATTAAGACTTATTCTATGCATCTGCTCTCCCACAATATGGCGCTGGGAGAGGAGGAAATAGCTTCTACACAGTTGCCTCCAGTTCAACCAATAAACAGCAGGACCTGCTCCTGATTGGAGGAGAGCAGCATACTCGGCATGTGGGTAGCAGAGTTGGGATTGGTGGAAGAGGACTATAAAGGAGGTGAGAGACAACATGCAGCAGGAACATCTAAGAGGAACACCTGAGCAGCCCCCGAGAGAGCCAGCCGGTGTTGTGCCGCTCCCGCGCGGAAGTGGGGAAAGTGGCAGGGGAACCGCCCTTCCACAGAGGTGGAAGGGACGGTAGCCAACCCGGGAAAAACCAGCAGCAAACCCGGGGAGGGCCGAGCAGACAAAAGAACAGCGCAGGGTCCTGTGTTGTTCCTCCGCGAAGAGGGGGAGCAACAGTATACATTTACCAAAAGTCATTGAACAGTATTGTTAGAATGTATGATTATTTTATGCATGTGATATACACAAATTTTAATTTCAATCTAAAAATTAAAACAAATTATGCACAGTATTTTTACCTTTAACAGAAGAAAGAATAATCAGTGTTTTAATTCTATCTAGACAAGTAGTATAAAATATCAAATCATATTATATAATATATATAAATAATATCTGACAATAATCCTAACACTACTACTAGATATGTGCTGTCTATATGTTAATTTGCTTGATCCAACCTGCCTATGAAGTAAAATAATCATCTTCATTTTACATTAGAAGGGCACTTATCATGGTTTTATATTTTGCCTAAAGTAACACAAATTGTAGTTGGTAGAGGTACAATTTGATTTTTTTTTGACAGGCAGTGTTAGGCAGTGAGAGAGAGAGACAAAGAGAAAGGTCTGCCTTCTGTTGGTTTACTCCCCTAATGGCCACTATGGCTGGTCCTGTGCTGATCCAAAGCCAGGAGCTGGGTGCTTCCTCCCAGTCTCCCATGCAGTTGCAGGGACCCAAGCACTTGGGCCATCCTCCAATGCCCTCCCAGGCCACAGCAGAGAGCTGGACTGGAAGAGGAGCAACCGGGGCTAGTATCTGGCACCACAACTGGGACTAGAACCTGGGGTGCCAGCACCGCAGGCAGAGGATTAGCCAATTGAGCCACAGCATCAGCCAGTAGAGGTAGAATTTGAATCCTAACAACCTCTAGAGTCTGGCTGGCAATATCTGATAGGATGATACCATGGATTTGCCATGCACTCTTCTACCTCAGAGCTTTTGCCCATTCTGTTTCCTTTAGAAGAACACACTTACACCCCTTTCTTCTTGTAATAACTCTTATTCATTTTTTGAAGTGGAGCATAACTGTTTTCTGGAGTCTTTTTTACCCTCTTTTTTATTTTTTATTTAGTAAATATAAATTTTCAAAGTACAGTTAATGGATTACAATGGCTTCCCCCCCATAATTTCCCTCCCACTCACACCCCTCCCATCTCCCACTCCCTCTCCCATTCCATTCCCATCAAGATTCATTTTCAATTATCTTTATATACAGAAGATCAATTCAGTATATATATTTTTTGTTTTTTTTTCTTTTTTATTTAGTAAATATAAATTTTCAAAGTACAGTTAATGGATTACAATGCCTTCCCCCAATAATTTCCCTCCCACTCACACCCCTCCCATCTCCCACTTCTTCTCCCATTCCATTCACATCAAGATTCATTTTCAATTATCTTTATATACAGGAGATCAATTCAGTATATATTAAGTGAAGATTTCATCAGTTTGCACCCACACAGAAACACAAAGTGTAAAATACTGTTTCAGTACTAGTTATAGCATTAATTCACATTGGACAACACATTAAGGACAGATCCCACATGAAAAGTAAGTACACAGTGACTCCTGTTGTTGACTTAACAATTTGACATTCTTGTTTCTGGCGTCAGTAATCTCCCTAGGCTCTAGTCATGAGTTGCCAAGGCTATGGAAGCCTTTTGAGTTCGCTGACTTCAATCTTATTCTGACAGGGTCATAGTCAAAGTGGAAGTTCTCTCCTCCCTTCAGAGAAAGGTACCTACTTCTTTGATGGCTCTGTTCTTTCCACTGAGATCTCACTTGCAGAGATCTTCCATTTAGGTCTTCTTTTTTTTTCCAGGTTGTCTTGACTTTCCATGCCTAAAATACTCTCATGGGCTCTTCAGCCAGATCCACATGCCTTAAGTGCTGATTCTGAGGCCAGAGTGCTATTTAGGACATCTGCCATTCTATGAGTCTACTGTGTATCCTGCTTCCCATGATGGATCGTTCTCTCCCTTTTTGATTCTATCAGCTAGTATTAGCAAACACTAGACTTGTTTGTATGATCCCTTTGACTCTTAGACCTATTAGTGTGATCAATAGTGAACTGAAATTGATCACTTGGACTAGTGAGATGGCATTGGTACATGCCACCTTGATGGGATTATATTGGAATTCCCTGACATGATTCTAACTCCACCCTTTGGGGCAAGTCCGATTGAGCATGTCCCAAATTGTACATCTCCTCCCTCTCTTATTTCCACTCTTACATTTAACAGGGATCACTTTTCTTTTTTTTTCTTTTTTTTAAACTTTTATTTTATGAATATAAATTTCCAAAGTACGATTTATGAATTACAATGGCTTCCCCCACATACCGTCCCTCCCACCCACTACCCTCCCCTTTCCCACTCCCTCTCCCCTTCCATTCACATCAAGATTCATTTTCGATTATCTTAATATACAGAAGATCAGCTTAGTATACCTTAAGTAAGGATTTCAGCAGTTTGCTCCCACACAGAAACATAAAGTGAAAAATAATAGATGATGTTTTTTAAATGATGATGAAATCAGATCAGACCTATTGTCATGTTTAATCCCAGTGAGAGTCAAGTTGGGAGTTGATAATTTCTTTTTTTTTTCCTTTTTTTTTTTTTTTTTTTTTTTACAGAGGATCAGTTTAGTATACATTAAGTAAAGATTTCAACAGTTTGCACCCCCATAGAAACACAAAGTGAAATATATTGTTTGGGTACTTGTTATAGCATTACATCTCAATACACAGCACATTAAGGACAGAGATCCTACATGAGGAGTAAGTGCACCGTTACTCCTGTTGTTGACTTTACCAATTGACACTCCTGTCTATGGCATCAGTAATCTCCCTATGCTCCAGTCATGAGTTTCCAAGGCTATGGAAGCCCTCTGAGTTCTCCGATTCTTATCTTGTTTAGACAAGGGATCACTTTTCAGTTAAAATTTAAACACCTAAGAATAATTGTGTGTTAATTATGGAGTTCAACCAATAGTACTAGAACAAATCAAAGAGAAAATACTAAAATGGATATAGTATTACATTGTACATCAACAGTCAGTACAAGAGCTGATAAAGTCATTGTTTCTCATAGTGTCCATTTCACTTCAACATGTTTCCCCTTTGGTGCTCACTTAGTTGTCGCCGATCAGAGAGAACATATGATATTTGTCCCTTTGGGGCTGGCTTAATTCACTCAGCATATTGTTTTCCAGATTCCTCCATCTTGTTGCAAATGACCGGGTTTCATTGTTTTTGACTGCTGTAGAGTATTCTATGGGGTACATGTCCCATAATTTCTTTATCCAGTCTACTCTTGATGGGCATTTGGGTTGGTTCCAGGTCTTGCCTATTGTGAATTGTGCTGCAATAAACATTAGGGTGCAGACCGCTTTTTTGTTTGCCAATTTAAATTCCTTTGGGTAAATTCCAAGGAGTGGGATGGCTGGGTCGAACGGTAGGGTCATATTCAGGTTTCTGAGGAATCTACAGACTGACTTCCATAGTGGCTTAACCAGTTTGCATTCCCACCAACACTGTGTTAGTGTCCCTTTTTCCCCACATCCCCTCTAGCATCTATGGTTGGTAGATTTCTGAATGTGAGCCATTCTAACCGGGGTGAGGTGAAACCTCATTGTGGTTTTGATTTGCATTTCCCTGATTGTTAGAGATCTTGAACATTTTTTCATGTGTCTGTTGGCCATTTGGATTTCCTCTTTTGAAAAATGTCTATTGAGGTCCTTGGCCCATCTCTTAAGTGGGTTGTTTGTTTTGATGTTGTGGAGTTTCTTGATTTCTTTGTAGATTCTGGTTATCAACCCTTTATCTATTGCATAGTTTGTGAATATTTTTCCCCATTCTGTCGGATGCCTCTTCAGTTTCCTGACTGTTTCTTTTGCAGTACAGAAACTTCTCAATTTGATGCAATCCCAAATGTTAATTTTGGCTTTGACTGCCTGTGCTTCTGGGGTCTTTTCCAAGATGGCTTTGCCAGTACTTATATCTTGCAGAGTTTCTCCAATGCTCTCTAATAATTTGATGGTGTCAGGTCGTAGATTTAAGTCTTTAATCCATGTTGAGTGAATTTTTGTGTAAGGTGAAAGGTAGGGGTCTTGCTTCATGGTTCTGCACGTGGGAATCCAGTTTTCCCAGCACCATTTATTGAATAGACTGTCCTTACTCCAGGGATTGGTTTTGGATCCTTGATAAAAAATAAGTTGGCTGTAGATGTTTGGGTTGATTTCTGGTGTTTCAATTCTGTTCCATTGGTCTATCCATCTGTTTCTGTACCAGTACCATGCTGTTTTGATAACAACTGCCCTGTAGTATGTCCTGAAATCTGGTATTGTGATGCCTCTGGCTTTGTTTTTGTTGTACAAGATTGCTTTAGCTATTCTAGGTCTCCTGTGACTCCATATGAATTTCAGCATCATTTTTTCTAGATCTGAGAAGAATGTCTTTGGTATTTTGATTGGTATCATATTGAATCTATAAATTGCTTTTGGGAGAATGGACATTTTGATGATATTGATTCTTCCAATCCATGAGCATGGAAGATTTTTCCATTTCTTGCTATCCTCTTCTATTTCTTTCTTTAAGGTTTTATAATTTTCATTATAGAGATCTTTAACATCCTTGTTAAGTTTATTCCAAGGTATTTGATTGTTTTTGTAGCTATTGTGAATGGGATTGATATTTGCTGTTCTTTCTCAGCCATGGCATTGCCTTTGTATACAAAGGCTGTTGATTTTTGTGCATTGATTTTATACCCTGCTACTTTGCCAAACTCTTCTATGAGTTCTAATAGTCTCTTACTAGAGTTCTTTGGATTCCCTAAATAAAGAATCATCTCATCTGCAAAGAGGGATAGTTTGAGTTCTTCCTTCCCAATTTGTATTCCTTTAATTTCTTTTTCTTGCCTAATAGCTCTGGCTAAAACTTCTAGAACTATATTGAATAGCAGTGGTGAGAGTGGGCATCCCTGTCTGGTACCAGATCTCAGTGGAAATGCTTCCAACTTTTCCCCATTCAATAGGATGTTGGCTGTGGGTTTTTCATAGATTGCTTTGATTGTATTGAGGAATGTTCCTTCCATACCCAGTTTGCTTAGAGTTTTCATCATGAAAGGGTGTTGTATTTTATCAAATGCTTTCTCGGCATCTATTGAGATAATCATATGGTTTTTCTTCTTCAGTCTGTTAATGTGAACATTGAACCATCCCTGCATACCAGGGATAAATCCCACTTGGCCTGGTTGGATGATCTTTCTGATGTGTTGTTGCATTCTCTTGGCCAGAATTTTTTTTGAGGATTTTTGCATCTATGTTCATCAGGGATATTGGTCTGTAATTCTCTTTCAATGCTGCATCTTTTTTTGGCTTAGGAATTAAGGTGATGCTGGCTTCATAGAAGGAATTTGAGAGGATTCCCTCATTTTTTAAATTGTTCTGAATAGTTTGAGAAGAATTGGAGTTAGTTCTTCTTTAAATGTCTGGTAGAATTCAGCAGTGAATCCATCTGGTCCTGGGCTTTTCTTTGTTGGGAGGGCCTTTATTACTGTTTCAATTTCTGTCTCAGTTATGGGTCTATTTAGGTTTTCTATGTCTTCCTGGTTCAATTTAGGAAGGTTGCGTGTGTCCAGGAATCTATCCATTTCTGATAGATTTCCCTGTTTGCTGGCATACAATTCCTTGTAGTAATTTCTGATGATTCTTTTTATTTCTGTGGTGTCTGTTGTTATGTTTCCTTTTTCATCTCTGATTTTATTGATTTGGGTCTTTTCTTTTTTTAGTTAGTTGGGCCAATGTGGTGTCAATTTTGTTTATTTTTTCAAAAAACCAACTCCTCATTTGGCTTATTTTTGTAATATTTTTTGGATTCAATCCTGTTGATTTCTTCTCTGATTTTAATTATTTCTCTTCTCCTACTAGATTTGGGTCTGGTTTGCTGCAGTTTTTCTAGATCCTTGAGATCCATTGAAAGCTTGTTTATTTGGTGCCTGTCCAATTTCTTGATGTAGGCACCTATTGATATAAACTTTCCTCTTAACACTCCTTTTGCTGTATCCCATAAGTTGGCATGTTGTGCTGTTATCCTCATTTACTTCCAAAAAGTTTTTGATTTCTCTTTTGATTTCTCCTATGACCCATTGTTCATTCAGGAGCATGTTGTTAAATCTTCATGTATTTGCATATGCCCTAGGGATTCTTGAGTTGCTAATTTCCAACTTCATTCCCCTATGGTCTGAGAAGCTGCATGGTATGATTCTAATTCTTTTGAATTTGCTGAGACTTGCTCTATGGCCTAGTATGTGATCAATCCTAGAGAAGGTTCCATGTACTGCTGAGAAGAATGTAAATTCTTTAAGTGTAGGATGAAAAGCTCTGTAGATATCTGTTAGATCCATTAGGGGTGTAGTGTCGTTTAAGGTTTAGGTCATCACAGTGCTCAGTTTATGTCAATGATAAGTTTATGATGTCAGTTCTTTCGTGTGTTCACAATAAACTGTTTATTATATGACAAAGTTTTGCATATTGCATCTAAATATTAGTTTATGACATCAAAAATTTATGACTTCACATTGATTATGGTATCACAATGGTTTTCTATCATCACAATTGGCTAAAATATCACAATAATGGTTAATACATCAAAATTGATTATGTCAACATTTTTTACTTCAAATTTGATTATGATATTACAATGGTTGATTTATGACAATGATAATTTGTGGCATCTCAACATTAGTTTATGACAACAATGTACTATGACATCACAATTGAATAGGACATCACAATGGTATTATGGCACCACAACTGACTTTGGTATTGCAATGATGGTTATGGTATCAAAATTGATTATGATGCCAAAATGGTTTTTATGACAATACATTATGACATCATAGAGGTAGTTTTATGTCATCAGAATGGTGGTTTATTACAAAATGATTTTCACATCAAAATTTTTATTATAATCCAATGGTGTTTAATGATATCAATATTGATGATTTCACGATGGTTCCTTGGTTTTTGACATCACAACATATTGTGATGGCACAATAGGGCATGATATTATTTTTATGGCAGCACAATTGACAAAGATGGCACAATGGTTTATGATATGATAATGTTGTTTTATCACATAACAACTGATTATGGCTATACAGACTATCATGGTTTATGACAACCACATTGATTGTGATGACAGTTTTTGGTCATTGTAGCTCAGTTCATAATAGCTAAGATATGGAATCAACACAGGTGTCCATCAACTAAAGACTAGATAAATTATTTTTATATACACTATGGAATACTACACAGTGATTTAAAATAATGCAACAAAATGGATGAAACTGGAAACCATTATACTTAATGAAATAAGCCAGCCACAAGAGGACAAATACCATATTTTCTCCCTGATCTGTGGAAACTAATAGAGTACCTGAAAGGTAATCTATAGAAGTGAAGTTGCCACTTTTAGATGCAATGGTTTTAAACAGCTCTTGTCACAATTGTTAAGGGATAATTTTTTCATACTATTTGTAGAACTCTTATATATTGTAGGGTTAATCTTATGAGTATAAAGTTGAGGGGCCGGTGCTGTGGTGCAGTATGCTAATCCTCCACCTGCAGCACCAGCATCCCCTATGGGCACCAGTTCTAGTCCCAGCTGCTCCTTTTTCCAATCCAGTGTCTCTGCTATGGCTATGGCCTGGGGCTTCGGATTGGTCCAGCTCTGATCATTGCAGCCATTTGGGGAGTAAACCAGTGGACAGAAGACCTTTCTCTCTGTTTCTCCCACAAACTGTTTGTAACTCTATCTCTCAAATAAATATAATTTTTAAAAAACAAAGTTAATTGAAAATAGATCTTTGTAAATATAAGAATAGGAGAGAGAGGAGGAAGAAGTGTGGGAATGTGAGTGTGAGAGAGGGTAAGGTTGGAAGAATCACATTACAGTGTTTTATGACAATATAATGGTCATTTATGACATCAAAATTGATTATGATGGCATGAGGTGTCGCTCCCCCCTTCGTGGAGGAACGACACAGGACCCTGCGCTGTTCTTTCGTCTGCTCGGCCCTCCCCGGGTTTGCTGCTGGTTCTTCCCGGGTTGGCTACCATCCCTTCCACCTCCGTGGAAGGGTGGTTCCCCCTAGCCACTTTCCCCACTTCCGCGGGGGAGCAGCATACTGCCGGCCGGCTCTCTTGGGGGCTGCACAGGTGTTCCTTCAGATAGATGTTCCTCTTAGATGTTCCTGGTGCATGTTGTCTCTCTCCTCCTTTATAGTCCTCTTCCACCAATCCCAACTCTGCTACCCACATGCCGAGTACGCTGCTCTCCTCCAATCAGGAGCAAGATCAGCTCCTGCAGCTCAGTCAATCAAATTGGTGAGAGGCAGCTGCGTAGAAGTTGTTACTCCCTTCTCAGCGCCATATTGTGGGAGAGCAGATGCATAGAATAAGTCTTAATTCCAGTAACTTAGTCTAGTCCGAGTTGCTCCCCACAATGAGGTAGCTTTATGTCATCACAATTTGAATATGACAACAAAAAGGTAGGTTTATGATATTAGAAGGGTGGCTTATCCAAACTAATAGACTGATATCACAATTTTTAAAAATATTTAATTTTTTGAAAGGCAGAAGTAGAGAAGGATATTCATTTCCCCAAGTGGCTAAAATGGCCAAAGCTGTACCAGTTCAAATACAGGAGCCAGGAGATTTATCCAGGTCTCTCACATGGGAACAGGGACCGAGGACTTGGACTGTCCTCTGCTGCCTTCCCAAGCTCATTAGCAGGGAGACAGATTGGAACTGGGGCAGCCAGGATTTGAACCAGTGCCCATATGAAATGTTGTCTTGCCACATGGCAATTTAATCCATTATGCTACAATGCCTGCCTCCACAATTTTTTCTATGATAATGCAAAAAAAGTATATGCCATCAAAATTAGTTATTATGGAACACTGTTTATAAAATCACAACTGATTCACAAAGACAGTTTTACGATAGAAGAATGGTGGGTTTGTTTTAAAAGATTTTAATTATTTGAGAGGTAGAGTTACAGATAGTGAGAGGGAGAGACAGAGAGAAAGGTCTTCCATCCACTGGTTCACTCCCCAAATGACTGCAACTCCAGCCGATCTGAAGCCAGAAGCCAGGAGCTTCTTCCAGTCTCCCATGTGGGTGCAGGGGCCCAAGGACTTGAGCCATCTTCCACTGCCTTCGCAAGCCATAGCAGAGAGCTGGATTGGAAGAGGAGCAGCCAGGATTCCAATGGGCACCCATATGGGATGCCGACACCACAGGAAGATGATTAACATACTGTGTCATAGCGCTGGCCCCCAGAATGGTGTTTTATCACTTAACATTCTATTTCAACATTACATTTTTTTGACAAAGCAAGGGTATTTGTGACATCAAATTTTATTATGACACAATGTGTGATGATTTAACAAAAAATTTATGAAAGAAAAATGGTAGCTTTATTACATCAAAATTGATTATGACAAAATGATGTTATGACAATGACATATTAAGGGTATGTTTTTGATACCAGAATGTATGATACTATATTATTATGGCAATATAAAGGGGTTTATTACATCCAAATTGATTATATGGTATAATGTTTATGACATCACAACTAATTATGGCATCAGAAACATTTTTTTTAACTTTTATTTAATGAATATAAATTTCCAAAGTACGGCTTATGGATTAAAATGTTACAATGGCTTCCCCACCCATAAGGTGCCTCCCACCTGCAACCCTCCCCTTTCCCACTCCCTCTCCCCTTCCAATCACATCAAGATTCATTTTTGATTCTCTTTATATACAGAAGATCAGTTTAGCATAATGTTTTTTGATAATACAATGGCAATTTATGATTTCAAAACTCATTATGATGTCATAAAATTTGGATTATGACATCACAAATGATTAGGACTTCACAATGGAAGGTTTATGATATCAGAATGAATGTTTATCAGAAACCAATCAATTATAACATCAAAATTAACTATGATTTCACAATGTGGATTATCGAATCACAATCATTTAGGACACGTAAATGGTAAGCTTATAATATCAAAATTTATTATGACATCACAACCATATCAGAATCATATCACAGTAGATTTATGAATTCACTAATTATGACATCACAATATATGAGATATGACAACAGATTTGTTGACATCACAATCACAAATGTAAAATTATGGTATCAGAATGATAGCTTATCACAAACCAATAGATTATATCATGATGTTTTATGACAATAAAGGTGGTACATGACATCAAAATTGGTATGAAGGCAGAAAAGATTATATCACTTTTGATGATATCACAAATGTAGGTTTATGATATCAGAATGGTTGTTTACTCAGACCATTTGATTATACTACAATGTTATTATGAAAATATAATGTTGATATGACATCGCAATTTCTTATGATGGCATATTGTTTTCATTATGATAACACAATTTATTATGACATCAATGACAGGATCATGATAACAGAAATGAGGTTTAACATAACAAACATTATAATCTTCCAATGTGTTAAATGAAAATACAACAGTGGTTTATGACATCAAAATTGGTAGATGTAGCAAGATGATTGGTTTATAACATCACAATTTTTATGATGGCACAATGGTAGGTTAATGACATAGCAATTGACATCACAATGGTATTGTCGCTCCCCCTCTTCATGGAGGAACGACACTAGACCCTGCGTTGTTCTTTTGTCTGCTCGGCCCTTCCCGGGTTTGCTGCTGGTTCTTCCCAGGTTGGCTGCGGTCCTTCCACCTCCGTGGAAGGGCGGTGCCCCCTGCCACTTTCCCCACTTCCGCGGGGGAGCAGCACACCGCCGGCTGGCTCTCTCGGGGGCTGCTCAGATGTTCTCCGGATGTTCCCCTTAGATGTTCCTGGTGCATGTTGTCTCTCCTTTATAGTCCTCTTCCACCAATCCCAACTCTGCTACCCACACGCCGAGTACGCTGCTCTCCTCCAATCAGGAGCAGGATCAGCTCCTGCAGGTTACTGGTCAAACTGGAGGCAGCTGTGTAAAAGTTGTTTACTCCCTTCTCAGCGCCATATTGTGGGAGAGCAGATGCATAGAATAAGTCTTAATTCCAGTAACTTGGTCTAGTCCCAGTTGCTCCCCACAGGTATTTTATATCAGAATCAAGGTTTACCACATAGCAATTGATTATAACATGAAAATTTCTTATGATAACAATTGTGATTAACAGCATCAAAATTAATTCTGATGTCATAATGCTCTGGCTGATTGCATCATGGTACTTTATTACAGCAACAGCAGGCTTTTACATCAGAATTGATTATATTGGCAAAAGGGAATTCTTATGTTATCAGAATGGTGGTTCATCATTTGAAAATTTATGATATCATAGTGTGTTTTATGACAGTATGATGATGGGTTATGATGGCACAATGGTAGGACTATGATATCACAATTGATTATGACAGCACAATGCTCATCTATAATACCAGAATCATTTATCACATACCAATTGCTTTTTATTAAGTTTTATTTAATGAATAGGGTCTTTATTTTGTATTTCTGCCCTTTTGGAAATGGTTCATTGAGATAAACATTCATTTCCTTTATTTAAAGACTAATCACATGATTTTGGAACACATTTTTGTAGAACTATTCAAGCATCCACTGCTTTTGCAAATGTGTAATACTGATGGTTGAAAATATTTGTACATCTTTTTTATGTTCAGTGTATATTGATATTGAAAATCCATCACTTATCTAACCTGATGAAACATGAAACTCAAAGTATTATTTTATTCAAGCTAATACTTCTAATTAAATAATTCGTTAGGCTTTCATTTACTTTGTAAGAGCTCCATTTTCATTGGCTTTGCCAACATTGGAATTGGTAATTTTTGTGATCCTGGGCCTATGTAATGTAAGAGAGTGGTGTTTAAAAAGTAGTAAGCAGGAGCGAGCATTTGGCCAAGTGGTTAAGAATCCCCTTGAGACAACCTTGCTACAATGGAATGGGGGCGACTGAGTGTTGATTCCATTTCTGTCTTCAACTTCCTGTTAATGCAGACGCTGGGAGGCAGCACAGGAAGGCTCAAGGAATAGGGTTCCTGCCACACACACACAGAATTACTCTCTGCCTTTCAAATGGATACATGAAAACTAAAATATAGAAATAGAAAACGTGGAGAAAGTTATGTCTAAAATTATCAGGCTTTAAAAACACACACCTGTATATTCATTAGACAATCGGCTCCTAACACTGCTACACCTGCAGGTCCAATTGGGACTGTCAGATGGACCAACATCAGCGTGACCAGTGCCAGTCCTGCCGGCTCAAGAAGTGCTTCCAGGGGGGTTGTGCAGAAGGAGGGTGAGTGGCCCCCAGCCACACTGCAGCCTGGGGGGGGTGTGCGGTAGGTGGGTGAATGGCACCCCAGCCCCGCTGCCTGCGGAAGGAGGGTGAGCGGCCCCCATCCTCCCTGCAGTTCGCCGGTGGGGCCCGGGCTTGGCACCTGCTAACCACAAGACCAGGGCCATTGTACCCTGTACTGGTGCAGGAATCCAATTACAGCTGTGGCCAGGGCCCGGTCCCCCTGCCCAGGCCAGGCCACTGCGTCCTGAAGAAATACACACACACATACCCAGACACACACATACATGGACACACACATACATGGACACACACATACATGGACACACACGCACATACACACATTTATTTGGTTTCCGTTGCCCCCACCCCTCCCTCTGTTTGCTTAAGGCAGGAGTTGGGCAGCCCGAGCCCATGGGGACCCCACTCTTGTTCCCTCCCCAGAAGCCCCGGCCTGGCCCAGGGCAGACACAGTCCAAGCAGCACGGTCCTAAACGCTGATGCCCTGATGCCCTGCAGTTTCTCCAGGCTCCACACGGGGGGGGGCGGCGGTGGTCTTGGGGTAGTGGTGGAGAGGGCGTTTCAGCCTCAGGATAAATGCGCACCCCATACCTGCTTTCTGTCTGCCGGTTCTTCCCAGGGTCTGACTCCAGTCTCTTGTGCTTTCGAAGTCCTCCCCCGTCACTGCGTCTGTGAGGGAAGCTGATAAAGTCGGCTCAGAGCCCCTTGGAAAAGCCACTCCCTTCAGCTTGGGGGGTTCACCTGTGCCCCTCTTCTCACGTGGCTGATCTGAAATCCCACTGGCCCGGCCCTCAGGTGGGCCTGACTACAGCCACGTGCTGCATCCCCCACCCCATGCGCGGCCTCCCACCATCATAGCTCACAACCCCTTACTTTGCTTTGGAACCCAATGACTTCTCCAGGGACTCTCTTTGTCTTGTGCACTGTTGTGCCCCAGGGTCCCTGCATACAGTTGGCCCTCAGTAAATAGCCCATGGCTTCAGTTGCCACCAGGGTAGCCCTTCCTCCATGGCCAATACTGCTCTAAAGCAGATTTGTTAATTCGGGGGTTGGTGTTAAAGAGGGAGTTGTGGGTGGGATTTGAACCCCATGCCCCAGCCTGGGCTGGAGGAGGAAGAGTTGGGGGTGGGGGTTTGAAGAAGGGGGGGTGAGCAGGTGCAAAGGCCCTGGGGTAGGATGGGGGGGAGGAGTGGTGCAGGCGGGGCTTATAACCAGGGCAGCACTTTTGGGCCGCATTTGGCCACTCCTGCTGCACAGCTGACCCCCACCCCCCAGAACTCAGCCCCACCTCCAGCCCCAAGTCCCCTCCAGGGCTAGTAATGCGCCCTGCATGAGGCTGGCCCAAGGCTGGAGCTCACGGATTTGATCAGGCCAGGTGGGCGGGCTCATTAAGGCTCCTTAATTTGCCCTGCCTGGCAGCCAGCCCTCCCTGCCTCGGTTTCCCTCCTCCCACCTCACCTGCTTGCTGTAGGCTAGGCCCCAGCTCCCAGTCCCACCTGGGGAAGACCCCAGGCCCCCTCCCGACCCGGGCTCTCCCGGAGCTGGGGTGGGGGGGACTCTGAGAGATCCTCGCCCTGGGCATCTTCTCCCTGCCCTTCTCTCTCTCCCTCCTGCCGCCCCGCAGCGCTGCAGCGCGGCCGCATCCCGCAATCGCTGCCCGGCAGCACTGGCAGCCTCCTCTGGCAGCCCTCCTGGCTGCCAGCTGGCTAGAAGGCGGACAGAGGCTTGTTCCAGGTGCAGCTGCGGGCGCGGCAGGTGCGGAGGCGGAGACTCGTTCCCAGGCAACCAGTGTGGGAGCTGATGGCACAGCTGCGGGTGTGGCAGGTGCTGGCGGCGGTGGCGCGGCACTGGGCATGGACTAGGTGAGAGCGCTGGCGGCGCGGCTGCTCTTAGCGCTGCCCCTGCCTGCACAGGGCGCCACCGCCGGCCGAGCGCGCGTGGCCTTCCTGGACCAGGAGCAGGTGGAGGAGCTGGGCCGCCTGCAGGGGGACTCGGTGGAGTCCGGTGCCTCAAGGTCATGGCGCTCTAGGCCTCTGCGCGCGGAAAGGCTGCAGGAGCAAGAGCAGGTGGCTCTCATGGAGTATTGCGCGCCCAGTACCCGTCCCAGCCTCAGCGCGCCCGGCCCTGCGCTAGCTCCAAGCGCCCCTCATTGTGCAGCTCCACTTGCTGCGCCTGGTGGGCAAGACGCCCACCGAGACGCTCACCCGGGACTCGCTGCTGGCGGGCAGCCCCTTCAACTGGCCCTAGGGCTCCGGCCGTTGAGCCGCCGCGTCAAGAAGACGCTCTCTGCTCTGATTTCGGTATCAGAGATTGCACAACACCTGGAAATATTTTCTTTAAATGTGATGATCGGTCACAACGCAGAGAGGTTAAATGAAAAAGTGTCTAATCACGACCACACTCTTTCTTAGTATCTTCAGGCAGATTTAGCATCTCTACAGTATATTAAATAATGGGCAGATATTTCCCAGGAACACCATGTTTTTCTGATGGATTTCAAAATTTCATGGGAAATAGAAGGAGAAGATAAGTTTATGTTGGTGCATAACATTTGAAATATGTATTTCTCATAATACATGTTTTCCATGAACTTTTTAAATAACCCATGTATATATAAATTTCAACATGTTTTGAACCAAAATAAATTTAACTTTTAATTCCATTTCCACAATCTTTTTAAGGTACGCTTATGTGAGTCAAACAGATGGCTTCGCTCACATAACACAAGGCTTGAGGAAATATATCTGTATAAGCATGTTTTTGGGGCTGGTGCTGTGGTGCAGCAGGTTAACGCTCTGGCCTGAAATGCTAGCATCCCATATGGCCAGCAGTTCAAGACCTGGCTGCTGCACTTCCAACCCAGCTCTCTGCTATGGCCTGGGAAAGCAGTGGAAGATGGCCCAAGTGCTGCACCCGTGTGGGAGACCCAGATGAAGCTCCTGGCTCCTGGCTTGGGATTGGCGCAGCTCCAGCCATTGTGGCCAATTGGGGGAGTGAACCAGTGGGTGGAAGACCTCTCTCTCTCTCTCTCTCCCCCTTTCTCTCTGCCTCTGCTCTCTCTGTGTAACTTTTTCAAATAAATAAATCAATATTTAAAAAATAAATAAGCATGTTTTAGAAAAATAGTGGATATATAAATATATATCATACATCCTGCTCCAAGGATTTTTTTTGCTTAATAATGTAAATATATTTTATTGCTAAACAGTATGTTTCTTCATATGGATTTATCATATACTATTTAATGAATACTGTACTGTTAGATATTTACTTTTCTATCCTCAAGTTTCCCTAAGAAAAAGTTTCCATAGACCCTTCTGAAACCTATTTTTTCCAAAGAAAGATTTTTTTAGGAAGTGCTTATTTGGGACAAGAGTATATAATAAATATAATCTGTAATGCTAAGACTTTTGGTACACATCACCGATTTCTTTTGCAAATTCACATTCTTTTTTTTAGCTTTTTTTTTTAACTTTTATTTAATGAATATAAATTTCCAAAGTACGGCTTATGGATTACAATGGCTTCCCCACCATATTGTCTCTCCCACCCGCATCCCTCCCCTTTCCCACTCCCTCTCCCCTTCCATTCACATGAGGATTCATTTTTGATTCTCTTTATATACAGAAGATCAGTTTAGCATACATTAAGTTAAGATTTCAACAGTTTGCTTCCACACAAACATAAAGTGAAAAATAATAGATGATTTTTTAAATGATGATGAAATCAGATCAGACCTATTGTCATGTTTAATCCCAGTGAGAGTCAAGTTGGGAATTGATAATTTCTTCTTCTTTTTTTTTTTTTTACAGAAGATCAGTTTAGTATACATTAAGTAAAGATTTCAACATTTTGCACCCCCATAGAAACACAAAGGGAAATATACTGTTTGAGTACTATTTATAGCATTAAGTCTCAATGTACAGCACATTAAGAACAGAGATCCTACATGAAGAGTAAGTGCACAGTGACTCCTGTTGTTGACTTTACAAATTGACACTCCTGTTTATGGCATCAGTAATCTCCCTATGCACCAGTCATGAGTTTCCAAGGCTATGGAAGCCTTTTGAGTTCACCGACTCTTATCTTGTTTAGACAAGGTCATATTCAAAGTGGAGGTTCTTTCCTCCCTTCAGAGAAAGGTACCTCCTTCTTTGAAGACCTGTACTTTCACTGGCATCTCACTCACAGAGATCTTTCATTTAGGGTTTTTTATTTTTATTTTTTTTTGCCAGAGTGTCTTGGCTTTCCATGCCTGAAATACTCTCATGGGCTTTTCAGACAGATCGGAATGCCTTTAGGGCTGATTCTGCAGCCAGAGTGCTGTTTAGGACATCCACCATTATATGAGTCTGCTGAGTATCTCGCTTCCCGTGTTGGATCACTCGCCCCTTTATTTATTCTATCAGTTAGTATTAGCAGGTACTAGACTTGTTTATGTGTTTCCTTTGACTCTTAGTCCTTTCATTATGATCAATTGTGAACTGAAATTGATCACTTGGACTGGTGAGATGGCATTGGTACATGCCACCTTGATGGGCTTAAATTGGAGTCCCCTGGTATGTTTTTAACTCTACCATTTGGGGCAAGTCAGCTTGAGCATGTCCCAAATTGTACATCTCTTCCCTCTCTTATTCCTACTCTTATGTCTAACAGGGATCACATTTCAGTTACTTTTCAACACTTAAGAATAACTGTGTGATAATTACAGAATTAAACCAGTCATATTAAGTAGAACAGACAAAAAAACTACTAAGAGGGATAATATATTAAGTTGTTCATTAACAGTCAGGGCTATGCTGATCAAGTCACCGTTTCCCATAGTGTCCATTTCACTTCAGGATGTTTCCTTTTTGGTGTTCAGTCAGTTGTCGCCGATCAGGGAGAACATATGGTATTTGTCCCTTTGGGACTGGCTTATTTCACTCAGCATGATGTGTTCCAGATTCCTCCATTTTGTTGCAAATGACTGGATTTCGTTGTTTCTTACTGTGGTATAGTATTCTAAAGAGTACATATCCCATAATTTCTTTATCCATTCTGACGTTGATGGGCATTTAGGTTGGTTCCAGTCTTAGCTATTGTGAATTGAGCTGCAATAAACATTAGGGTGCAGACCGCTTTTTTGTTTGCCAATTTAAATTCCTTTGGGTAAATTCCAAGGAGTGGGATGGCTGGGTCAAACGGTAGGGTCATATTCAGGTTTCTGAGGAATCTCCAGACTGATTTCCATAGTGGCTTGACCAGTTTGCATTCCCACCAACAGTGGGTTAGTGTCCCTTTTCCCCCACATCCTCGCCAGCATCTGTTGTTGGTAGATTTCTGTATGTGAGCCATTCTAACCGGGGTGAGGTGAAACCTCCTTGTGGTTTTGATTTGCATTTCCCTGATTGCTAGTGATCTTGAACATTTTTTCATGTGCCTGTTGGCCATTTGGATTTCCTCTTTTGAAAAATGTCTATTGAGGCCCTTGGCCCATCTCTTAATTGGGTTGTTTGTTTTGTTTTTGTGGAGTTTCTTGATCACTTTGTAGATTCTGGTTATTAACCCTTTATCTGTTGCATACTTTGCAAATATTTTTTCCCATTCTGTCGGTTGTCTCTTCACTCTCCTGACTGTTTCTTTTGCAGTACAGAAACTTCTCAATTTGATCCAATCCCAATAGTGGATTTTGGCTTTGACTGCCTGTGCCTCCCGGGTCTTTTCCAGAAATTCTTTGCCTGTGCCAATATCTTGAAGGGTTTCTCCAATGTTCTCTAGTAACTTGATGGTGTCAGGTTGTAGATTTAGGTCTTTAATCCATGTTGAGTGGATTTTTGTGTAAGGTGTAAGGCAGGGGTCTTGCTTCATGATTCATCACGTGGAAATCCAATTTTCCCAGCACCATTTATTGAATAGATTGTCCTTGCTCCAGGAATTGGTTTTAGATCCTTGATCAAATATAAGTTGGCTGTAGATGTTTGGGTTGATTTCTGGTGTTTCAATTCTGTTCCATTGGTCTATCCATCTGTTTCTGTACCAGTACCATGCTGTTTTGATTACAACTGCCCTGTAGTATGTCCTGAAATCTGGTATTGTGATGCCTCTGGCTTTGTTTTTGTTGTACAAGATTGCTTTAGCTATTCGAGGTCTCTTGTGCCTCCATATGAATTTCAGCATCATTTTTTCTAGATCTGAGAAAAAGGTCTTCGGTATCTTGATTGGTATTGCATTGAATCTATAAATTGCTTTTGGGAGAATGGACATTTTGATGATATTGATTCTTCCAATCCATGAGCATGGAAGATTTTTCCATTTCTTGGTATCCTCCTCTATTTCTTTCTTTAAGGTTTTGTAATTTTCATTGTAGAGATCTTTTACGTCCTTGGTTAAGTTTATTCCAAGGTATTTGATGGTTTCAGTAGCTATTGTGAATAGGATTGATCTTAGAGGTTCTTCCTCAGCCATGGCATTGTTTGTGTATACAAAGGCTGTTGATTTTTGTGCATTGATTTTATACCCTGCTACTTTGCCAAACTCTTCTATGAGTTCTAATAGTCTCTTAGTAGAGTTCTTTGGGTCCCCTAAATAAAGAATCATCTCATCTGCAAAGAGGGATAGTTTGAGTTCTTCCTTCCCAATTTGTATTCCTTTAATTTCTTTTTCTTGCCTAATAGCTCTGGCTAAAACTTCTAGAACTATATTGAATAGCAGTGGTGAGAGTGGGCATCCCTGTCTGGTACCAGATCTCAGTGGAAATGCTTCCAGCTTTTCCCCATTCAATAGGATGTTGGCTGTGGGTTTTTCATAGATTGCTTTGATTGTATTGAGGAATGTTCCTTCCAAACCATTTTGCTTAGAGTTTTCATCATGAAAGGGTGTTGTATTTTATTGAATGCTTTCTCAGCGTCTATTGAGATAATCATATGTTTTTTCTTCTTCAGTCTGTTAATGTGAACATTGAACCATCCCTGCATACCAGGGATAAATCCCACTTGGCCTGGTTGGATGATCTTTCTGATGTGTTGTTGCATTCTCTTGGCCAGAATTTTTTTTGAGGATTTTTGCATCTATGTTCATCAGGGATATTGGTCTGTAATTCTATTTCAATGCTGCATCTTTTTCCAGCTTAGGAATTAAGGTGATGCTGGCTTCATAGACAGAATTTGGGAGAATTCCCTTTTCTTCAATTGTTCTGAATAGTTTGAGAAGAATTGGAGGTAGTTCTTCTTTAAATGTCTGGTAGAATTCAGCAGTGAATCCATCTGGTCCTGGGCTTTTCTTTGTTGGGAGGGCCTTTATTACTGTTTCAATTTCTGTCTCAGTTATGGGTCTGTTTAGGTTTTCTATGTCTTCCTGGTTCAATTTAGGAAGGCTGCGTGTGTCCAGGAATCTATCCATTTCTGATAGATTTCCCTGTTTGCTGGCATACAA
The DNA here is from genome assembly GCF_051225735.1 of Oryctolagus cuniculus. Lineage (NCBI taxonomy): Eukaryota > Metazoa > Chordata > Mammalia > Lagomorpha > Leporidae > Oryctolagus > Oryctolagus cuniculus. The sequence goes on from NC_142885.1 coordinate 32,528,210, forward strand.
GTCCTTGTAGTAATTTCTGATGATTCTTTTTATTCCTGTGGTGTCTGTTTTTACATTTCCTTTTTCATCTCTAATTTTATTGATTTGGGTCTTTTCTTTTTTTAGTTAGTTGGGCCAATGGGGTGTCAATTTTGTTTATTTTTTCAAAAAACCAGCTCCTCGTTTGGCTGATTTTTTGTAATGTTTTTCTTGATTCAATCCTGTTGATTTCTTCTCTGATTTTAATTATTTCTCCTCTCCTACTAGATTTGGGTCTGGTTTTCTGTAGGTTTTCTAGATCCTTGAGGTGAATTGAAAGCTCATCTATTTGGTGCCTTTCCAATTTCTTGATGTAGGCACCTATTGATATAAACTTTCCTCTTAACACTGCTTTTGCTGCGTCCCATGAGTTTTGGTATGTTGTGCTGTTATCCTCATTGACTTCCAGAAAGTTTTTGATTTCTCTTTTGATTTCTTCTATGACCCATTGTTCATTCAGGAGCATGTTGTTCAATCTCCATGTGTTTGCGTATGCTCTAGGGATTCTTGAGTTGCTAATTTCCAACTTCATTCCCCTATGGTCTGAGAAGCTGCATGGTATGATTCTAATTCTTTTGAATTTGCTGAGACTTGCTCTATGGCCTAGTATGTGATCAATCCTAGAGAAGGTTCCATGTACTGCTGAGAAGAATGTAAAATCTTTAGCTGTAGGATTGAAAGTTCTGTATATAGCTGTTAGATCCATTTGGGCTATAATGTCATTTAAATCTACTGTATCCTTGTTGATCTTGTGTCCTATTGATCTGTCTATTTCTGAGAGTGGAGTATTGAAGTCCCCCAGTACTATTGTATTGGGGTCTAAGTCTCCCTTTAAGTCCCTTAACAAATCTTTTAGATAAACTGGTGCCCTGTAGTTAGGTGCATATACATTGATAATTGTTATATCTTCTTGTTGTATTGATCCCTTAATCATTATATAGTGCCTGTCTTTGTCACTCTTAATAGTTTTTGTGGTAAAGTTTATGTTGTCCAATATTAAGATGGCTACGCCTGCTCTTTTTTCATTTCTGTTGGCATGGTATATCTTTTTCCAGCCTTTCACTTTCAGTCTGTATGGATCTTTGTTGGAAAGATGTGTTTCTTGTAAGCAGCAAATAGATGGGTTTTGTTCCTTAACACAGTCAGCCAATCGGTGTCTCTTAACTGGACAGTTCAGGCCATTAACGTTCAATGTGACCAATGAAAAGTGGTAACTTTGCCCTGCCATTTGCCAAAGATAAGTTCTAATATATGCTTTGAATTCCCTGTGATCTTTTGCTGTGAGCTTTCCTTCCTTTATCTTCTTTCATATTGATGACCGTGTTTCTGTGTTTCTGTGTGTAATACATCTTTAAGCATCTGTTGCAGGGCTGGATGAGTGGCGACAAATTCTTTCAATTTCTGTTTGCTATGAAAAGTCTTTATTTCACCTTCATTCACAAATGATAGCTTTGCAGGATATAATATTCTGGGCTGGCAATTTTTCTCTCTTAGTACCTGGGCTATATCTCTCCATTCCCTCCTAGCTTGTAGAGTTTCTGATGAGAAGTCAGCTGTGAGTCTGATTGGAGATCCTCTGAGAGTAATCTGACGTTTCTCTCTTGCACATTTTAGGATCTTTTCTTTATGTTTCACTGTGGAGAGTTTAATTACAACGTGTCGTGGTGAGGATCTCTTTTGGTCGTGTTTATTAGGGGTTCTATGAGCTTCCTGTACTAGGATTTCTCTGTCCTTCTCCAAACCTGGGAAATTTTCTGCTAATATCTCACTACAAAGGCCTTCTAATCCTTTCTCCCTCTCCATGCCTTCAGGAACTCCTAGAACCCGAATGTTGGGTTTTTTAATAGTATCCTGTAGATTCCTGACAATATGTTTTAGATTTCTAATTTCCTCTTCTTTTCTTTGGTCTAACTGTATCCTTTCCTGTTCTCTGTCTTCTAAGTCCGATATTCTCTCTTCTGCTTCACCCATTCTGTTTGTAAGGCTCTCTATTGTGTTTTTCATTTGATCTATTGAATTCTTCACTTCAGTCACTATCACAGTTTCCTGTTGGACTAGTTGTTTCGTTTCATTTTGATTCCTCCTTAATATTTCATTTTCACGAGAGAGATTTTCTATCTTGTCCATTAAGGATTTCTGTAGTTCAAGAATTTGTTTTTGAGAACTTCTTAATGTTCTTATCAATTTTTTGAGATCTGCTTCTTGCATTTCTTCTATGTCATCATCTTCATAATCTTGAATTGGGGTGTCTTTTTCATTTGAGGGCATCATGGTGACTTCCTTGTTTTTATTACCTTGGTTTTTGCGTTTGTTATTTGGCATATTGGAGATATTTGGTTTCTTCACTGTGGTGCTTTTTCTTGTTATACTATGACTCTAGATTAAGTGGACTATCTGTTTTTGATGGAGCCTTAGGGCTTGAGATGGGTGTGGCCTGAGAGCTCTGTTTGTTGTGCCAAAGGTGACACTCCCAGGTTAGGCGTGGTAAATCTCTCTCTCTCTCTCTCTCTTTTTTTTTTGATTCAAAAGGGAAGTAATTCTGCACAGCTGAACAAAGTTGGAGGTAGTTAGCAGGCAAATGATATACCCACAGGAGCCAGAGATCGGAAGCTCTTTCCCAAGGACCACACAGGGAATCTGTTCGGCCCTCAGAGTGGGCTCAAATTCTCCTTCAGTCTCCCACTGGGTTGCCAAAGTTATGGAATTGTAGCGTCTCTGGAGAGTGCTCACATGAATTCCGTGAGTTCTCTCCCCCACCATCTCTTTTTTCACAGTCTCAGTTCAGTAGCACCACAAATTTACTAGGTCCTAATCTCCTGTTAATTTGCCTCACCCAGAGTCAGTTTTTCTGCTAGGCTCAGGGCCGGTGCAGACCTGAGGTCACCCTGCTTATGACATATGTCCAAGATGGCGCCTGCTCTTTGTCTTGCTCGCCCTTGAGAGGTGAGTGGAGAGAGAGAAACCCGTGTCCGTACCAGTCACTATTTTTTTCTCTCTCTCTCTTCCAGTTAACCTGGTGAACTTTTCCCCCCTGGGGGTCATTCCCTCTAGTCTCCTCTCTCCGCTTGCCTGCCGGTGTCTTGGGCTATTGAGGTTCGGCTCACCTCGCGTTCCAGCGCTGGTGTGTTGAGTCTGCCGCTGGTGTCCCAAACTGTGGGCTCCCACGTTCTCCACGCAGGTCCGCTGTGAATCACGCCTTCCGAAAGAGTTTCTTCTGCTGTTTCCTCCCCTACTCTTCCTTGAACCTGCAGTATCTCCACTTTTATTAAACTATCTCTCCCCGGACTATCAGTGTGCTCCCTTCCTATTCTGCCATCTTGCCTCCATCTCGCAAATTCACATTCTATTCAATGGCCATTGTCTTATATATGTCAATATGTCAACAGTTGCAATAATTGTTTTGAATCTGATGAAAAACACATACTTTAAGTTGTATTTATTCAATTTCTAAATGAATTAAACATCTTACTGAGTTTGCTGATAATTATATATATTATACATAGTTATTTATATTATATTAAAGATATATAATATATAGTCCAATGTGATATATTCTAATATATAATTATATGTTATTATAAATTATATAATTATGTTTATTATATATGTTATGTAACTATATAACTATGTTATATATTATATAACTATATAATATATAATATAATATATGCATATATGTGTGTATATCTATACACACACACACACTCATAGATTTGTTTATTTTTTTGACAGGCAGAGTTAGACAGTGAGAGAGAGAGACAGAGAGAAAGGTCTTCCTTCCATTGCTTCAACCCCTAAATGGCCACCATGGCCGGCACACTGAGCCGATTTGAAGTCAGGAGCCAGGTGCTTCCTCCTGATCTCCCATGCGCATGCAGGGCCCAAGCACTTGGGCCATCCTCCACTGCCTTCCTGGGCCACAGCAGAGAGCTGGACTGGAAGAGGAGCAACCGGGACAGATTTTGGTGCCCCAACAGGGACTAGAACCCAGGGTGCCTGCGCTGCAGGCAGAGGATTAGCCTAGTGAGCCATGGCACTGGCCACAGAGATTTATTGTATTTGAAAGGCAGAGTTACAGAGAGAAGAGATCTTCCATTCAGTGGTTCACTTCCTAAATGGTGGCAACAGCCAGGGCCATGACCAAGCCAGGAGCCAGGGTATTCTTCTGAGTCTCCACATGGATGCAGGGGCCCAAGCACTTGGCCATCCTCTGCTGCTTTCCCAGGTGCATTAGCAGGGAGCTGGATGGGAAATGCAGCAGCAGGGTCTCCAACAGTGTCTCAAGTGGAGGCTTAACCAGCTACTCCACAAAGCTGCCCCCAGTGCTAAGCATTTTACAGTCACAAACTACAGTTCCATGAAGGTCCATTCTTCTTGCAGCAGCTCAACCCACTAAGCCACAGTGCTGACCTCTGATAATTTATTTTAAAATTAAAAAAAAATTTTTCTTTATTTATTTTGACAGGCAGAGTGGACAGTGAGAGAGAGGGACAGAGAGAAAGGTCTTCCTTTTTTTTTTTTCCGTTGGTTCACTCCCCATTGGCCGCTATGGCCCGTGTGCTGCACCAATCCAAAGCCAGGAGCCAGGTGCTTCTCCTGGTCTCCCATGTGGGTGCAGGGCCCAAGCACTTGGGCCATCCTCCACTGCCTTCCTGGGCCACAGCAGAGAGCTGGACTGGAAGAGGAGCAACCAGAATAGAATCCAGTGCCCCAACCGGGACTAGAACCCGGTGTGCCAGCACCAGAGGTGGAGGATTAGCCTATTGAGCCGCAGAGCAGGACGATAATTATATTTTAAACATCATTGATCATATCCTTAATTTTTTTTCAGTAGTGATGTTCAGATTTCTTAGATAAGAAATTTTAAAATATCACATATATTTACTATTTACTTGTTATATATTACACATTTGTAAAATTATAATGTTAAAAATGATCAACTTTCTACTTTGACAAAAAACTAGGAAAGTACTTAGTTGCATTTTTGTTTAGACAGATAACAGGTCATTGAAAAGTCCACAAAAAATGCTGATTTTTTTTTTTACTTTTATTTAGTAAATATAAATTTCCCAAGTACAGTTTATGGATTACAATGGCTTCCCCCCCCAATAACTTCCCTCCCACCCGCACCCATCCCCTTATCCACACCCTCTCCCATTCCATTCACATCAAGATTCATTTTCAATTATCTTTATATACAGAAGATCAATTCAGTATATATTAAGTAAAGATTTCATCTGTTTGCACCCACACAGAATATAAAGTGTAAAATACTCTTTCAATACTAGTTATAGCATTAATTCACATTGGACAACACATTAAGGACAGAGATCCTACACAAGGAGTAAGTACACGGTACTCCTGTTGTTGACTTAACAATTTGACACTCTTGTTTATGGCGTCAGTAATCTCCCTAGGCTCTAGTCATGAGTTGCCAAGGCTATGGAAGCCTTTTGATTTCACCGACTTTGATCTTATTTAGACAAGGTCATAGTCAAAGTGGAAGTTCTCTCCTGCCTTCAGAGAAAGGTACCTCCTTCTTTGATGGCCTGTTCTTTCTACTGGGATCTTATTCACAGAGATCTTTCATTTAGGTCCTCTTTTTTTTTTTTTTGTCAAAGGGATCACATAAATAAGACTAGTTAATACTAACTGATAGGATAAAAAAGAGAGAGAACAGTCCAACATGGGAAGCAGGATACACAGCAGACTCATAGAAGGGCAGATGTCCTAAACAGCACTCTTGCCTCAGAATCAGTCCTTAAGGCATTCGTATCTGGCTGAAGAGACCATGCGAGGATTTTAGGCATGGAAAGCCAAGACACTCTGGCAAAAAAAAAAAGACCTAAATGATTATCTTTTTTATAAAAACATGATTTATTTGAAAAGTAACCATGCTACAGTTATTTACAGTAGTATATAAACACATGTTTATTATCCTATTATGTGAAATATTACTAGATAGATAATACATTGTCTCTTATAAATAATTTTAAGCAATTTGAGTTGTCTGTATTAATCTTTCTAACCAATAATACAATTAATAATTTAATAATGACTTAAGTACTCTCAATTTTTTTTTATTTGAGAGAAGACAGGGAGAGGGAGGGAGAAATTAACCACCTGCTGGTCTACTCTCCAAATTCCTCAACACTCAGAGTTGGGCCAGGCTGAAGGTGGGAGTCAGAACTCAGTGTGGGTCTCCCATACGGTTGACAAGGTCCCAAGAGATGGGCTATTACCTGCTGACTTCCAGGGTGCAAATTGGCAGGGAGCTGGAATCTGGATCCACAGCCAGAAATTAAATATGAATTGAACTGAATTAAGACACACCTGAACTGGGGTATTACGTGCTAGGCTAAATGCTCACCCTTGTCCAAGATAATTTTTAATGAAGATGTTCAAAATTAAAGGAAGGTCTTCTGGAGCTGCCATCATAATGCAGTGTGTTAAGCTGCCACTTGCATGCTAGCAACCCATGGAAGACTGCCTGCTGGAGTCCTGGCTGCTCTGCTTTGGATCCATCTTCCTGCCAATGTGCCTGGGAAGGCAGCAGGGCATGGATCTAAGTACAATGGACCTTACCAACCAAGTGGGAGACCAAGATGAGTTCCTGGCTCCTGGCCTTGGACTGGCCATGCCCTCGATTTTGTGGCCATTTGGGGAGTAAACTAGCATATAGAAGATCTCTTTGTTTCTCCCCGTTGATCCCATCCCATTCTGTCTAAAGCTCAACCTTTCAAATAAACATGGAAACCTTTAAATAAAAGAGAAAGCTTGTCTTCAGTTTAAAAAACAAAGTACAAATAAATCTGTATGGACCAGAACTGGAGTTTCTATGGGGATACTTGGGCAGGAGGACACAGGGACCCTGTGGCCCTGGATTAACCTTTAGGGAAAACCAGAGAAGCCAGCTGTTCCTCCTGCTCTCCAGGCCTCTCTTGCAGTGTGTAGTCAGTCCTTCACAATGCAGCCAGAGTGGATCTCTAGATGCAAACCACATTATTAAGTAGCTTGTGGTGACTTTAGCAAATTTAAAATTTACACATTTGTGCCTGTGCCATGGCCCAATAAGCTAATCCTCCACCTGCGGCATGGGCACACCTGGTTCTAGTCCTGGTTGGGGCATCAGATTCTATCCCAGTTGCTCCTCTTACTGTCCAGCTCTCTGCTGTGGCCTGGGAGTACAGTGGATGATGGCCCAAGTACTTGGGCCCTGCACCTGCATGGGAGACCCAGGAGAAGCACCTGGTTCCTGGCTTCAGATCAGCACAGTGCGCTGGTTGCAGCACACTGGCCACAGTGGCCATTGGGGAGTGAACCAACAGCAAAGGAAGACCTTTCTCTCTGTCTCTCTCTCTCACTATCCACTCTGCCTGTCATTTGTTCACCTGTTGGCCAAGACAGAGCATTTCATGGCCCTTCCTTTGCAGAGAAATCCCAATAGTGTAGAATAATCTCCAGATGTTGACCTGGGCTTCAAGATGCTATCAAATGGTTACACCCTGGTCACACATCTTTTCTACACAAAAGTTTTGAAAGCCATATGTAGAAGGATCTCCAAGAAGTTCATGGAGAATGTATGCAATGCACAAACTGCATGGATTTCAACTTTTTTTTCTCCAAAGCAGTCACTTCTTAACTGCTTTTTCTATGAACTTTTTGAAGTGCCCTAGTGCAACCATTGACTGTACCTGAGAGTTTGCAGTGATCAGTAAACATTTTTGAATAAATACATGAATGAAAAGATGTGAGATCATCTAAGGAAATTATTTTAAATCCCTGTTAATATAGTTGAAAATGGAGTGCTACAACATTTTAAATTGGCAGTGTTATAGGCATCACTAAATTTAAACAAAAATGTGGTTATGAGCACAAATTGCAGTAATAATGCACTAAGAAGAGAAGAAATAAAAAAGTGAAGAACAGGTTTTAACATACGTTCATATACAATTTGGAAGAGAAGGAACATTTTCCTTCCACTCTGATGTCTGTCTTGATTTTCTCACAATTTTTGTGGATGATTTGGTTGGTTTCCAACTCCATCATTGCTCGTCTGGTATGAAGAATGCCATCTGTGCCATGTGGATGTGCCTTTGTAAAAATGCACTACTAATCATGCTCTGGGAAGGCACTGTTTAAGTGAAATCAAGTGTCAAGCTTACAATTGCCTAAAATGACTATGCTGTGCTGAGAAAGAATGACACACCATATTGTAAAATGGAATTTAAGCATGGTGTGCAAACATTCCATTTTTGGTGAGCTGCAAAGGTCAGATTGAAGAGGAAAGTTGTAAAGATTGCAAATGACTTTTCACCAACAACAGTGTAAGCAAGCTTTACTTTCAACCAAGGATAGACACAAGATCAATGTTGTACTTCCCTCATTAAAAAATCTTTCCAAGAATGGGCCATCAAAGAATGAGGTTCCATTCTCTGAAGGGAGAACTTCCATTTCTGACTATGCCCTTGTCTAAATAAGATCAGAGTTGGCAAACTCAAGAGGTTTCCATAGCCTTGGCAGCTCATGACAAGAGCCTTGGGTGAATACTGATGTCATAAATAAGAGGGTCAATTGTTAAATCAACAATAGGAGTCACTGTGCACCTGCTCCCCATGTAGGATCTCTGTCCTTAATGTGTTGTACTATGTGAATTAATGGTAAAACTACTACTCAAACAGTACTTTATACTTTGTGTGTCTGTGTGGGTGAAGTCTGTTGAAATCTTTACTTAGTATATACTAAGTTTGATCTTCTGTATATAAAGATAATTGAAAATGAATCTTGATGTGAATGGAATGGGAGAGGGAGTGGGAGATGGGATGGTTGTGGGTGGGAGGCAGATGATGGGGGAAAGCCACTATAATCCAAAAGTTGTACCTTGGAAATTTATATTTATTAAATAAAAGTTGAAAAAATATTTTCAATTATATGTATATTTTTTCTGAAAATGTGAAGGAGAAATAGTGAGCTGAAAAGCATGGCAAAGAATTCCAAAATTCATGAATCAATTTTGAAAAAAGTCAAAATCAGTCCCATTGTTACTAATTCGAATTCATTATATAATTTTAGTATATAGGCTTCAATGGACCAAGAATATTTAGTTCCTTTCAGGACAATATGAACAATTTACTTTGTTTAAGTACATTTATTAGCAGTATTGCAGATTTTGCCATGATGATTCATTTGACACTGTTCTTATTCATATAAAGGTACATAAAGTTTAATTATAAATATTGCCACAATGATAAATCACTCATTATCATTATATGTATTTAACTTTGCTACTGCAAAGTTATGTTTGATCTATTGCTATTTGTATTTTGAGTAATGCATTAATCACTTGATCCTTACAGAAGCTGTGCTAGTTAGATCTGCTAGCTAGGTCTTCAGGTCATCCCAGGCTTGTAAGTTAAAGGATGTTCCATGCTAGTAATCAACAGAGTTGGGACATAAGTCTGCACTGGTGAATCTTGAATCCTGTGTTTAACTATTCCAAAGTTGACCTCTTCTCATAACAAGTATATTAGGTGGAGGCTTTCTCCTCATTAGTCATATAACATTAAGAGTGTATAAAATAATGAAACCTGGAGCACAGAGAAGATAGAACATTCTACATGTAAGTCATGAAGTTGGATATAGGAGAGCATTTCAGGCAAAGTGAAAACAGTGCCAGGACTTATGAGAGAGAGAGGATAGGGTGGACATTTGGCCTGGCAGTTATGAAACCTTGAACCATATTCGAGTACCTGGGTTGGATAACTGCCTTCTGACTCCAGGTTCTCACTAATTTAGATCTGGGGAGGCAGTGTTGATGGTTCAAATAATTGAGTTCTTGATACCTATTGTATGCGAACTGAATTGAATTCCCATATCCCTGCTGGCTGGCTCTGGGGCAGTAAACCACAGAATGAGACATCACCTATATCTTTCAAGTAAATTGCTGATTTTATCTTAAAATATTCAATTAGGTTGGAATTAGTCTTAACTGTTAAGACAACCACATCCCATACTAGGTGTACCTGTTTGTGCTCTGAATTACAGATTCCTGCTAATGCAGATAACTGGGTACAGTAGTGATGAACCAGGTAGTTCAGTTCCTGTTTCCCAAATGGGGTATGTGGATTGAGTTCTTGATTCCTAGTTTCAGCATCAGTTGAGGACCGAAATGCAGGCATTTTTGAAATGAACTAGCAGATAGGAGTTTTCTTTTTCTCACTCTCAAACTCAATCTCTCTTCTTCTATCCCTATCAAGTAAGTTTATATTAAAACTCAATTAAAAGGCTGGCACCATGGCTCAATAGGCTAATCCTCCACCTTCAGCACCAGCACCCCAGATTCTAGTCCCAGTGGGGCATCAGATTCTGTCCTGGTCACTCCTCTTCCTGTCCAGCTCTCTGCTGTGGCCCTGGAGTACAGTGGAGGATGGCCCAAGTGCTTGGGCCCTGCACCCCATGGGAGACCAGGAGAAGCACCTGGCTCCTGGCTTTGGATCAGTGCAGTGCACCAGCCACAGCATGCTGGCTACAGCGGCCATTGGGGGTGAACCAACAGAAAAGGAAGACCTTTCTCTTTGTCTCTATCTCTCACCGTCCACTCTGCCTGTTAAAAATAAAAAAAACTCAATTAAAAGATGAAGCATTTCCAAGATAAATAAATATTTATTTATTTTAAATGAATTTTCTGTTATTTTATAAAATACTGATATTCATGTTTGCATATAATAGGTTGATATAATTATTTATAGTCATTTTCTAATCACAAATATATTATGCTTATTTTACCACTGTTAATATAGTATTACTACACTATTCTTCAGCAGAGGATATAGTATATTTTTACACTTAAAATAGTGTATTTGTTATCCTTTTACATATTTGAGTTTGCTAAAAAATTCAATAGTTTATTTTTTGGTATAGGTAACTAAAGGATTAATTTTCCAAGAAATTTGCCTTTATTCTTGTTTAAAATTGAGGTTGCTCAAGAATTCAAAAATTTATCTGTGATAGTATCTAAATAAATTTTCAATAATTTTTACTTTATTTTTTAAAAAGAAGCTGAACACTTATAGGTATATATTTGTTTAGTAAAAAAAAAAAAGCAAAAAGTAATAACTATACATAAGAAATATTGACCAACACACAAACCAGTAAATATAACTGTTGATGGGAATAAAGCATGTTTCCTTTCTTCCTAGTGCAGATTGAGATTAAATTAAATCAATGCAATTTAATGACTATCATTTTAAAGTTTCATTGTGGTTTTTGAAATATTTATTTATTTATTTGAAAGGCAGAGTTACACAGAGGCAGAGGCAGAGAGAGAGAGAGAGAGAGGTCTTCCATCCACTGGTTCACTCCCCATTGGCCGCAATGACCAGAGCTGCACGGATCCGAAGCCAGGAGCCAAGTGCTTCTTCCCTGTCTCCTATGTGGGTGCAGGGGCCCAAGGACTTGGGCCATCTTCTACTACTTTCCCAGGCCATAGCTTAGAGTTGGGTCAAAAGTTGGGCAGATGGGAATTGAATTGGCACCCATTTGGGATGCTGGCACTGCAGGCAGCAGCTTTACTCGCTATGCCACAGCACTGACCCCAATTACTATCATATTTTGTCTTAGAATTTTTGTCTGATTATAGAAGAAATAGGTATAGGTGTATTTTTGTAACAATTTTCATGTAATGTAATTATAGCACACATTTTGTTAACATATTTTCAACAAGTGAATCATAGCAGATAAAATGTACATTTAAACAATCATCAGAACTCAAAATATCCATTTCACTCCAAGACATTAGATTTTAGGTTCTCTATTAGATTGTTTACAACCATTGTCTCTACTGGTGAGGAACAATTTTTTCTTTCTTCATTCTATTTGTTGAATTCAGTGTAGGGTTAATCTTATGAGTAAAAAGTAAACTGAAAATAGATTTTTGCAAAAATTGAGAGTGGGAATATGAGAGGGAGGAGTAAGTGTTGGAGCATGGTCAGGAGGGAGGCTAGTGTGTGAATTATCACTATATTCCTAAATCTATATATATGAAGCACATGAAATCTGTATACCTTAAAAACGTAAATTTAATTTTTTATAAAGTGACTTTTATTACATGTCATGTAGAATTCATGTATCTATATTTGGTTTTCATTATATCTGAAGATCCCTTGTTTGTTTTTTAAGGATTTACTTACTTAAAGGTATAATAACAAGAAAGTAGAGACAGAAGCAGATATATATTTTATGTGCTGTTTCACTCCCTGAAATGCCTGTGACAACTATGGCTGTGTGAGGCTGAAGCCAGGAGCCAGAAACTCCATTCAAATCTGAGTAGGTAGGGAGGAACCCAAAAATATGAGCTACTCTCTGTTGCCTTTCATGTCCATTTGCAGGAAACCATCAGAGAAATGGCATCTCTAGGACTGAAATCAGGCACAAGGATATATGATACAGGTGTCCCAAGCACTAGCTTAAAACATTGCACCATCATGCCCACCCCATGAGGATCACTTAATCTTAATGCATAACTTAATATATTCAGGATTATAAGCTTATTTCTTTGTATACCTTGTTTTATTTGAGTTACTTTTGTTCCCTATTTTTTGATGAATTACAGTTCTCTCCTATTTTCTTCCTGTATTTTTGGTTTATTTACATTATTTCAAGCTATGATCCTCTATTGAATTATTATATTCATTGATTTTGTTATTAAAAAGAAAATACAGTAATGACATATTTTACACATTTATTAAATTATAAGCTCAAGAATGATACACTTTAATACTAATGCTGCTCTGTTAGTTTACACTGGTATTTATTTATTACAACTCATGTATATTTTTTAGCATTTACATTTTTCTTCATCTTTCTCTTCATGAATTTTGTCTTATATTTTTTCCTTTCCTCTACCATAAAAATTATTGACATTAATAATGAAAAATTAGGCCGGCGCCGCGGCTCACTAGGCTAATCCTCCGCCTAGCGGCGCTGGCACACCGGGTTCTAGTCCCGGTCGGGGCGCCGGATTCTGTCCCGGTTGCCCCTCTTCCAGGCCAGCCCTCTGCTGTGGCCAGGGAGTGCAGTGGAGGATGGCCCAGGTGCTTGGGCCCTGCACCCCATGGGAGACCAGGAAAAGCACCTGGCTCCTGGCTCCTGCCATCGGATCAGCGCGGTGCGCCGGCCGCAGTGGCCATTGGAGAGTGAACCAACGGTAAAGGAAGACCTTTCTCTTTGTCTCTCTCTCTCACTGTCCACTCTGCCTGTCAAAAAAAAAATGGAAAATTAGTCCCTCAAATTCATTCCTTACATTTATTGAGTTTCCAATATGTTCTTTTAGATGTTGACATATATATATATATATATATATATATATATATATAGCTTCCTTTAAGTTGAATATTTTCAGAAGCTCTATAAGAAGTACAACCCTAGTTTTTCATAATTCTTATATTAAACTTTCTTTTGATATGGATGATTGTTCCTATGAACCTCCTTCCTGGACCTGATTTTACCATTCTGAATTTCCAATCTTACGTCTTAAGATGATTTTGAATATCTTTTTATATGGTTGGCCTGGTCATTGGGAACACTGGTGGTATTGGTTCACCTTGGGTGACTAGCCTATACAGCATCATTCCTGACCTCTATTTGCCTACAAAACATCTTGGAGATGGGTCTTCCATGGGACTCTGCAGTTGCTATGGGCATTTGGAGGTCTTCTGTCCAAAAGTATTCAGCTCTAAAAAGTCTGGAATATTTCATCAGGGAAACAGCCGTAAGTATGATAGGAGCCTTCTGAAGACAAAGGGAATAACAGACTGGAGAGTGGAATAAGGGAATTATGAATATGAGTCATTTCTCCAGTTGCAGAAATGCAATTGAAATTATATAAGTATTTCCAAACTTTGGATATTAAATTTATATGTATGCTTATATACATGTGTTTATATGTTGATATATAAATATATGAATGTTTACAAGAGTATACACACATATATATATTTGTTTTCTTATGTACTATTCTCTTATGTAACACAAATTACATCAAATTTAAATGTCTTTAAATGTTACTAACTTAGGGAGTCGGCGCCAGGGCTCACTTGGTTAATCCTCCACCTGCGGTGCTGGCATCCCATATGGGCACCAGGTTCCAGTCCTGGTTGCTCCTCTTCCAGTCCAGCTCTCTGCAGTGGCCCGGGAGGGCAGTGGAGGATGGTCCAGTTCCTTGGGCTCCTGCACCTGCGTGGGAGACCAAGCAGAAGCACCTGGCTCCTGGTTTCGGATCAGTGCAGCACCAGCCATAGCAGCCATTTGAGGAGTAAACCAACAGAAGGAAGACCTTTCTCTCGCTCTCGCTCTTGCGCGCTCTCTCTCTCTCTCTCTCTAACTCCACCTGTCAAATAATAATAAAAAAGTTACTAACTTAAAACAACTATACATATTTATATTGCACCATGTTTTTTCCTAAAGTATCAACCTCTTCAAATATTTGTGATTTCTTATGAGCAAAACATATAGACTCTATTTTTTAAGAAAAAATAGATGGTCCATTATCATCACCATAGTCACCCTACTCTATCATTCAAAGAACACCAGAACTTCTTCCTCTTACATATAGCTGTTTCTTAAGATGTATTTATTTATTTGAAAGGCAAAGTTACAGATATAGAGGGAGAGAAAGAGAGAGAGAGGTCTTCCATTTCCTGGTTCACTCCCCAAATGGTAGCAACAGCAGGGGGTTGGAGCTTCCTTTAGGTATCCCAAGTGGGAAGAGGGGCTCAAACACTTGGGTCATCTTCTGCTGCTTTCCCAGGCACATTAGCATGTGGAGCATGCAGGACATGAACCTGCACTCATATGGGATGCTGGTGCTGCAACTGGTGGCTTTACCTGCTACCCTACAGTGCTGGCCCACCTAGTACATGTTAAACAACTTTTCCCAAGCAATTTCTCATTCCTACTCTTCCCTGTTTCTGTTAGCCACCATCATACTCTGAGCATCTATGAGAAGCACTTTGTTAGAGTCCACATATGACTGAGACTATGTCACTCATGTCTTTTTGGGTTTGGCATATTTTTCATATGATAAGGAGTCTCACATCCATCCATATTGTTGTAAATGAACGTGTCCTCCATTTCCATCAAATAGCTTTCCTTTGTGTGCATGCACATTTTCTTTTTCCATTCATCATTTTGTAGACACTTAGTTTTTTTTCCATTTCTTGAATATAAAGATGGTATGCCAAATTAATTTTCTTTAGATATATATACCCAGGAGTGGGACTGCTAGATTGTATAATCTTTCTATTGCAGGGGTAGTAAGGGGTATAAAGGAGCAAAAAGAAATTATAAATTATAAAAATCAATTTCTAAGTCATAAAATATGACTATATTGGATGATTATATACAGAGGTAATCAATAAAAACAAATACAACTGGTAAAAGACATTACTATTAATACCAATCATATACATATATATATATTCATAGTCTTAATCACTAAGTACAAGCAAGAAACAAAGAAAATATTAAAGCACAGTAGTCAGACTAGAAAAAAATTTGCAAGAGAAATGGGAAAAAAAGGATTAAATTATGTGATATCTTTATACATTCTTTAAATTCATAATAAAAAAGAACACAGAGGACTCAACATAAAAATATGTTCCACATATGAATAAGAATGGCTCTGAGCCAATAAACAGCCATTAAATTGTAACTGACCTGAAGGAGGTTCCTGCAACACCCAATAGGATCTTTTCCAGAAAGAGGTGGGAGGGAGTCCAGCAGTTTGCAGGACCAGGGAGGAGAAACTCCCTCCCACTACAGGGAGGCTGGAGCCAAAGAGGACGCAGTGTTGGAAATGAACCTGACTCCTCTTATTTTTTCCATCTGGCACGACCTGAACTCGTGTGTCAGCGCTATGGAGGATTCTGATTGGCTGCGTCTTTTAGACGTTGTGCACACACGCGGCAATGCAAGCTGTTCAATCAGATGTGGTGGCGTAAATGCTACGTAATCCCGCAGGATCTTGATGCCACAGTAGTCAGTAGTCTTCCAGTTCTGAGGTGGAGGGAGGTTCTAGGAGTGGGCTCCGTTGTTGGGAATCTCTAAAGGCAGTCAGCGTTTGCTGCTCTCTCTCTCTCCGCTGTTTTCTGACCGTCTTCCATTGAAGAACGCCACCCACCTCGGACACTGGAAATGGTGAGTGTGTGGGGCGGGGCTTGAGGAGAGGGGAAGGCAGACTTCGTGGAAGTTGTTAGAAAAGGCTGGCAGCTTGCCGGCTTCACAGAGGTCATCTCTAGTCCATAGGCCCCATCTCGCTGCTGGAATGACACTTCCCTTGGCCCTCTCTGGTCTGCAGTGTGGGGACTTCAGGTGTCCTGTCCGTTTCTTGCTCACAGCCTAGGGGCCATCTCTAGGCAGCTGCTGGCAGCAGCCCCCTGCCTTCCCCATTTATGCAGTGGGGATGAAGTGGTCATTATGGGGAATGTGGGCTGTGTGGAGGGTTCATGCAGTGAGGAGCTGTTGTTTAAGGGGTCCTCAGTTGCTCTTTTTACTCCAGGGGTGACATGAATCCACAAGTTTTCTGAATATGTCGGAAGCAGGTCTTAATTCACGGACCCTGATCTGTCAGCATAGCCCATTCTGGAGGTCTGACCTCATTTTCTGTTGAAAATAACAGTGTCATAGACAGTAAGTTAAAAACAAAGTAGTTTTATTTCACTCAGTGTTTTGGTTCAGGTTTTAGGGGGACAGGAGCACACTGTAATTTGTACTCGGGTGTCATCTTTGCCCTTACACGTTCCCTTGATAGGCTGTTGGCTGTCTTTGACCTTTCAAATAGAAAGTTTAGCTCGTTACATTTATGGGTGTTTTAAAAACTATTTCTGTTCCATGACAACCTTCCCAACCCCAAAAATATAAGCCTAGATTTCTAAGTTTTAATTTTTATTTTGATATAGGGTGATTTTTCAAGGTTCTTGGGATAAAATTGACAAAATTTGTGTATATTCAAGGCCTGCAATGTTATTTGAGGTGTTTTTAAGTCTACGGGAAATTCACTTTATCATTTAATCTAGTTTTTCACTAAATTTTTGGAATCCCCTTTTACATATGTATTATGAGATGATTAAGACAAACTAACATATCCATATCTCCTTGCATAGTCTTTAAAATAATACTTAAGATCTTAACAAGTTGTGAGTATTGAATAGTGTATTGATATTATTTCTGTGCTGTGTATTAGGTCTCAAGTAGTTAATTTATCTCCTAACATCTTCACACTTCCTCCACTCTCAGCCCCTAGAAACCACTATTCTGTTCTGTGATTAAGTTTGATTTTCTTCAATTCCACAAATTCAGGAGATTATGTGGTATTTATCTTTCTGTGTCATACTTCATGCAGCCTGATGTCCACATTAATTTATTTGGATCCATGTTGTGATAAAATGCTAGAATTTCTTTTTTATTGTTGGATGTGATTCAATTGTGTGCATGTGTATCATGTTTTTCTCTATTCATCTATTGACCATGTTATTTCCATTTCTTGTTCTTGTGAATAATGCTCATATGAACATGGATGTGCCAGTGTACCTTTGAGATAGTGATTTTATTTCCTTTGGATACACATCCAGTAGTGGGATTACTTTGTCATGTGTTCCATTTTTAATTTTATTTGGGATACTTCCATAGTGTTTTTCTTTCTTTCTTTCTTTCTTTCTTTCTTTCTTTCTTTCTTTCTTTCTTTCTTTCTTTTTTTTTTTGACAGACAGAGTGGACAGTGAGAGAGAGAGAGAGAGAGAGAGAGAGAAAGGTCTTCCTTTGCCGTTGGTTCACCTTCCAATGGCCGCCGCAGCCAGCACGCTGCGGCCGGCACACCACGCTGATCTGAAGGCAGGAGCCAGGTGCTTCTCCTGCTCTCCCATGGTGTGCAGGGCCCAAGGACTTGGGCCATCCTCCACTGCACTCCTGGGCCACAGCAGAGAGCTGGCCTGGAAGAGGGGCAACCGGGACAGAATCCAGCGCCCTAACCGGGACTAGAACCTGGTGTGCCAGCACCGCTAGGTGGAGGATTAGCCTGTTGAGCTGCAGTGCCGGCCACATAGTGTTTTTCATAGTGAATTTACCAATTTACCTTCCCTCAGACAATTTATGTGTTATTTTTTCTAAAGATCTGATTCAGTACTTGTTATATTTTTAGTTTTTGATAATAGCCATTTCTACATATGTGAGGTGATAATATTGTGGTATTGGTTAGCAGTGCGGCCCCTTTTAAAATACCTGTTGGGTGCTTTCATATCTTGATTGGAAAAACTATCTGATTCTTTGTCCAATTTTATTTATAGTTATGAGTGTATTTCTTCGTATTACTCCCTTAATGATACTATGTTTGCCAACTTTTTCTCCCCTTCTTTGTTTTCTCTGTTTAGTTTTCCTTTTAGTACACAGATTTTTTTTGTCTTTTAGTTTTTTGCAGTCTTACTTCCTTTTGTCACCTGTGCATTTGATGTCATATCTGAATCATTGTTGAGGTACGATATATCCAAAGCTGTTTTAGGCATTTGTGATGGGAATATTCTCAGTGGAAGGGAATATTCTCTTTCCCTGTCTGTGTGTATGTGTGTTTGTCTTTTTTTTTCTTTCAAACTAATTAATTAAGAAGCTTGTAAAAACTACTTGGAGTGCTTGGTACCAAATCAGAGTTAGATTATAGGATTAAGGTCTTAGTATTACATAGAATAGTGGGGTGACCATAGTTTACAGTAATACATTCATTATTTTATGAGCAAATAGAAGGAAGATATTCCAAGGCTCTGATTATGAGGTGTAATGTCATAGAAGGGAAAATGTATCTTGATTTGATCATTACACATTGTATATGTGATTAAAATTTCACACTGTTACCTGTAGATATGTATAATTATTGTCAACAAAATATGAACCCAGAACAGCATCTTACTGGGTGTGTAATATTAAGGGATGTCAAAATATTTAAATTAGTGTCATAACTACTATTAGTATCTTTGGAAGTATTTTATTAAGACAAAGATAATCTGAAAATAACTGAATTGGTATTTTCCCAGGAAAAGTGGAGCAATTAGGAGGCAGTATTTTAGCTTAAATTTGTAATTAATAATCTTTTGAATTGTTTCACATAAGCAAAATGAAGTGATTGTCTAAGTGTGTATGGTATTAATTTGAATTAGGACAATATCAAACAAGAAATAATGAATTAAATAGCAGATTAATTTTGGTGAAAAATTCCTTGAAACATGCATATTATTTCATTCTAAACATTGTCTATGAATTGTAAGGCTCCTCATATTTATGGTTTTAAGTAGTTTTGAACCAAAGTGAGTATATTAATTTCATGTTCCACAAAATAGGTGAAACTCTCCCATATTTGTTGGTATTCAGTTTCTTCTGTGAAGCCCAAAGTTAAGAGTTTATCTGCTCAGTCCTAACTGTCCCTTGATTTAGGTGAATGTTCTTTGCTTTGTACTGTACTGGCAATATACATAATCATAACCATATTATAATATTAACATGTTTTCATTAATCCCACAATTCTTCATATTACTTACAGTAAAGTTTCATTTACCATCAGCCCCAGACAGGCACTAATCTAAAATCTATCTCCAGAGATTGGCCTTTTATGGACATATCCTATAATTGAAATTGTATAATGTTGCAGTATGTGGGGTTTTGCTTCTAATTTCTTCTCTTGAGTTTTCACTTTTGTAGTCGGTAATTTGTTAATTAATTTTTATTGCCAAATAGTGTACCATTATAAAAGATATATTACACATTGTTATTCTTACATTCAGTATTTGAGTTGATTTCACATTTGGCTTTCATAAATATTGCTGCAGTGAGCAGATGTGAGCAAGTGGATTTTTTATCTTTTGGCATACAGGAGAGAAACTGCTGAGTTAAGAAATAATCCTATGTAGAACTTGCTAAGAAACTGCAAATTATTTTTCACAATGGTTCCACTATTTTACTGAAAGTGTATGAGGGTTCCATGTTGTCCATCTATCTCAGTCAGCATTTATCTATGGCTGAATCAGAATCATCCTACTGAATATTAAGTGATATCTTTAGGTTTTGTTTGCATTTACCCAATGACTAATAGTAATCATATCTTTTTACATTATTAAATGTCTTATTGAAGGAACTGATTTTAAAAATGATATGTTCCTATATTTTTTTATTTTTCCATTACAAAATTCAGTGTTTTTATTCTTAAATTTCTTAGTGGTATTTTCACTTTGATGCTATCTTGAATGTTAATTATATTTTCATAATGTTCATTGCTACTATACAGAAATGTAATTGATATTTGTATCTTTATCCTATATTCTGCTGCATTGTGAATTTTTTTTTGTGAATTCCTCAGGATATGTTTCAATTACAATATTAGCTTTTTTTCAAATAAAAACACTTTGTTCTTCAAAATTTAAAAAAATTAAAGACTTTTTAAAATGTATTTGAAAGGCAGAGTTACAGAGAGAGCGAGAGAGCGAGCGAGTGAGAGAGAAACTTTGCATGCATTGGTTCAATGCCCAAATGGCCTCAATGGCTGGGGCTATGCCAGGCTAAAGCCAGGAATCAGGAGCTTGGAGCTGCTTAGGTTTTTCAAGTGTATCTGTTTTTATGCTAATACTACAGTTTTTGATTACTTTTGCTTTTCAATTAAGGGAATGTGAAACATCCCACTTTGATCTTATTTTTAATAATTATTTGGATATTTGGTTCTTTGACATGCCATAGAGTTTTTGTATATTTTATTTTCTACAAAAATAACTATTGGAGTGTTATAAAGAATCATTTCAATCTCTAAATCACTTAGGATCATATTGATTTATTGTATATACTTTATAATCCATGAACACAGTATTTATTTCCATTTATTTGTATGAGCATTGATTCCTTTCAGTAATCCTTTATTGTTCTCAGATTTGAGATATTTTATTCCCTTGGTTACATTTTTTTCTAAGTGCTTTATTCTTTTTGTTTCTATTTAAAATCCAATTATTCTATAAAATTTTTCATAAGGTGAACCAATTTCATGTGTTTCATATATACAGACTTAGGGGCATGATACTTCTCACCCTACCACTCACCTATCCATAGTCCCAACATTTTACCCTCTATCCTTTTTTATGTTCCTTTTAACTTTTACAATAACATACTTTCAGTTTATGTTATAATCACAAGTTTAATCACAAGTTTCCACCAAGTAAAAATTCAACAATTGATAGATAGAAAAAAATACCATAAAAACTATTCCTCAAGAATATAGACAAGGGCTGTAACAATAATCAAATCTCAAAATGTCAGTTTTATTCATATACATTTTATTTTTGTACTCTGTATATTAGTTACCAGAAATCAGGGAAAACATAGGAATGTGTCTTTTTTGGGAGTAGCTTATTTCATTGAGTATAATGATTTGTAGTTCCATGCATTTTATTGCCAAAGATAGGATTTCATTTTTTTAAGGTCCAGTACTGTTCAACAGTGTATATATAACTTATTTTCTTTATCACATGATCAGTTGATTGACATCTAGTTTGATTCCACATATTAGCTTTTGTAAAGAGAGCTGCAATAAACATGCGGATACAGATAACACTTTCATGTGCTGATTTCATTTCCCTTGCTTAAATTTCCAGGAGTGGATATCTGTGTCATAAGGTAGATATATTGTCAGATTGCTGAGGAATCTACATATTGTCTCCAATAATGGTTGTGCTACTTTACATTCCCATAAATAGTGTATTATTGTGTATTTTCCTCTACATACTCATCAGCACTTACCTTTTCTTGTTTTTTGGATGATATAGTCTCAAACTACGATGATGCAAATCCTCATTGTTCTTTTTTTAAATATTTATTTATTTGAAAGGCAGAATTACAGAGAAGCAGAGAGAGAGAGAGAGAGAGAGAGAGAGTCTTCCATTCACTAGTTCACTTTCCAGAGAGAGAGAGAAAGAAAGAAGTCTTCATCTATTAGTTCACTTTCCAGATGGCCACAATGGCCAGAGCTGCACCAATCTGAAACCATGATCCAGGAGCTTCTTTCAGGTCTCCCACAAGGGTGAAGGGACTCAAGGACTTGGGCCATCTTCTGCTGCTTTCCCAGGCCATAACAGACAGCTGGATCAGAAGTAGAGCTTCTGAGACTCGAACTGGTGCCCATATAGGATGCTAGCACTGCAAGTGGCAGCTCTACCTACTATGCCACAGCACTGGCTCCCTATTGTAGTTATTTTTAAAGATTTATTTTAAAGTCAGAATTACATTGAAGGAAGAGCAGAAGCAGAGGGAGAGTCTTCCATCTATTTGTTCACTCCCCAATAGTTCCAATGATCAGGACTGGGACAGGTCAAAGGCAGGAGCCAGGGGCTTCATGTGGACCTTCCACATAATATAGAGGTTCAAGGACATAAGAGAGCTTCCATTGCTTTCCCAGGTACATTAGCAGGGAGCTGGATCAGAAATGCACCAACGGGGACTCAAAGTGGTGACCATAGGGATGCTCACTTTGCAGGCAGTGGCTTTACACACTATGTTACAGTGCTACCCTTTCATTGTGGTTTTTATTCGCATTTCCCTGATGGCTAGTGATCCTGAGCATTTTTTCATCATTGGCCATTTCGTCCTTGGAAAAGTAACTGTTTATGTCCTTTGGCCATTTCTTATCTGGATTTTTTGTTTTGTTGTTGAGTTTCTTGCGTTCTTAATAAATTCTGGATATTGGTCTTTTATTGCATAATTTCAAAAAATTTTTCCCATTCTGTCAGTTGTCTTTCATGTTTTTGAGTGTTTCCTTTGCAGTGCAGAAACTTCCTAGCTTAACATAATCTCATTTTTCTATATTTTTGCTTTTACTGACTATGCTTCTCAGGCTTTTTTCATGAAGTTTTTGCTTATGCCAATGCATTGAAGAGTTTCACCAATATTTTCCTCTAGTAATGTGGTGGTATCAGGTCCTAGATTTAGGTCTTTGGTCCATTTTGAGTTAATTTTTGTATAAGGTGTAAGGTAGGGTCTTGTTTCACACTTCTATATGTGTAGATCTAATGTTTTCAGCACCATTTGGTGAAGAGACTGTCTTTTCTCCAGGGGCTAATTTTAGCTCATTTGTGAAAGATTAGTTGGTTGTAGATGTGTGGGTTAGTTTCTTGTATTTTTATTCTTTTTCATTTGTCAACATTTCTATTTTTGTTCTAGTACCAGGCTGTTTTGGTTATAACTACCCTGTATATTCTGTATTGAAATCTGGTATTTTGATGCTACCAGTCTTGTTTTAGTTGTTTAGGCTATCCAGGTCTCTGTTGTTTAAATATGAATTTTAGCATCATTCTTCTGCATATGAGAAGAATGACATTGTACTGAGCTTGTAAGTTGCAATGGATATAGTGGACATTTGATATTAATTATTCCAATCCATGAGCATGGAAGAGTGTTCCATTTTTGTGGCATCTTCTATTTCTTTCTTTATTGATTTGTAATTTTGATTGTAGAGATCTTTCCTATATTTGAATAAATTTATTCCAGAGTATTTAAGTTTGTTGGAACTACTGTGAATAGTAATGATCTTACAAGTTTTTCTCAGCCATGGCATTCTGTATACAAGGGATATTGATTTTGTGCATTGGTTTTATATTCTGCAACACTGTCAAACTCTGTGATGAGTTCCAGTAGTCTCCTGGTGGAGTCATTTGGTTTAATATATATATATATTTATAAATATATATATATAATTCTATATATATATATAGAATTATGCCATCTTGCAAACAGTGACAATTTGACTTCCTCCTTTCCCTTTGATTTCTTTTCTTTTTTTTTTTTTTTTTTTTTGCCTTATGCCTCTGGCTAAAACATTCAGAACTATATTAAATAGCAATGGTGAGAGTGGACATCCTTGTCAGGTTCTGGATCTTGGTGGAAATGCTTCCAGCTTTTCCCATTCAGTATGAGGCTTGCTGTGTGTTTGTCATATATTGCCTTGATGGCGGTAAGAAATAAGGGTTTTTATCATGAGATGATGTTGTCTTTCATCAAATGACTTTCTACATCTATTGACATAATCATATGGTTTTATTCTACTTGTTTGTTAATGTGATGTGTCATTTATATTGATATCCATATGTTGAACCTTTTCTGTGTACTGGCGATAAATCCCACTTGTTCCAGGTGAACAATATTTCTGAAGTTTTGTTTGATTCAATTATGTGATATTTTATTGAGTATTTTTGCTCTGTTCATCATGGATAAATGTCAGTGATTATCATTCTTTGTTGTATCTTTTTCTCGCTTTTGGAATTAAGGTGATGCTGTCCTCATATAAGCAATTTGGGAGGATTTTCTCCCTGTTAATAGTTTTGAATACTTTGAGAAGAATTGAGATTAGGGAATTAGTTCCTCTTTAAAAGTTTGTTAGGATCCAGCAGTGAAGCCATCTGGTCTTGGGCTTTTCTTTGTTGGGAAGGTCTTTGTTCTTTCTTGATTGGCATCTTGGTTATTGATCTGTTTTGTTTTCTGTGGCTTGAGGAATAAATTTTAATATATTGTATGGTTCTTTGTTATTTATTCAAACTACATCTTGTTTATTATTCTGTTTAGGTTTTCTATGCCTTCAGGAATGAAGTATGCAAACTAGAACTCCTGTTAAAGTAGCTATTCTCAGAAAAAAATAAATGTTTGTGAGGATGTGAAGAAAAAGGAGCCCTTTTACGTTGTTAGTGAGAATGAAAGTTAGTACAGCCATTTTGCAGATCAGAGTGCATGTTCCCCACAAAATTAGTAATAGATATTATCTATGACCTATTTATCCCACACCTAGTCATATGTTTCATTGAGGTGAAATAAGCAGCTGAAAGATATACCTGAGCTCCAATTTCCAACATAACTCACAATAGGTAAGGAATTAACCTAGGTGTCTATTGATGCATGAATGGTTGAAGAAAATGCAATAAATAAAATCCATTGATATCTTTTGCCCATTTCTCAACTCTTTTATTTCATTCTTGGTTTCTCGAGCTCCTTATATACTATGGATATTAATCTTTTATCAAATGCATAGTTTTCAAAGATTGTCTTCCATTCTGTCATTTCTGTCTTCACTCTGTGCTTTGTAGTGCAGAAACATCTTAAATTTGATAGAATCCCATTTCTCTTTTTAGCTTTCTTAACTGTGCTTCTGAGGCATTATACAAAGAGTCATTGCCTAAGCCAGTGTCCTGCAATATTTCTATTATGCTTTCCTTTAGTAGTTTGATAGTTTCAGATCTTAAAGTTAGATCCTTGATTCATTTCTAGTCAATATTTTGTATAGAATATAAGTATGGATCTAGTTTCAAATTTCTGCATGCAGAAATCCAATTTTCCCAGTAACTTTTCAAGGAATTTTTAGCAATTTGCCCAATATTAAATGGTTATAGATGTACAAAGTTATTTCTGGTGTTTCTATTCTGTTCTATTGGGTTACATGTCTATTTTTATGCCAGTGCCATGCTGTTTGATTACAATATCCCTGTAATGTGTCATGGAATCTGATATTGTAATGCTTC
This sequence comes from Oryctolagus cuniculus, assembly GCF_051225735.1. Taxonomy (NCBI): domain Eukaryota; kingdom Metazoa; phylum Chordata; class Mammalia; order Lagomorpha; family Leporidae; genus Oryctolagus; species Oryctolagus cuniculus. Next base: position 32,553,805 of record NC_142885.1, read on the forward strand.
TGTCATTGTTATTATTGGTTACATTGTTATTATTGGTTAATACTACTTTTGCCATTCAGTGTCTCTTGTATTTCCATCTAAATTTTAGGATTGTTTATGTCTGTGAAGAATAGACCTAAAGTGTTGATGGGGATTGCAATGAATCTATAAATTTTGGTGATGGTATATACATTTGGGGGTATTAATTCCTCCAGTAGTTGAAACATGAATTTTTTTTGTTTCTTTTTTTATATCTTCTGTTTCTTTCACTAATGTTTTAGAATCTTCATTGTGGAGATCTTTCACATTCCTTTTTAAATTTATCACTATTTTGGTAGTTTTTGTGAGTGAGGTTTTTTTTTTTTTACAGGAAGAGTGGACAGTGAGAGAGAGAGACAGAGAGAAAGGTCTTCCTTTTTGCCGTTGGTTCACCCTCCAATGGCCGCTGTGGCTGGCCCATCATGCTGATCTGAAGCCCGGAGCCAGGTGCTTCTCCTGGTCTCCTGTGCAGGTGCAGGGCCCAAGCACTTGGGCCATCCTCCACTGCCTTCCCGGGACACAGCAGAGAGCTGGCCTGGAAGAGGGGCAACCGGGACAAAATCCAGTGCCCCGACCGGGACTAGAACCCGGTGTGCCAGCACCACAAGGTGAAGGATTAGCCTAGTGAGCCATGGCACCAGCCAGTGAGGTGGTTTTTGTAAGTTCTTTTTCAGGTAGTTGTTGGCATGTATGAATGATATTATTTTTTGTGTTGATTTTGCATCCTGAAGCTGCTGAATTCTCTTATAATTCTGATAGTCTCTTATGGGGATCTTTTTGTTTCCTAATATAATATTTTTTTAACTTTTATTTAATGAATATAAATTTCCAAAGAACGACTTATGGATTACAATGGCTTCCCCCCCATACCATCCCTCCCACCCACAACCCTCCCTTTCCCACTCCCTCTCCCCTTCCATTCACATCAACATTCATTTTCGATTATCTTAATATACCAAAGATCAGCTTATATACATTAAGTATGGATTTCAACAGTTTGCTCCCACACAGAAACATAAAGTGAAAAATAATAGATGATATTTTAAATGATGATGAAATCAGATCAGACCTATTGTCATGTTTAATCCCAGTGAGAGTCAAGTTGGGAATTGATAATTTCTTCTTCTTTTTTTTTTTTTTACAAAAGATCAGTTTAGTATGCATTAAGTAAAGATTTCAACAGTTTGCACCCCCAGAGAAACACAAAGTCAAATATACTGTTTGAGTACTCGTTATAGCATTAAATCTCAATGTACAGCACATTAAGGACAGAGATCCTACATGAGGAGTAAGTGCACAGTGACTCCTGTTGTTGACTTTACACATTGACACTCCTGTCTATGGCATCAGTAATATCCCTATGCTCCAGTCATGAGTTTCCAAGGCTATGGAAGCCCTCTGAGTTCACCAACTCTTATCTTGTTTAGACAAGGTCATAGCCAAAATGGAGGTTCTCTCCTCCCTTCAGAGAAAGGTACCTCCTTCTTTGAAGACCTGTTTTTTCCACTGGGATCTCACTCACAGAGATCTTTTTGCCAGAGTGTCTTGGCTTTCCATGCCTGAAATACTCTCATGGGCTTTTCAGCCAGATCTGAATGCCTTTAGGGCTGATTCTGAGGCCAGAGTGCTATTTAGGACATCTGCCATTCTATGAGTCTGCTGAATATCTCACTTCCCATGTTGGATCACTCTCCCCATTATTTATTCTATCGGTTAGTGTTAGCAGGTACTAGACTTGTTTATGTGCTCCCTTTGACTCTTAGTCCTTTCATTATGATCAATTGTGAACTGAAATTGATCACTTGGAATAGTGAGATGGCCTTGGTACATGCCACCTTGATGGGATTGAATTGGAATCCCCTGGTATGTTTCTAACTCTACCATTTGGGGCAAGTCAGCTTGAGCATGTCCCAAATTATACATCTCTTCCCTCTCTTATTCCCACTCTTATGTTTAACAGGGATCACATTTCAGTTACTTTTCAACACTTAAGAATAACTGTGTGATAATTACAGAATTAAACCAGTCATAAAAATTAGAACAGACAAAAAAATACTAAGAGGGATAATGTATTAAGTTGTTCATTAACAGTCAGGGCTATGCTGATCAAGTCACCGTTTCTCATAGTGTCCATTTCACTTCAACAGGTTTCCTTTTTGGTGTTCAGTCAGTTGTCACCAATCAGGGAGAAAATATGGTATTTGTCCCTTTGGGACTGGCTTACTTCACTCAGCATGATGTGTTCCAGATTCCTCCATTTTGTTGCAAATGACTGGATTTCGTTGTTTCTTACTGCAGTATAGTATTCTAAAGAGTACATATCCCATAATTTCTTTATCCAGTCTACCGTTGATGGGCATTTAGGTTGGTTCCAGGTCTTGGCTATTGTGAATTGTGCTGTGATTAACATTAGGGTGCAGACCGCTTTTTTGTTTGCCAATTTAAATTCCTTTGGGTAAATTCCAAGGAGTGGGATGGCTGGGTCGAACGGTAGGGTTATATTCAGGTTTCTGAGGAATCTCCAGACTGACTTCCATAGTGGCTTGACCAGTTTGCATTCCCACCAACAGTGGGTTAGTGTCCCTTTTCCCCCACATCCTCGCCAGCATCTGTTGTTGGTAGATTTCTGAATGTGAGCCATTCTAACCGGGGTGAGGTGAAACCTCATTGTGGTTTTGATTTGATTTCCCTGATTGCTAGTGACCTTGAACATTTTTTCATGTGTCTGTTGGCCATTTGGATTTCCTCTTTTGAAAAATGTCTATTGAGGTCCTTGGCCCATCTCTTAAGTGGGTTGTTGGTTTTGTTTTTGTGGAGTTTCTTGATCTCTTTGTAGATTCTGGTTATTAACCCTTTATCTGTTGCATAGTTTGCAAATATTTTTTCCCATTCTGTCGGTTGTCTCTTCACTCTCCTGACTGTTTCTTTTGCAGTACAGAAACTTCTCAATTTGATGCAATCCCAATAGTTGATTTTGGCTTTGACTGCCTGTGCCTCCCGGGTCTTTTCCAGAAATTCTTTGCCTGTGCCAATATCTTGAAGGGTTTCTCCAATGTTCTCTAATAACTTGATGGTGTCAGGTCATAGATTTAGGTCTTTAATCCACATTGAGTGGATTTTTGTGTAAGGTGTAAGGTAGGGGTCTTGTTTCATGCTTCTGCACGTGGAAATCCAGTTTTCCCAGCACCATTTATTGAATAGATTGTCCTTGCTCCAGGAATTGATTTTAGATCCTTGATCCAATATAAGTTGGCTGTAGATGTTTTGGGTTGATTTCTGGTGTTTCAATTCTGTTCCATTGGTCTATCCATCTGTTTCTGTACCAGTACCATGCTGTTTTGATTACAACTGCCCTGTAGTATGTCCTGAAATCTGGTATTGTGATGCCTCTGGCTTTGTTTTTGTTGTACAAGATTGCTTTAGCTATTCGAGGTCTCTTGTGCCTCCATATGAATTTCAGCATCATTTTTTCTAGATCTGAGAAGAATGTCTTTGGTATCCTGATTGGGATTGCATTGAATCTATAAATTGCTTTTGGGAGAATGGACATTTTGATGATGTTGATTCTTCCAATCCATGAGCATGGAAGATTTTTCCATTTCTTGGTATACTCTTCTATTTCTTTCTTTAAGATTTTGTAATTCTCATTGTAGAGATCTTTAACATCCTTGGTTAAGTTTATTCCAAGGTATTTGATTGTTTTTGTAGCTATTGTGAATGGGATTGATCTTCGCAGTTCTTTCTCAGCCGCGGCATTGCTTGTGTATACAAAGGCTGTTGATTTTTGTGCATTGATTTTATATCCTGCCACTTTGCCAAACTCCTCTATGAGTTCCAATAGTCTCTTAGTAGAGTTCTTTGGATCCTCTAAGTAAAGAATCGTATCATCTGCAAAGAGGGATAGTTTGACTTCTTCCTTCTTGATTTGTATTCCTTTGATTTCTTTTTCTTGTCTGATGGCTCTGGCTAAAACTTCCAGAACTATGTTAAATAGCAGTGGTGAGAGTGGGCATCCCTGCCTGGTGCCAGATTTCAGTGGAAATGCTTCCAACTTTTCCCCATTCAATAGGATGCTGGCTGTGGGTTTTTTATAAATTGCTTTGATTATATTGAGGAATGTTCCTTCTATACCCAATTTGCTTAGAGTTTTCATCATGAAAGGGTGTTGAATTTTATCCAATGCTTTCTCTGCATCAATTGAGATAATCATATGGTTTTTCTTTTGCAGTCTGTTAATGTGGTGAATCACATTGATTGATTTGAAAATGTTGAACCATACCTGCATACCAGGGATGAATCCCACTTGGTCTGGGTGGATGATTTTCCTGATGTGTTGTTGTACTCTATTGGCCAGAATTTTATTGAGGATTTTTGCGTCTATGTTCATCAGGGATATTGGTCTGTAATTTTCTTTCAGTGCTGCATCTTTCTCTGGCTTAGGGATTAAGGTGATGCTGGCTTCATAGAAAGAATTTGGGAGGATTCCCTCTTTTTCAATTGTTCTGAATAGTTTGAGAAGAAATGGGATTAGTTCTTCTTTAAATGTCTGGTAGAATTCAGCAGTGAATCCATCTGGTCCTGGGCTTTTCTTTGTTGGGAGGGCCTTTATTACTGTTTCAGTTATGGGTCTATTTAGGTTTTCTATGTCTTCATGGTTCAATTTAGGTAGATTGCATGGGTCCAGGAATCTATCCATTTCTGATAGATTTTCCTGTTTGCTGGCATACAGGTCCTTGTAGTAATTTCTGATGATTCTTTTTATTTCTGTGGTGTCTGTTGTTATGTTTCCTTTTTAATCTCTGATTTTATTGATTTGGGTCTTTTCTCTTCTTTTTTTAGTTAGTTGGGCCAATGGGGTGTCAATTTTGTTTATTTTTTCAAAAAAAACAGCTTCTTGCTTGGCTGATTTTTTGTAGTGTTTTTTTTTTTTTTTTGGATTCAATCCTGTTAATTTCTTCTCTGGTTTTAATTATTTCTCTTCTCCTACTAGATTTGGGTTTGGTTTGCTGCAGTTTTTCTAGGTCCTTGAGATGCGCTGAAAGCTCATTTATTTGGTACCTTTCCAATTTCTTGATATAGGCACCTATTGCTATAAATTTGCCTCTCAATACTACTTGTGCTGTATCCCATAAGTTTTGATATGTTGTGTTGTTGTCTTCATTTACTTCCAGAAAGTTTTTGATTTCTCTTTTGATTTCTTGAATGACCCAGTGTTCATTCAGGAGCATGTTGTTCAGTCTCCATGTGTTTGCATACTTTCTGGGCTTTCCTGAATTGCTAATTTCCAGCTTCATTCCACTGTGGTTTGAGAAGCTGCATGGTATGATTCTAATTCTTTTAAATTTGCTGAGACTTGCTTTATGGCCTAGTATGTGATCAATCCTAGAGAAGGTTCCATGCACTGCTGAGAAGAATGTGAAGTCTGTAGATGTAGGGTTGAAAGTTCTGTAGATATCTGTTAGATCCATTTGGGCAATAGTGTCAATTTTTTTTTTTTGCCAGTATTAAACATCTCTTTTATTTTTTAATCAACGACACAAAATCCCATCCACCTCATTATCAGACTTAGCCTTTTCAGGGTTATGTCTTCCCCACAAATTGTCAAGATGACGTAGTTGAAGGAAGGGATCAATCAAGTTCATACCCCCATTGGGAGAACACGGAGAATAAAGGCTAGATGGTATTTCTTCTTTTTTTTAACTTTTATTTAATGAATATAAATTTCCAAAGTACGGCTTATGGATTACAATGGCTTCCCCCCCATACCGTCCCTCCCACCCACAACCCTCCCCTTTCCCACTCCCTCTCCCCTTCCATTCACATCAACATTCATTTTCGATTATCTTAATATACAGAAGATCAGCTTAGTATACATTAAGTAAAGATTTCAACAGTTTGCTCCCACACAGAAACATAAAGTGAAAAATAATAGATGATTTTTTTAAAATGATGATGAAATCAGATCAGACCTATTGTCATGTTTAATCCCAGTGAGAGTCAAGTTGGGAATTGATAATTTCTTCTTCTTTTTTTTTACAGAAGATCAGTTTAGTATGCATTAAGTAAAGATTTCAACAGTTTGCACCCCCAGAGAAACACAAAGTCAAATATACTGTTTGAGTACTCGTTATAGCATTAAGTCTCAATGTACAGCACATTAAGGACAAAGATCCTACATGAGGAGTAAGTGCACAGTGACTCCTGTTGTTGACTTTACAAATTGACACTCCTGTTTATGGCATCAGTAATCTCCCTATGCACCAGTCATGAGTTTCCAAGGCTATGGAAGCCTTTTGAGTTCACCAACTCTTATCTTGTTTAGACAAGGTCATATTCAAAGTGGAGGTTCTCTCCTCCCTTCAGAGAAAGGTACCTCCTTCTTTGAAGACCTGTTCTTTCCACTGGGATCTCACTCACAGAGATCTTTCATTTAGGGTTTTTTTTTGTTTGTTTATCTGCTGTTTCTTTGTTGATCTTCTGTCCAGATGATCTATCTATTTCTGACAGTGGAGTATTGAAGTCCCCCAGTACTATTGTATTGGAATCTAAATCTCCCTTTAAGTCCCTTAACATATCTTTTAAATAGACCGGTGCCCTGTAATTAGGTGCATATACGTTTATAATAGTTACATCTTCCTGTTTAATTGAACCCTTAATCATTATATAGTGTCCCTCTTTGTCTCTCTTAACAGTTTTTGTATTAAAGTTTATTTTGTCTGATATTAATATGGCTACACCTGCTTTTTTTTGGTTTCTGTTGGCATGGAATATCTTTTTCCAACCTTTCACTTTCAGTCTGCATGTATCTTTGTTAGAGAGATGTGTTTCTTGTAGGCAACAAATATTTGGGTTGTGTTCCTTGAGCCAATCAGCCAATCATTGTCTTTTAACTGAAGAATTCAGACCATTAATGTTCAATGTGACAATTGATACGTAGTGACTTTGCCCTGCCATTTTCCCGGAGATATTTTCTAGTATATGCTTTGAGCTTCCCATGCTCTTTTACTGGTAGGTGTTCTTCCTTTCCCTTCTTTCATATTGATGGCCGTGTTTCTGTGTTTCTGAGTGTAGCACATCTTTAAGTATCTTTTGCAGGGCCGGACGAGTGGCCACAAATCTTTCAATTTCTGTTTGCTATGAAAGGTATTTATTTCACCTTCATTCACAAATGAGAGCTTGGCAGGATATAATATTCTGGGCTGGCAATTTTTCTCTCTTAGCACCTGTGCTATGTCTCGCCATTCCCTCCTAGCCTGTAGTGTTTCTGATGAGAAGTCTGCTGTGAGTCTGATTGGAGATCCTCTGAGAGTAATCTGACATTTCTCTCTTGCACATTTTAGGATCTTTTCTTTATGTTTCACTGTGGTAAGTTTCATTACCACGTGTCGTGGTGAGGATCTCTTTTGGTCATGTTTATTGGGGGTTCTATGAGCTTCCTGTACTAGGATGTCTCTGTCCTTCTCCAAACCTGGAATGTTCTCTGCTAGTATCTCACAAAAAGGCCTTCTAATCCTTTCTCTCTCTCCATGCCTTCAGGAACTCCTAGAACTCGAATGTTGGTTTTTTTAATAGTATCCTGTAGATTCCCAACAATATTTTTTAGATTTCTAATTTCCTCTTCTTTTCTTTGGTTTGACGGTATGTTTTCCTGTGCTCTATCTTCTAAGTCCAATATTCTCTCTTCTGCTTCACCCATTCTGTTTTTAAGGCTCTCTAATGTGTTTGTCATTTGATCTATTGAGCTCTTCATTTCATTTTGATTTCTCTTCACTATCACACTTTCCTGTTCTACTAGTTTCTGCGTTTCATTTTGATTCTTCCTTAAAATTTCATTTTCACGAGAGAGATTTTCAATCCTGTCCAATAAGGATTTCTGTAGTTCAAGGATTTGCTTTTGAAAACTTCTAAATGTTCTTATCATAAATTTTTTGAAATCCGTATCTTGCATTTCTTCTATCTCATCATCTTCATAATCTTGGCTTGGGGTGTTTTGTTTATTTGGAGGCATCATAGTGTCATCGTTGATCTTGTTCCCTCAATTTCTGTGTTTATTGCTTGGCATAGTTAATTCTTCTTTCATCACTGTGCGTTTTTTTTTTATTTTTTTTTATTTTATACTATGTCCGTGTTAAGTGGACTGCCTGCTGTTGGAGGAGCCTTGGAGGCTTGAGATGGGTGTGGCCTGAGAGCTCTGCTTGGTTCTTCCTGGTTAAGGGTGTGCAAAGGTGACACCCTCAGGTTATGCGTGGTAAATCTCTCTCTCTCTATTTATTTATTTATTTATTTATTTATTTTATTTATTTATTCAGGGGGTAAGTAATACCGCACAGCACGGCTGTGCAGAATTGATGATATTTAGCTTCCAGTCTCTGGCTTCTACCCAAAGAGTCTGTGTAGGCTTCTCCTCTGGATTCCCACTAGGTTGCCTAGGCTACTGAATTGTAGTGACTCAGTTCCTTAGCTCTCCCCTGTTGATATGTAAATCCAGAGAGGGGGCCTGCTCTTTGTCTCTTGTGAATTCTTCAAGCCTTGCAGCCTTGCAACCTTTGCAAGGTTGGGGGAGAGAGAAACCCCCAAGCTTTTTTTTTTCCTTCTTTCCAGTAGTGAGTCTGCTGCACTTTCCGGCCCCCCTCTAGATTCTGACCCCCGTTTCCCCGCCAATGTCTCGGGTTATTGAGCTCACCTCCCCTTCCAGCGCCGATGTGTGGACTCGGAGCCCTGGACATCCCAACTCTCCCCGCTGGTGTCTGTGTGACATGCACTCCCCTTCCTGCACTGGCGCACAGACCCTGAGGCTCCCGCGGCTCAGCTTCCACGCGGTGGGCGACCTTGTTCTCCCAGTAGGTCCTCCAATTCACAGCCACTAGATCCAGAAGAGTTTCCTCTGCAATATTTTCCTGGTTCTTTTTTCTGAGGCTACCGTAACTAACTCCCCTTTTATTAAACTAAATTTTCCCGGACTATCGGTGCGCGCCCTCACTATTCCGCCATCTTGGCTCTGCCCCTCATAAATCCAACTTTAGGAACATAGTTCTCATCACCCTGCTGGCCCTCCCACCCATTTTTTTACCTTTCTTTTTCCTCCTCCCTCTCCTATTCCCATTCTTATTGTTTTAATAACATTCATTTTCAATTAACTTAATGCACATAAGATTAACTCTATACTAAGTAAGGAGTTCAATAAATAGTATGAAGAAAAAAATCTTCCTCAACAGTTGAGACAAGGGCTCTTCAAAGTGAGCACATCTTAAAGTGTAAATTTCACTTCTAAAGATTAACTTTTAGGTGCTCTACTTGTTACCACAAATCAGGGAAAACATACGCTATTTGTCCTTTTGAGAGTGGCTTATTTCATTAAGTATAATGTTTTCCAATTTCATCCACTGTTGCAAATGACAGGATTTCATTTTTTTACTGCTCTGTAATACTCTGTGGTGTACATATTGAATGGGTAAAAGTTCAAAGAATTCCCACTAAGATCTGGAACCAGACAAGGATGCTCACTCTCACCATTGCTATTCAGGATGAGGGTCAAGGTTAGTGTTAAGAGTTCATTCTGGAATTAATGTAAAGATTAGGATTAGTGCAAGGATGAAAGCTAGCAAGAGGGTAAGGATTTGTTTTAGAATAAGAGTTATAGGGGCTGGCATTGTGGCTCATTTGGCTAATCCTCTGCCTACGGTGCTGGCAGCCCATATGAGTGCCGGGTTCTAGTCCTTGTTGCTCCTCTTCCAGTCCAGCTCTCTGCTGTAGCCCAGGAAGGTAGTGGAGGATGGCCCAAGTGCTTGGGTGCCTGCACCCATGTGGGAGCCCAGGAAGAAGCACCTGGCTCCTGGCTTTGGATCAGCATAGCTCCTGCTGTAGTGGCCATTTGGGGCTGAACCACTGGAAGGAAGACCTTTCTCTCTATCTCTCTCTCACTGTCTAACTTTGCCTGTCAAATAAAAAAAATAATAAGAGTTATGAATATGGTTATGGTTAGGGATAGGGACAGAGCAGGATCAGGGTTAAAATTAGGTTTTGGTCTGTGGTTAAGATAGATGTTAGGCTGGCACCGCGGCTCACTAGGCTAATCCTCCACCTTGTGGCACCAACACACTGGGTTCTAGTCCCGGTCGGGGTGCCGGATTCTGTCCCGGTTGCCCCTCTTCCAAGCCAGCTCTGTACTGTGGCCAGGGAGTGCAGTGGAGGATGGCCCAAGTTCTTGGGCCCTGCACCCCATGGGAGACCAGGACAAGTACCTGACTCCGGCCATTGGATCAGCACGGTGTGCTGGCTGCAGCACACCGACCGCGGTGGCCATTGGAGGGTGAACCAACAGTAAAAGGAAGACCTTTCTCTCTGTGTCTCTCCCTGCAGCACTGGCATCCCATATGGGCACCAGGTTCTAGTCCCGGTTGCTCCTCTTCCAGTCTAGCTCTCTGCAGTGGCCTGGGAAGGCAGTGGAGGATGGCCCAAGTGCTTGGGGCGCCTGTACCCACATGGGAGACCAGGGAGAAGCACCTGGATCCTGGCTTCGAATCAGCATAACTCTGGGCATAGCAGCCATTTGGGGCGTGAACCAATGGAAGGAAGACCTTTCTCTCTCTAACTGTCTGTCAAATAAATTTAAAAAAAGATTAGAGTAAGTATTTGGGTTAAGACTAGGTTTGGGGCTAGGGATAGGTTTTGGCTTAGTGTTGTTGCTAGTGTTAGAGTTAGGGACATGATTCATGTCAAGGCTAGGGTAATGTCTAGGATAGAACTATTCTTAACAATACCAGTGAAACTTGTGTTACAATTATTTATGGTTAGGGATTCCACTGCTTCAAACACCATAACTGTTGTGCCTTAAGTACTTTCAAAAAGTAGAGTTAGTTTCTCATTTAGATCAGCAATGCCACAATGAATTTTCTGTTGATTGATTGCTTTAGGTACTGAGGCCTTCACAGGCAACACTGTGCTTAGTATGTAGATGTTTAATGTTTCAAATGTCATGTACATGAGCCACATTACAAAACCTATTGTGCCTGATGTCACTTCAAAGAATATTATTACTCAATAAGAACATTGTTGCTATACTGAGATTTCTGTATATGTTCATGGTTGCTTTAGGTATATAGGCTGCATTTAACAATACATATATCAAACAATAAGTATATGAATGTTTCTAAAAAATGCTGATTTTGTTGAAGATATCTCTAGGTCTGGAGTTTATATCTAGTTTATTACAGGATTACAATATTAGTTTTCATTATGTCTTAACACTAGCTGTGCTGAGTAAGCAATGTGATTCCAGTGCTTCAAATAGCATAAACATAAATTGTAATATATAAATATAATGTATGTATATATAATAGATATAGCTATTGTGCCTGAATTTATTTCAAAGAATAGAATTAACTACTCACATAGACTTTTATTGCTCCATTGATTTCTGTCTGTATTTGCTTTAGTTACACAGACCCTCAAATGCAGTAAGTTTATACACTTAACCGTAGAGGAGAATTGAATGCTAATGGAAAGGAGTGTTTTCCCTCAATTTTTGTCAAGGAATGGAATTTATGCCAGTGTAGTAGAAGGGTTCATTAATTTCCCTTGCCAACTCATGAGAAAGCTCAACAATAAATGTCCTTAGTAAGCACTGTGCTGTCCAGTAAAGAAATGTAATGTACCTGTGTTATACCAGAAAGATATGCTAAGTTTAAAGGTACTACAAAGAATGCACTTAAATATACATTATGCCAGGCTTACTATTTTTGTTTTCCTAAAAATATTAAGTAAATTCCCTACTTTAAGTACATAGGCATCAATAATAAAACATTTCCAATATTTCAAATGCAGAGTAGTTGAATCATACTTGAAAGAGTACTGGTACCTGAAGTTACCAGAATTTATGTCTCAATTGGAACCCACTAGCAACACTGAGATTTCTTTGTGGGTTCTTTGATCTCTCTCTCTCTCTCTCTCCCTCCCACTCCTCTCCTTTCTCTCTCTCTATATTAATAAGCAATAATTGTACAAATGTCAGAATGCAGGTCATGTGAGTGTTGATTCAAAAGAGTTTTTTGACTAAACTACTCTCAAGAAGTGGAGTGTATACGCTGTTTACACCTTGTTTAATATAAGCTTACAAGGTTTGGTTTCAATGCCAATTTAAGGGAATGCTTGCCTTAACCATATGAACACTTCAAATATGAAGACACACACACATGTGGAATACTTGAAAGATGTGGTGTGGATGAAATTGGCATAATGGATTTGCAGTGCACATCAGGACACACTTACAAAATCATTTTTCTTGAAAAAGATTAACTGAATTCTCTTCTTTCACTACACAGTGGTTAATAAATAATACATTTTCCATTATTCAAACATTGGTTAAATAAATCATACTTGAAAGTTCTGTTGTGCCTTAAGTTATAATAGCAACAGGATTAGTTTCTCAATTTGAATACAGTAGGTATATTCATTATTTTTGAATATTCATTAATTGGCTTATAAATTAATATAAACTTTAATATGTGACAAGAACACAAAGAATTAAGAGGAAATGAGTATTACTGGAAAACAGTGTTTTGCTTGAAGATATCTAAAGGAATGAAGATTCTCCCCAGTGTAATACAAGCTGACACCATTATAATACACCATTAGTATTTCACGCTGAAGTAAGGGAATGCTTAACACTGCATGCACTTAGCATTGGGCTTTCCATATGAAAATACACTGTATGTAATACATTAAAGACACATTATATGAACTTGGCACTGGAAGGCAGTTGCAATACACACCCAAGAAAGTTGCCTTTCCTGGATAAGATAACTTTAATCTCTGTTATCTGCACAGGCCTTCATATTCAAAATATTTTAATGATTGAAACAGAAAGTAGATGAATTGTACATAAAAGAGTTATTGTGCCTGCAGTTATAAAAGAAATAGAGTTGATTTTTCAAAAAGAGCATCGTTGCTGCATTGTGTTTTCTCTGTTCCTTGTGTGCTTTACTTACAGATGCCTTCATAAGCAAATACACCCATTAATATGAGAATGTAAGCAAAATGAATGTTACTGGAACAGGCTATAATTCCTTGAATTTATCTGAAGAAAAGGGATTTGTACAGATTTTATTATATTCTTGCTTTATACTTCCAGGAAATCATAATTGAATTCCTGACTCAGCTCTAGTTTGCTTAATAATCACTGTTTTACAGGAATGAGAATATCATATATTTGAGCACTACCTGAAGGAACTCTTACATTTGAATCTGTGTCAAGGAATGGATTTGAGATACACATTAGTACAGAATTACAATGCTGATCTTGCTAGGAATGTTAACTACATTCCTTTAATACTATATGTTGTAATCAGCAATCCATTTTTAATTCTTCAAACATGGAAGAATTATACTTCAAAGAACAGTGGTGCTAGAAGGTATCAACAGCACAAGACTTCATGTCTAAACCAGAATATTTGAATATTCTGTTTCTATATATATATATATATATATATATATATATAGTGTGTATATATGTATATATACACATACATATATATATTCAGGATATAGAAATTTCATGACTTAGAAACATGCTACTTGTCACCCTATGTCTCTTCTTGCCATGCTGTCACCCTTGTTCTTCATCCCTCTCCTATTCCCACTCTTAATATTTACAAAGATCTATTTTCAATTTACTTATTCTCATAAGATTAACCCTACACTAAGTAAAGAATTCAACAAAGTATGATGAAAAAAGCACGGTTCCTCAACAGTAGAGACAAAGGATACAAATAGTCCTTAAATCTCAAAATGTGCATTTCTCTGCAATACATTACATTTTAGATAGTCTGTTAGTTACTACAGATCAGGCAAAACATATGATACCTGTCTTTTGGAGACTGGCTTATTTCACTAAGTATGATGGTTTCCAGTTGCATCCATTTTTTTTTGGTAGCAGGATTTCATTGTTTTTATGGCTGATTAGTATTCCATAGTCTCTCATATGTATATATATGTATATATATGATTTATATATACATATATTTATATGGTATATATGATATATATAAAAATTTCATAATTTCTTTATCCATTCATCAACTGATGAATATCTGAGTTGATTCCATATCTTAGCTATTATGAATTGTGCTACAATGAACATGCAGGTACAGATAATTCTTTCATATCCTGATTTCATTTTGTTTGGATAATTCCCAAGTGTGGAATTGCCAGGTCATATGGTAGATCTACTTTCAGATTTCTGAGGTATCTCCATACTGTGTTTTACAATGGCTGCAGTAGTTTACATTCCCACCAATAGGGGATTATTGTACCTTCTCCCCACATTCTCTCCAGCATTTATGGTTTGTTAATAGATATGAGAGTCATTCTTACTGTGGTGAGGTGGGACCTCTTGGTGGCTTTGATTTGCATTTCCTTGTTGGCTAGTAATCCTGGGCATTTTTTAAAATATATCTGTCGGCCATTTGAATTTCATCTCTTGAAAAATGCCTGTTCAAGTCTTTTGCCCATTCTGGTTTTTTAAAAATATTTAATTATTTTTATTTGAAAGTCATAGTTACACAGAGAGAAAAGGAGAGGCCGAGAGAGAGAGAGAGGTCCTCCATCCACTGGTTCATCCCCCAATCAGCCACAACAACTGGAGCTGCACCAATCTAAAGCCAGGAGCTTCTGCCAGGTACCTCATGTGGGTTCAGGGGCCCAAAGACTTGGACCATTCTCCACTGCCATCCCAGGCCACAGCAGAGAGCTGGACCGAAAGTGGAGCAGCCAGGACCCAAACCGCACCAACATGGGGTGCTGGCACTGCAGGCAGTGGCCCCACCTGTCATGCCACAGTGCTTGCCCCTGCCCATTTCTTTACTATATAGTTTGTTTTGTTGCTGTTGAGTTTCTTGACTTCTTTATAGATTCTGGATAATAATCTTTTATTAGTTTCATAGTTTGCAATTATTTTCTTCCATTCTGTCAGCTGTATATTCACATTACTAAATGTTTCTTCTGCAGTTCAGAAGCCTCACAACTTGATGTAATCTCATTTGTCAATATTGGTTTTGATTGTCTGTGCTTCTTGGGTCTTTTCCAAGAAGCCTCTGCTTATGCAAATATCTTGCAGCAGTTCCCCAATGTTCTCCCATAATTTGATGGTTTTGGTTCATAGATTTAGGTCTTTGATCCATTTTGGGTTCATTCTGATCTAAGGTATAATGTAGTAGTCTTGTTTCATACTTCTACATGTGGAGATAGAGTTTTCCAGGCACCACTTATTGAGGATACTGTCCTTTCTCCAGGGACTGATTTTAATTCCTTTGTCAAAGGTTAGTTGGCTGTAGATCTTTTAATTGAATTTCTATTCTGTCCTGTTGTTCTACATGTCTATTTCTTGCAAGTACTAGGCTGTTTAGATTATAAGTGTCTTGTAGTATGTCTTGAAATCTCGTATTGTGATACCTCCAGTTTTGTTTTTGTTATTTTGTGTCTAGTGTGCCCATATAAATTTCAGCTTTTTGTCTTAGAATAGTGTCATTGGTATTTTAATTAGGATAACATTGAATCTGCAATTTGATTTTGGTAGTATGAACATTTTGAAGATATGATATTAATTCTGCCAATTCATGAACATGGATGATTTTTTTCTATTTGTTTTGACTGCTGTATCTTTCTTTAGTGCTTTATAACTTTAATCATATAAATCTTTGAATTCCTTGGTTTAATTTACTTTGAGGTATTTAATGTTTTGCAGTTATTGTGAGTGGAATGGATCTTAGTTCATTTTCAGCCAAAACATTGTCCATGTAAACATAGGCTATTGCTTTTTGTGTGTCAATGTTATATCCTGTCAGTTTACCAAACTCCTTATGAAGTCCAATAGTCTCATAGTGGAGTCTTTTGGTTTCCCTTAGGTAGCATCATGTCATCTGCAAATAGGGATAGTTTGATTTCCTCCATCCCAATTTGTAACATTTGATTTCTTTTTCTGGCCTAATGACTCTGGCTAAACTTCTTGACTATAATGAATAGCAGTGGTGAGAGTGGCCATCCTTTCCTGGTTCTAGATCTTTGTTGGAATGCCTCCAACTTTCTGCGTTCAGTAAGATGCTATCTGTGGTTTTGAAATAAATTGCCGAGATTGATGAGAAATGTTGATTCTATAGCCAGTTTGCTTAAGGTTTTCATCATGAGAGGATGTTTTGTTTTATCAAATGCTGTCTTGCATCTATTGAAATAATCATATGATTTTTATTCAGTTTGTTAATCTGATTTATCACATTTTTGATTTTCAAATTTTGAACCATTACTGCATACAGACATTACTCCCACTTTCTCAAGGTGAATTCTATTTCTGATGTGCTATTGGATTCACTTAGCTGGTATTTTTGCTTCTATGTTCATCAGGGATACCAGACTATAGTTCTCTTTCTCTGTTGTATCTTTTCCTGGTTTAGGAATTAGGGTGATGTTGGCTTCATAGAAATAGTTTGAGATGATTCTCTCCCTTTCAATTGTTTTGAATAACTTGAGAAAATATTGTAATTAGTTCATTAAATGTCTGGTAGAATTCAGTATGGAAGCCATTCCTGGACTTTTCTTTGTTGTGAGAGCCTTTATGACTAATTCAATCTCTGTCTGGATATTGGCTTGTTTAGGTTTCCTAATTCTTCATGACTCAGTTTATTAGATTGTTTGTGTCCAGAAATCTATCTGTTTATCCTAGATTTTCCAATTTGTTGGCATATAGTTCTTTATAAGTGATTCCTGATTATCATTTTTATTTCTGTGATATCTCTGGTTACATTTCCTTTTTCATCTCTTAGTCTACTGATTTGGGTCTATCCCTCCCCTCTGTTTTGGTTAGTTTGCCCAATGATGCATCAACTTTTTTTTCAAGTAAATAACTCTTCATTTCATTGTTTTTATACTGCTTTTTGGTTTGAATTTTGCTTACTTCTTCTCTGATTTTTATTTTCTTCCTCCTATTAATTTTGGGTTTGGTTTGTTGTTTTTTTACATCCTTAGATGCATTGATAGCTTATTTAATTAGTGCCTTCCTAATTTTGAGGTAGGCACCAATTGCTGTAATGTTTCCTCTTAACACTGCTTTTACTGTGTCCAGTATTGTTGATATGCTGTATTGCTATCCTCATTTGTTTATAGCATTTTTGTTTCTCTTTTATTTATTTTTTATTTTATATATTTTTAAAAGATTTATTTATTCACTTTTTTGAAAGGAAGAGTTACAGAGCAGCAGAGGCAGAGAGAGAGAGAGAGAGAGAGAGAGAGGGCTTCCATTCAATGGTTCACTCCCCCAAATGGCCACGATGGCCAGAGTTGGACTGGTGTGAAGCCAGGATCCATCCAGGAGCTTCTTCCGGGTCTTCCACATGGGTGCAGGGTCCCAAGCACTTCAACCATCCTCATTGATCTCCTTGGCTATTGTAGAGAGCTGGATCAGAAGTGGAAAAGCCAGGACTTAAACCTGCACCCACATAGGATGCTGACACTGCACACTATGCCATGGTGATGACCTGCTGTTTCTTTTTTGATTTCTTCTATGACCCACTGTTCTTTCCAGAGCATGTTGTTCAGGCTTCATGTGTTTATGTATGTTCTTGATATTCTTGAGATTTTAATTTCCAGTTTCATTCAGTTGTGGTCAGAAAAGTTTCATGATTTGTTTGATCATTTTGAATTTGCTGAGATTTACTTTATGGCCTAGCATATGATCTATCCTGGAGAAAGTTGCATGCACTGATGAACAGAATGTATATTCTGTACTATCTAATGAAATTTTCTATAGATACCAGTTAGGTCTTTTGGTCTACAGTGTAGATTAGCTCTGTTGTTTTTGTTGATTTTCTGTCTAGTTGATCTGTACATTGAAGGAGGTGGGGTGTTGAATTTCCTCATTATTACTGTATTGGAGTCCATGTCTCCCTTTAGATCAATTAACATTTGTGGTAAATAGCCAGGTACCCTGTAGATTTACATTTATTATACTCACATCTTCCTGTTGAATTGATTTCTTAATCATTACATATTGCCTTTGTTTGTCTCTTTTATCCATTTTTATGTTAAGTCTATTTAATTGATATTAAGATACCTACATCTGTTTGTTTCTACTTTCCATTAACATGTGATATCTCTTTCCTTCCTTTCACTTTCAGTTTGTGTGTGTATCTTCGTTTGTGGGGCATGTTTCTTGTAGGCACCAAGCACATGGTTGTGTTAACACAATATGCACATAGTAAGCATTGTGCTTTCAAATACAAAATCACCCTGTACATGTAGAATACCTGAAAGGTATGTTATTGATGTAATTGGCAGAAAAAAGATATGGAGTACACAGTAGGACAGACTTAAAACTTTGATTTCCTGGGAAATATTACTTGAACTCTCTGATTTAGCTACAGAGGCCCAATTGAAAATATATTCCTGATGCTTCAAGCGTCAATTGTGTGTGCGTGTGTATATATGTATATATATATATACATGTATATATATATGTATACATATATACATATATATGTATATATATGTATATATATACATATATATGTATACATATATATACACACACACACAATAACACACATGCATTACTTTAAAGAGATACTGGGTTTGACATCATAATAAAAATAGTTCTAGTATGTCATTGAGACATGTTGCTATATACAGTTTTCCATGTATTTTCATGTGTTGGTTCATATACATAGGCCTTAGTATGCAAAAAGTATACAAACATGGTGTTGCTGCAGAAATGAACTACTATAAAAGAGTATTTTGCATAAATTCTATATAGGAATGGATTTTCTATATAGTTTAGTATGAACTTATAAAATTAGGTTTCCTTCCAAGGAATGCTTGTATTAAAACTCTGCACTTAGTAAGCATTGTGCTTTCCAATAAAGAAACACACTCTACATATATAATGAAAAATATATTATGTTTCAAGCTGGTACAGATTAGATTAGGCTGACAATTTTTTCCTAAGAAAGATTAATCGAATTTTCTACTTTAACAACCAAGGCCATAATAAACAATGTATTCTCAATGTTTCAAATATCATGTTGGTGCCTGAAGTTATTTGAAGGAATTGAACTGGCTTCTCAATTAGAACACATTGGCTGCATTGAGTTTTCTCTGTGTGTACAATTGATTGCTTGATATACATAGGACTTAATACATTATAAGTATACAACATGAGAATGTAGTGGAAGAGTACTGTTTAAAAGGGATATTTTGTTTCAATTTCCCTCAAGGAAGTGAATTTATATCCAGCTCAGTATTAGCTTAAGCATTAGGTTTCCTGGAAACTTAAGATAATGTTTCTTTTACACTGTATGAACTTAGTAAGCATTACACTATACATGTGTAATATCTGAAAGATACGATATGCCTGAGGTTGGTGCACAGAACACAATTGTAGTACACACTAGGACTGGCTTAAAATGTTGCTTTTCCTGAGAAGATAATAATCTAATAAATGAATTCCTGGCTTTTCCTAATTTGCATAGCAAGCATTTTTATTTCAAGCATGAGAACACACTGTGCATTAGCAAACCTCAAAAGAGCTGCTAAATCTGAAGTTCAGAGAAGGAAGGGGATTCAGACTCAAATAAGTCCAGGTTGACAACATGGATTTTCCTCAGACAGCTAAGCATATTGTCTGCAATAACTACAATGCCCTTAAAAAGCAACGCAGCTTCAATGCTTCCAACATAGAAATTATTTGTACTTGAAGCAGTAGGTGTGCCTGAAGTACCGGAAGAACTAGAGATAGAATATCAAATAGAAGCCTCTTGCAGCATTTCATTTTCTAACCCTAACCATTACTCTAAACCTAACTATAATCCTATAGGCTATCCTCATTCCAAATTCTAACATTAACCCTAGCCTTATCCCTAACTCAAGTCTCAAAGACAGTGTTATCCATAGTCCAAGTACAAAACCTAGTGCTATCCCTAGCATAAAACTTGTCCATAGCCCTAATAATAGCTTGAAATATAACCCTAGCCCTCACCATCAACCTAAACTCAGCCCTAACCACAGTTGTAGCCCTAAGTCTAACCCAGTCACAAACCTAGCCCTAACCTAACTCCAACCATAACCTAGGCAAAGCCTTACTCATAAACCTAACACTAACCCCTTCCCTAACACTAATCTAATCTCTAATTCTAACCCTAACATTAATTGTAACCCTAAGCCTATCTTATCCCTAAGTATAACCTAACCTGAAACTTAGGCTGGGCCCCAAACCTACTCAACATTATAACCCTAAATCTACACTCAATTTTAACCCTAGGTTTACCCAAGCCCAGGACCTAACCCAAAAAATAACAAAAACAAACACTGGCAAGAATTTTCTAATGTTTACTCTAGCCCTACCACTAATGCTACCCATTCTCATAAATATAACCATAGCCATAGCTCTACTCTAAACTTAACAATAGACTTGGTGATTTCAATAGTTCTAACCATAATTAGAAACAACCCTAATCCAAGCTCTAACTCTAGCCTTGGTCATGGCTCTAATGCTAAATATATATCTAATACTAAACCTAGTCCTATCCTCATACTAACAGTACTATAAACAAGACCAAAACTAGACCAAAACCTATCCATAGTTTACACCCTATCCCTAAATGTAATGCTTGCTCTACCACTGATCCTAGTCTATGTCTTCTATGTAATTTAAGCCCTAAATTTAAGCCAACGATAGCCCTAAATGTAGCTATTGACCTAGCACTCAAACTAATCCAAGCCACAATATAATACTAACCAAATTTAACTCTAACTCTAACCCTAGCCCAGGTCCTAATGTTAACACTAACTCTAAGACAAATCCTGATTCTAATCTTTGACATAACCCTAACCCTAGTCATAACACTAACCATAAGCCTAAATGTAAACCTAGTACTACCCCAACCGTAACACTAAACCTAACCATAGCCCTAGCCCTAATCCTAACTGTAGCTCTAGACATGAGTCTAGCCCCAAATATCATCAACCTAACCCCAACACAATTTTGACCATAAAATTATAACCCTAACACTAAACCTAACAGAGCTTTGAACCTATCCCTCTGCCTAATCCTAACCCTACCCAAATGCCATGCCTAGTTCAAAAACTAGACCTAACCATAACCCAACCCTAGCCCTTACTCTAATCTTAGCACTTAAACCTAACCCTGGCTCTATCCCTATTCTAGCAATAAACCTAAACATAGCTTTAGCCAGAACCTTAGCAATGACAGGAAGAATACTCTTTTTAATTTTTTTTATTTTTGAAAGGCAGAGTGGACAGTGAGAGAGAGAGAGAGACAGAGAGAAAGGTCTTCCTTTACCATTGGTTCACCCTCCAATGGCTGCTGTGGCCGGCATGCGGCAGCTGGTGCACCGTGCTGATCCGAAGCCAGGAGCCAGGTGCTTCTCCTGGTCTCCCATGAGGGTGCAGGACCCAAGGACTTGGGCCATCCTCCACTGCACTCCTGGACCATAGCAGAGAGCTGGACTGGAAGAGGGACAACTGGAACAGAATCCAGCACCCCAACTGGGACTAGAACCTGGGGTGCTGGCACCGCAGAGGATTAGCCTATTGAGCCACGGTGCCAGCCAGGAAGACTACTCTTACTCCTTCCCTAGCCCTAACATTAAGCTTAACCCTACATCTAATTTTGACCCTAGTACTCTTCCTAATTTTAGTACTAACCCTAACCCTAATTTAAACATTAATTCTAGCATTAACTCTATCCCTAGCACCTAAACCTAAATATAAACATAGCTCTAAACCTCACTGTAATAAACACTATAACCCAAGATCTAGTCTGAGCTTTAACACTAAGCAGAGTCCAACAATTACCCATAGATTTAGTCATAGTCCTATCACTAACCCAAAATGTAAATGTAACCATATTTTTATGCATGATGATATCCCTAATTAAGTCCATAATAATAAACTTTTCTGTAGCTTTAAACCACATAAAAGCCCTAAACTTATGGCTTTTTCTAGCAATAGCCCTAACTGGAACGTAACCTTAGACCAGACCCTCAACCTAGCTCTAAAGTTAACCTTAGCCCTAGCCATCATACAATCTCTAAGCCTAACCCTTGCTGTGTTAGAGCCCAGTCCTTAATGATAGTACCAACACTAAACCTAGAGCTAAGTTTAACTATAAACCTAACCCTATTATAGTCCTAAGCATAATCTTTCAGTAATCCATAACATAAGCCTAAGCTTAGAGCTTGTTCTAATCCTAACATTAGCCTGAATCCCAAACCCTTTAGCCTAACCATAGTCCTAGATGTAACACTAAATATAGATAAATACCTAAAATGAGCCCTGATACAACCATAACATTATTCCTAAGAATAGCTCTAACCCTACCTCTAACTCTGTCTTTATTCATAACTCTAACCCTCACTCTAGAACTAATCCTAATCCTAACCCTAAACCTGATAGTAGCCTATCCATTCCTTTAAACATAAAAAAACCCTAATGCTATTCCTATACCTAAATGTAAACCTAGACCTAACTCTAGGCCTAATCCTAACCGTAGGTCAAAATTGAAACCAAAATATAGCCTTAATCAAAATATAGTCCTGGCTCTACAGCTAACATTAGACCCTATCACAGCCCTGGCCCCAACTCTTAAACTAATAATCACCCTAACCTTACACATAATGGTAAAGCTAACCCTAGATGCAGCCCTAATCCTAGTCTTAAACCTAGATTCAACAATAATCATAGCCTTCACACTAACCCTAAAATTAAATCTAGTTATAGTTCTACCCATGTCCTAACACTAATTCTAACTATAACCATAAACATATCCCTAGCCTTAAACCTCACCAAAATTCAATCCATATTGCAAACCCTAGGCCTAACTCCAAGCATAACAATAATACAACACCAAGCCATAGACATAAACCTAAACCTAACACTAGCTCTGAGCCTCACAAAATATCTAACTTAATAAACATTTACTCTAAACTTTACATAAGTCTTGTCCCAAATGAAAACACTAATTCTAACCCTATTCCTAAGTTTGCTTCTAACCGAAACCTAACCCCAAACCTAAGAGTAATTGCAACTCTAATCAGAAACCTAACTGTAAACCTAGCACTAGTTCTAACTCTAATTGTAGCCTAAATCCTGTGATAACACTAATTGTAGCTCTTGCACTACACCTAAACAGATCAAGCCCTAACACTTGCCCTGATGCAAAGCATTAAGTCTGAACTTAACAGTAATTCAAACCCTAGCTATCTGGAGCCATAACCCTAAAACTAGCCCTAATCTTAATGCTAAACCTGGTCCTCTACTAATCCCAACACTAAACCAAACAGCAGCATTAAACCTACCCCTACATCTACACTTAGCCATTAAGATAATCTAAGCCATAACTCTAACCTAACCTGACTATAACCCTAGCTCTAACCCTGAACTCAAGTGTAGTTATAATTGTAACTCCAGCTCTACCCTTAAACCTAGTCCTAACCTGAGCCCTCTCCTACCTCTAAACACTGCTTGACCTTCAACCTATCTATAACTGTAAACATAACTCTAGGTACAATTCTACTCCCAACCATAGCCCTAGACCAAACCCTAGCACTAACCCTACACCTTGCTATCACCCTAGCCATAAACCTAATCCTAAACCTAGCCCCAGCCATTTCACTAAACCCAAGTCTAAATATAGACCTACCCAAGATCCTAACTCTAACCCTATAATGCTATTCTAACTCTAACCCTGAACACAGGCTAAGAACAGGCCAGTCCAACCTAGCCCAAAACCTCATTCCAGGCCTAGCTCTCACCCTCAATAACTGCAATTGAATCCTAACCCTAGCTCTAGGCATATCCCTATCCCTTCCCAATAAATATGTAACCATAAACCTAACTAGACTAGCTTCTGGCCCTAACCTTAACACTGCTACTTCCTCAGATCAAAAAGTAACTCTCACTCTAAAGCTACTTTAGGATCTACCATTAAATGTAACCCTAATCCTAATACTAAACTCTAACACTAGGAATAACCACAACCCTAGTCTTAACTCTATTACAAACTTAAATATAACACTATACCATGTCATATTACTAATCATGGTTATAGCAGTTATTTAAAAATTAACACTAGTCCAATTCCTAATGCTAATGCAAAGCATAACTCTAACACTAACTACAACAATGCCCTACTCCAACCCCCAACAAATAATCCTAGCCTGAGTCATAATACCAGTGCTAACATTAAACATAATCCTAACCCTAATCATAACAATAACAGTAACCAAAATCCTACCCATAACAACAACAAAAAAAATCTATCCCTAAACCCAATCCTATCCATAACATTTACCCTAATCCAACCTCTAGGCCTAACTCTACTCTAATCCCATGATAGCAGTAAACCTAATCATAAACTTAGTTCAAACACTAGCAATAACAGAAGGACTAACTTTACCCTTCTGTCGCTCCCCGTCTTCGTGGAGGAACGACACTAAACCCTGCCTAGGCTTCATATCCGAGTCACGGCACCATTATGTCGCTCCCCCTCTTCGTGGAGGAACGACACAGGACCCTGCGCTGTTCTTTCGTCTGCTCGGCCCTCCCCGGGTTTGCTGCTGGTTCTTCCCGGGTTGGCTACTGTCCCTTCCACCTCCGTGGAAGGGCGGTTCCCCCTGGCCACTTTCCCCACTTCCGCAGGGGAGCGGCACACCGCCGGCCGGGTCTCTCGGGGGCTGCACAGGTGTTCCTTCAGATAGATGTTCCTCTTAGATGTTCCTGGTGCATGTTGTCTCTCTCCTCCTTTATAGTCCTCTTCCACCAATCCCAACTCTGCTACCCACACACTGAGTACGCTGCTCTCCTCCAATCAGGAGTAGGTCCTACAGTTTATTGGTTGAACTGGAGGCAGCTGTGTAGAAGCTGTTTCTCCCTTCTCAGCACCATATTGTGGGAGAGCAGATGCATAGAATAAGTCTTAATTCCAGTAACTTAGTCTAGTCCGAGTTGCTCCCCACACCCTTCCTTTAGAACTAATTCTAACCCTAACCCTAGCCCTAAATATAAAGCTCTAGCACTAACCATAACTGAAAATCCCACTCTAGGGGCCAACATTGTTGTGTAGCCTCCACCTGTGTTGCTGGTATCCCATATGGGTACCAGTTCTAGTCCTGGCTGCTACTCTTCTGATCCAGCTCTCTGGTATGGTCTGGAAAAGTAGTAAAGATGGCCCAAGTCCTTGGGCTGCTATACTCACATGGGAGACCCACAGGAAGCTCCTAGCTTCTGGCTTTGGATCAGCTCACCTCAAGGGTTGTGGCCATTTAGGGAATGAACCAGCAGATGGAAGACATTTGTCTCTCCATCTCTGTGTCTGTGACTCTACCTTTCAAATAAATAAATTAATTAATTAAACTTATAAAAAAATTCAACTCTACCCCCAGCAATAAATATAGTACTAAACTTGGGCCTTATCTTAAATCAAAATGTAGTAATAACACAGACCATACTCCTAACCCTAAAATACTGACCCATGGCTTAGCCTAAAACCTAAAATAACCCTATGCCTACATCTAACACTAACCTAACCATGGCCCTAACTAATTCTAGCCATAATTTTAAAAAAAGAACCTAGCTTAGCTTTATACCTCATCAAGTCCTAGGGCTAATTCTATAGACGTAGGGCTAATTTTACCCAAACCCTGACTCTAACAGCAATGCTAGGCAACTGCCTTGAAATTAGCCTAATCCGAACTGTAGTCCTAATCCACACACAGTCCGTAAATCTATCATTTACTCTAAACTTAACACAAGCCAGGGCCCTAATTCTAGCATTAATCCTAATCTCAGTCCTGTCCAACTGTGGCAGAAAACCTAGGCAAAACACAAACCACAGGGGCTGGCACCGTGGTACAGCAGGTTAACATCTTGGCCTGAAATGCTGGTATCTGGTTTGGGACCCGGCTACTCCTCTTCCGATCCAGCTCTCTGCTATGGCCTGAGAAGGCAGTAGAAGATGGTTCAAGTCCTTTGGCCCCTGTACCTACATGGGACACCTGGAAGAACCTCCTGGATCCTGGCTTCAGATCAGCGCAGCTTTGGCCATTGTGGCCAATTGGGGAGTGAACCATTGGATGGAAGACCTTCTCTCTCTCTCTCTCTCTCTGACTCTCCTCTTTCTGTGTAACTCTGACTTTCAAATAAATAAATAATTATAAAAAAAACCCAAAACTACAGTAGTAACCCTAACCAGAAAACTAATCCTAACCTTAGCACGAGTCATCACCCTAACACTTAACCAAACCATAGCCCAAGCCCTAACCCTAATAAGTATAGCCCTAACCATAACATGGATGCAAACTGCATCCTAACATTAATAGTAGCTCTAACTCTACACCTTACCCTAAACTTAACCCTAACCCTAGCCTACACATTAACCTAAGCTTAACCCTAAAACTAACAGTAGTTCTAATCTTTCCTCTATATCTCATCTCAACAACAAATCTAACTCTACCTCTAACTGTAATACTAACGGTAACCCAAGATCTAGCCTGAAACTTAAAATTAGTCATAGCCCTATCACTAGCTCTAAACTTAACAATAGGACTAGGGATAGAAGTAATGCTAAGCTTTACCCAATACTAGCCCAAAACATAGTGTGAATGATAACCTTAGAATAGCCTTAATCCTATTCATAATTCTAGCTCTAGCTCTTACCCTAATCCTAGACATAGCTTTCAACCCTTTTCTGTGGGAAAAGATACCCACAGAATCAAAGTGAAAGAATGGAAAAGATATCCCATGCTAAGGGAAATCAAAAACAGAAGATGTAACCACCTTATTATCAGAAAGAGATAGAATTTAATGAAAAAACTGCTAAAAGAAAAAAAAGTATGTAGTGATTAAATGATCAATTGTACAGGAAGATGTGACTATGGGAAATGTATATGCACACAATTCCAGCATGCATGCCTATTTAAAACAAATGTTAATAGTTCTAAAGAGACACATAGGCTCCGATACAATAATGAGGGACTTCAACATCTTATTTTCATCAATGTGCCGATCAACTAGAGATAAAATCAACAAATAATCAACATAATTCATCTATACTATGGGTCAAGTGGACATAAATGTATATACAGAATGTTTCACCCACATCTGCAGAACATGTATTCTTTTTGTCAGTGCATGAGAATTTCTCTAGGACAGAACATATATTAGGCCATAAGGCAAGTCTTAGCAAATTCAAAATAATTGAAATCATACTATTTATCTTTTTTTGAACACAATGTATTGGAGCTGGAAATCAACAATATAGAAAATATGCAATCATATGGAGACTGAACAACAAGCTTATAATATACAGTGGGGCATAGAAGAAATAAGAGAAAAATATCTTGGAAATGAATGAAGATGACAACAAAACATATCAAAACTTATGGGATACAGCAAAAGCCATGTTAAGAAGGATGTTTATAGCAATTATTGACAACATCAAGAAATTTTAAAGGCATCAAATAAATGGTCTAACAATACATGTCAAGGCCCTAGAGATATAATAACAAAACAAATCATAATTAGCAGGAAGAAAAGTAATTAAAATTAGAAATGAAATAAAGCAAAATAAAAAGAAATAAAATTGAAATTGCTCTATGCCAACAAATCGGAAAATCTCAAATAAATGGAAGGTATAGATTTTTGGATATGCACAATCTACCAAAATTGATTAATGAAGAGATAGAAAACCTAAACAGACAAGTATCCAAGACAGATTGAATCAGTAATAAAGATACTTCTAAGAAAGAAATGCCCAGGGGGCCGGTGCTGTGGTGCAGTGGGTTAATGCCCTGGCCTGAGGTGCCAGCATCCAATAAGGGTGCCAGTTTGAGACCCAGCTACTCCACTTCCAATCTAGCTCTCTGCTATGTCCTGGGAAGGCAGTGGAAGATGGCCCAGGTCCTTGGGCCCATGCACCCATGTGGGAAGTCTGGAAGAGGCTCCTGGCTCCTGGCTTTGGATCAGTGCAGTGCTGGCCATTGTAGCCATCTTGAGAGTAAACCATTGGATGGAGGACCTCCCCCCTCTGCCTTTCCTCTCTCTCTGTAACTCTCAATTTCAAATAAGTAGATAAATCTTAATTTTTTTTTCATTTTTTGACAGGCAGAGTGGACAGTGAGAGAGAGACAGAGAGAAAGGTCTTCCTTTGCCATTGGTTCACCCTCCAATGGCCGCCGCGGCTGGCACGCTGCGGCCGGCGCACCGTGCTGATCCGATGGCAGGAGCCAGGTACTTATCCTGGTCTCCCATGGGGTGCAGGGCCCAAGTATTTGGGCCATCCTCCACTGCACTCCCTGGCCACAGCAGAGGGCTGGCCTGGAAGAGGGGCAACTGGGACAGAATCCGGCGCCCTGACCGGGACTAGAACCTGGTGTGCCGGGGCCGCAAGGCAGAGGATTAGCCTAGTGAGCCATGGCGCTGGCCTAAAAAATTAAAAAAATAAAAGAAAAAGAAAGAAAGCCCAGGACTGGATGTTGTCACTGCTGAATTCTACGAAACCTTTAAATAAATGATTTATCCAATTATTATCAAAGTATTCAAATCAATTTAAGGGGAGGGAAATCTCCCAACTCTTTCCTGGAGGCCAACATTACCTTAATTCCAAAACCATAAATAGATGCAACAAAGAAAATTATAGACCAGTATCCCTGATGAGCATAGATGCAAACATCCACAACAAAGTACTAACTAACTGAATAAAAACAACCAGCAGATCATTCACCTTGACCAAGTGGGATTTAACCTTTATTTGCAGGGATGGTTCTACATACACTACTAAATAAGTGTGATATATCACATTAACAAATTGAAGAATAAGAATCATATGATCATCTCAATAAGGGCAGAAAAAATATTTGAATAAATATAACATTCTTCCATGATTGTAACCTGAAGCAAACTGAATACAGCAGGAACATTCCACAACACAATCAAGGCAATCCATGACAAATACGCAGCCAGCATCTTATTGAATGAAGAAAAGTTAGAAAAATTTCCACTAACATCCAGAACCATACAACTATATCCACAGTCAATATAGTTCTTGAAGGTTTAGCCAGAGACATTAGAGAAGAAAAAGAAATCAAGGGAATACAAAATGGAAAGAGGAATTCAAATTATCACTGTCAGTGGATGACATGATCCTATGTGTAGGGGAACCAAAATTCTCTACTATTCAATATAAAAAAGTCCACTAATAAAAAGAGAGCTTGGTAATGTTGCATGATATAAAATCGACATACAAAAATCAATCACATATATATATGGTAATAACATAAATATATATATATATATATATTTATACAAACAAGCCATATAAATGAAACCAAGGATGTGAAAAATATCCATAATGAAAAATTAAAAAAAAAAACATTAACAAAAGAAATAACAGATAAAACAAAAGCAAAAATATGCTCTATGTTCATGGATTGGGAGAATTAATATCATGAAAATGTTCATAGTACTCACTATGATCCCAATCAAAATGCCAGTGACATTCTTCTCTGACTTAGGAAAAAATGTTTCTAGAATTCATATGAAACAGAGAAGACTCTAAATAGCTGAAACAATTTTTTTAAAGATTTTATTTAATTTATTTGAGCAGTAGAGTTACAGACAGACAGAGAGAGAGAGACAAAGAGAAAGGTCTTCCTTCATTGGTTCACACCAAAATGGCGGCAACAGCCAGAGCTGTGCCGAACTGAAGCCAGGAGCCAGGTGATTCTTCCTGGTCTCCCATGTAGGTGCAGGGGCCCTAGGAGTTAAGCCATCTTCTACTGTTTCCCCAGGCCACAGCAGAAAACTGGATTGGAAGAGGAGCAGCCAGGACTAGAACCGGCACCCATATGGGATGCCAGCACCGCAAGTGGAGGATTAACCTAAAGCGCCACAGTGCCAACCCCTGAAGCAATCCTAAACAGCAAAAACAAACCCAGAGACATCACAATATCAGAGGATTTCAAGTCATACTACAGGACAGTTATAATCAAAACAGCCTGGTACTGGCACAAAAATAGACATAGAGATCAATGGAACAGAACAGAGACCCCAGAAATCAATCCATGAATCTATAACCAATCTTTGATAAGGGAGTTAAAATCAATCTCTGGAGAAAATATATAATATATTCTCTTCAACAAATGGTGCCAGGAAAATTGGATCTCAACATGAAGAAGCATGAAACAAGACTCCTGACATACATCTTATGCAAAATCAATGAAAATGGATCAAGGATCCAAATCAATGACCCAATACCTTCAAATTACTAAAGGAAAGCATTGAGAAAACTACAAGACAATGGTACAGGCAAATCATTATTGTAAAAGACTCTAGAAGCCCAGGCAATAAACGTAAATATAGAGAAAATGGGATTGCATCAATCTAAGAATCTTCTGAATTTCAAAGATAACACTCAAGAAAATGAAGAGACAATCCACAGAATGTGAGAAAGTATTTGCAAGCTATACAACTGATAAAGGAATAATATCCAGGCTATATATTTTTCAAAGATTTATTTTATTTATTTGAAATACAGAGTTACATACAGTAGTAGAGCTGGGATGGGGAGGTCGGTCTTCAATCCACTGGGTCACTCTTCAAAGGACCACAATGGCCAGAGCTGAGCTGTTCTGAAGCCAGGAGCCAAGAGTTTCTTCCAGGTCTCCCATGTGGGTGCAGGGGCCCAAGGACCTGGGCCATCTTCCACTGCTTTCCCAGGCTACAGCGGAGAGCTGAATCAGAAGTGGAGCAGCCGGGACTTGAACTGGTGCCCATATGGGATGCCGGTGCTGCAGGCTGGGCTCTAGCCCACTGTGCCACAGCACTGGCTTCAATGTCCAGGATATATTAAGAGCTCAAGAAACTCAACAACCACAAAAAAGTCAAACAATCCAGTTAATAACTGGATTGGGCAAAGGACATGAACATGAATTTTTCAAATGATGAAATTTAAGTGGCCAACAGACACATGAAAAGAATCCCAGGGTAATTTTCCATCTTAGGAATGTAAATAAAAGCACAAAGAGATACCACCTTGTAATGGTTATCGTACAGAAATAAAAAAAAATAAATTATGGAGAGGATGTGGCCAAAAATGTACCATGATTGAAGGTTGCAGGGAATGCCAATTAGTTCAACCATTATGGAACAGAGTATGTTGATTCCTCAGGAATGTGAAAATAAATCATCCATATGACCCAGCCATCCCACTCCTTGGAATTTACTCAAATAAAATGAAAATGAAAACGACATATGAAAGAATTATTTGTATTTCCATGTTTATGACAGGTCAGCTAACAATAGTAAGACATGGAATCAATTCAACTGATGAATGGAAAAATAAAATATGATACACACATGTTATGAAATGCTACTCAGCCACAGAAACAATGAAATCCTGGCTTTTATAACAAAATGGATGCAGATGCAACTGGAAACCATTGTGTATAGGGACATTAGCAATCCCAAAAAGGCAAATATCATATTTTACCTGATGTTTGCAACTAATATAGAATACAAAAAAAAATGTAGGAATGAGATGGACGCTTTGTGATATAATTGCCATTTTTAGTACTTGTTCTTACTATTAATGTCCTTAGTCTTCTCACTTTTTATTGTTGAATATTATGGCTAGCCATAAATGAAGCCTGTGAATATAGAATGGTTTAAGATTCTGTCTTTGCAAAAGCTGATGTAAGAAGACAGGGGAAGGAGGGAGGAGTTTGATGGAAAACAGAAGGGAGGGCAGTATGGTACTCTACATTAACTTTACTTGAACATGGTAAATGCATGACATCTGTTTTGTTAATATCCAGAGGAAACACCATTGAATTGTCACAAGGCTTCAATTTTGATTTCATAAACCAATCATTATCGGTTCATAATCACTTGGGATATCCCCAGACACCATTGGTGGCAAAATACTTTGTGGTGTCAATCATTTGTCATGTCATAAAAAATATTATGATGTCATAAACCAAAATTTATATATCATGAGCCTACCCTTTTGTTGTATTTTGAGAACATTTGTATTTTCCTAAACAATTTTTAAATCAACAATCTATTGGAATGTTCTTCATTCATTTGTGTTGTAATGATCAATAGCAACATTATAAACCACCACTTTGGTGCCATCAATCGTGGTGTTATTAAACTGTTGTGATTTTGTAACCAATTTTGATGTCATAAATATATATTTAGATGTCATAAACAAACATTGTGATGTCATGAACTATTTCTGTGGTGTCATAATCAATTATGATGCCATAAACCTTTGTTGTGGCGTCATGTTCAACTGTGATGTCATAGACCACATTGCAATGACAATGAATCGTGATGATAACAAAAAACATTGTGTTGTCATTAACCACCATTGTGATCTCATAAGACAACCATTAAGGTGTCATAACCAAAACATTTTATTATTAAAAGCAGCTATTACGTCATAAATCCACATCCTGTTACTATAAATCAAATAGTGCTGACATTATCAATTGTGATATTAACTACCATTATTATACTAACATTTTATCACTGTGATGTCAGAAACCAACTTCTGTGTTGTCATAGTCAATTATGATGTCCTAAACCACCATTGTATCATTATCATGTCAATTGTGACATCCTAAACCTAATGTGATATTATTGACCACCATTATGATGTCATAAAGCTACTGTCATGTTATCTCAATCAACTGTGATGTCAAAAACATCCATTGTGATATAATGATGAATTATGATTCCTTAAAAGCAATTGTGATATCATATTCAATGTGAGTGATAAAATCCATTGTGATGTCAAAGTTTATCATTGTTATATTCTAAATCTGGCATGGTTTTGACTTAATCAATTGTGCTGACATAAAACATCATTGTGATAATATAACTGTCATGAATCTTCCATCATTATGACATGAAAACAATTATGATGTCATAATTGTGATATCCGGATAACCACTGTGATGTCTTAATTCTACCGTTTAATGGGCAAAATCAATTGTGAAGTAATGAAACCCATTGTAATATTTATAAAGCCAGCATTCTGATATTATGATCTAGTGTTTAAACTGGCATCATGTCATAATAAGTGATTGTGATGCTGTAAACCAACATTGTGATGCCATAAACCTACATTGTGATTTCATACACCAACCATTGTGTTCTCACAATAAATTGTGAATATAAACAATGACTGAGATGCCATAAACCACCATAGTGAGTTACAATTAGTTTGATGTCATATACAACCCTGTTGTTTCTCATAATAAATGTTGATGTACTAAGCCATGGTTTTGATATCATCAACCTACATTGTACATGACAATAAATTATTATGTAGGGAACCACATTTGTGATGTCATAATCTGAAATAGTGATATCATAGTCACTTGTGATATTAATAAGACCATTTTAGTATTACAAACAGAAATTTTGAGATCACAAATCTAGAAATGTGATGTCAACATCAATTGTGAAGTCATAAAATGAATTGTGATGACATGAAGTAACCATTGTTGGAACAGAATCGGTTGTGCAGACATATAATTCACTGTGATCTCATAAATCTACCATAGTTATGTCACAATCATTTGGAATGTCATAAACAACTATTGTGGTTTCATAATTATGATGCCATAAAACTTTTTGATGTCATACATAGACCATTGCAATGTGATAAAACAATCTTCGTTTTCATAATTAATTGTGGTGTCATAAACTACAATTGTGATATTTAAGCAATTGTGAAACCTTAAAAATATTATGTCAAACCTTTTGTCATGTCAGTGAGCAATGATATGTTATAATCACTTGTGATGTCACAAAAGATTACAATGCCAAAATCTATTGTGATGCCATAAACTAACACTGTGGTGTCATAATCAATTGTGATTTCAAAACTATCCATTGTGATGTCATAAGCAATGTGAACTCATGAAATGTTATGTCATGGGGCTGGCGCTGTGGCTCACTTGGTTAATCCTCTGCTTCCGGTGCCAGCATCCCATATGGACACCGGGTTCTAGTCCCAGTTACTCCTCTTCCAGTCCAGCTCTCTGCTGTGGCCCGGGAAGGCAGTGGAGGATGGCCCAAGTGCTTGGGCGTCTGCACCCATGTGGGAGCCCAGGAAGAAGCACCTGGTTCCTGGCTTCAGATCGGTGTAGCTCTGGCCATAGCGGCCATTTGGGGAGTGAACCAATGGAAGGAAGACCTTTCTCTCTGTCTCTCTAAATGTCTAACTCTGTCAAATAAATAAATTTAAAAAATAAGCAATGCGAAGTCATAAAATGTTATGTCATAAACCTAATATTGTTATATATCCACCCTTATTTTGTCATATTCAATTTCGATGCTATTAACAAAATTGTGATATTATAAACTACCATTGTGATAACAAAACTTAATTTTTAGCCCAAAATCCATTGTGATGTCATAAACAATTGATTTCTAACATGTCACCATTGTGAAAACAAAAACCTATCTCTGTCATGTCATAACCAATTCTGAGGTTATTGGTCTGCGTTTGTGACTTCATGATCAATAATAATCACATAAAACAGCATCATGATGTCATAATCATGTGTCATGTCATGAAACATTTCTATGACATAAATCTAACATTTGATGTTATAAATCAATCATTTTGTCATCAATTGGCTTTTCACAACTAATATTATGATGTAAGAAGCCACTATTATGTTATAATAAATCATGATGTCCTAAAATCACTGTGATATTTTCATGCATTGTCATGTAAAATAAAACATACTGTTGTCATAAACATCAATTATGTGGTCACAAAAACAGATATTTTTCAAAAGAGGAAATCCAAATGGCCAACAGACACATGAAAAAATGTTCAAGGTCACTAGCAATCAGGGAAATGCAAATCAAAACCACAATGAGGTTTCACCTCACCCCGGTTAGAATGGCTCGCATTCAGAAATCTACCAACAATAGATGCTGGAGAGGATGTGGGGAAAAAGGGACACTAACCCACTGTTGGTGGGAATGCAAACTGGTCAAGCCACTATGGAAGTCAGTCTGGAGATTCCTCAGAAACCTGAATATAACCCTACCATTCAACCCAGCCATCCCACTCCTTGGAATTTACCCAAAGGAAATTAAATTGGCAAACAAAAAAGCTGTCTGCACATTAATGTTTATTGCAGCTCAATTCACAATAGCTAAGACCTGGAATCAACCCAAATGCCCATCAAGATTAGACCGGATAAAGAAATTATGGGACATGTACCCTATAGAATACTATACAGCAGTCAAAAACAATGAAACCCGGTCATTTGCAACAAGATAGAGGAATCTGGAAAACATTATGCTGAGTGAATTAAGCCAGTCCCAAAGGGACAAATATCATATGTTCTCCCTGATCGGCGACAACTAAGTGAGCACCAAAGGGGAAACCTGTTGAAGTGAAATGGACACTATGAGAAACAATGACTTGATCAGCTCTTGTCCTGACTGTTGATGTACAATGTAATACTATAACCATTTTAGTATTTTCTCTTTGATTTGTTCTAGTACTATTCGTTGAACTCTGTAATTAACACACAATTATTCTTAGGTGTTTAAATTTTAACTGAAAAGTGATCCCTGTCAAATGTAAGAGTGGGAATAAGAGAGGGAGGAGATGTACAATTTGGGACATGCTCAATCGGACTTGCCCCAAATGGTAGAGTTAGAATCATGTCAGGGGGATTGCGGCATGTACCAATGCCATCTCACTAGTCCAAGTGATCAATTTCAGTTCACTATTGATCACACCGATAGGTCTAAGAGTCAAAAGGATCACACAAACAAGTCTAGTGTTTGCTAATACTAGTTGATAGAGTCAAAAAGGGAGAGAACGATCCATCATGGGAAGCAGGATACACAGTAGACTCATAGAATGGCAGATGTCCTAAATAGCACTCTGGCCTCAGAATCAGCCTTTAAGGCATGCTGATCTGGCTGAAGAGCCCATGAGAATATTTTAGGCATGGAAATCCAAGACACCCTGGAAAAAAAAAAGAAGACCTAAATGGAAGATCTCTGCGAGTGAGATCTCAGTGGAAAGAACAGGGCCATCAAAGAAGTAGGTACCTTTCTCTGAAGGGAGGAGAGAACTTCCACTTTGACTATGACCCTGTCAGAATAAGATCAAAGTCGGTGTACACAAAAGGCTTCCATAGCCTTGGCAGCTCATGACAAGAGCCTAGGGAGATTACTGACGCCATAAACAAGAGTGTCAAATTGTTAAGTCAACAACAGGAGTCACTGTGTACTTACTTCTCATGTGAGATCTGTCCTTAGTGTGTTGTCCAATGTGAAGTAATGCTGTAACTGGTACTGAAACAGTATTTTACACTTTGTGTTTCTGTGTGGGTGCAAACTGATGAAATATTTCCTTAATATATACTGAATTGATCTTCTGTATATAAAGATAATTGAAAATGAATCTTGATGTGAATGGAATGGGAGAAGAAGTGGGAGATGGGAGGGGTGTGAGTGGGAGGGAAATTATGGGGGGTGAGGCACTGTAATCCATTAACTGTACTTTGAAAATTTATAGACATTTTTCAAAAGAGGAAATCCAAATGGCCAACAGGCACATGAAAAAATGTTCAAGGTCACTAGCAATCAGGGAAATGCAAATCAAAACCACAATGAGGTTTCACCTCACCCCGGTTAGAATGGCTCACATACAGAAATCTACCAACAACAGATGCTGGCGAGGATGTGGGGAAAAAGGGACACTAACCCACTGTTGGTGGGAATGCAAACTGGTCAAGCCACTATGGAAATCAGTCTGGAGATTCCTCAGAAACCTGAATATAACCCTACCATTCGACCCAGCCATCCCACTCCTTGGAAATTACCCAAAGGAGTTTAAATTGATAAACAAAAAAGCGGTCTGCAGCCTAATGTTTATTGCAGCACAATTCACAATAGCCAAGACCTGGAACCAACCTAAATGCCCATCAACGGTAGACTGGATAAAGAAATTATGGGATATGTATTCTTTAGAGTACTATACCGCAGTAAGAAACAACGAAATCCAGTCATTTGCAACAAAATGGAGGAATCTGGAACACATCATGCTGAGTGAAGTAAGCCAGTCCCAAAGGGACAAATACCATATGTTCTCCCTGATCGGTGACAACTGACTCAACACCAAAAAGGAAACCTCCTGAAGTGAAATGGACACTATGAGAAATGGTGACTTGATCAGCATAGCTCTGACTGCTAATGGACAACTTAATACATTATCCCTCATAGTATTTTTTTTTGTCTGTTCTACTTAATATGACTGGTTTAATTCTGTAATTATCACACAGTTATTCTTAAGTGTTGAAAATTAACTTAAATGTGATCCCTGTTAAACATAAGAGTGGGAATAAGAGAGGGAAGAGATGTATAATTTGGGACATGCTCGGGCTGACTTGCCCCAATTGGTAGAGTTGGAAACATACCAGGGGATTCCAATTCAATCCCATCAAGGTGGCATGTGCCAATGCCATCTCACTACTCCAAGTGATCAATTTCAGTTCACAATTGATCATAATGAAAGGACTAAGAGTCAAAGGGAGCACATAAACAAGTCTAGTATCTGCTAACACCAACCGATAGAATAAATAAAGGGGAGAGTGATCCAACATGGGAAGTGAGATACTCAGCAGACTCATAGAATGGCGGATGTCCTAAATAGCACTCTGGCCTCAGAATCAGCCCTAAAGGCACTCGGATCTGGCTGAAAAGCCCATGAGAGTATTTCAGGCATGGAAAGCCAAGACACTCTGGCAAAAAGATCTCTGTGAGTGAGATCCCAGTGGAAAGAACAGGTCTTCAAAGAGGGAGGTACCTTTCTCTGAAGGGAGGAGAGAACCTCCACTTTGACTATGACCGTGTCTAAACAAGATAAGAGTCGGAGAACTCAAGGGGCTTCCATAGCCTTGGAAACTCATAACTGGTGCATAGGGAGATTACTGATGCCATAAACAGGAGTGTCAATTGGTAAAGTCAACAACAGGAGTCACTGTGCACTTACTCCTCATGTAGGATCTCGGTCCTTAACGTGCTGTACACTGAGGCTTAATGCTATAACGAGTACCCAAACAGTATATTTCACTTTGTGTTTCTATGGGGGTGCAAACGACTGAAATCTTTACTTAATGTACACTAAACTGATCTTCTGTAAAAAAAAAAAAAAAAAAAAAAAAAAAAAAAAAAAGAAAGAAATTATCAATTCCCAACTTGACTCTCACTGGGATTAAACATGACAATAGGTCTGATCTGATTTCATCATCATTTTAAAAAAAATCATCTATTATTTTTCACTTTATGTTTCTGTGTGGGAGCAAACTGTTGAAATCCTTACTTAATGTATACTAAGCTGATCTGTATATTAAGATAATCGAAAATGAATCTTGATGTGAATGGAAGGGGAGAGGGAGTGGGAAAGGGGAGGGTTGTTGGTGGGAGGGACGGTATGGGGGGGGAAGCCATTGTAACCCATGAGTCGTACTTTGGAAATTTATATTCATTAAATAAAAGATAAAAAAAAAAAAGAAAATTTATATTTACTAAATAAAAAAAAAAACAAAAAAATATATACTGAATTGATCTTCTGTATATAAAGATATTGAAAATGAATCTTGATGTGAATGGAATGGGAGAGGGAGTGGGAGATGGGAGGGGTGTGAGTGGGAGGGAAATTATGGGGGGGAAGCCATTGTAATCCATTAACTGTACTTTGAAAATTTATATTTACTAAATAAAAAATAAAAAAGAGGGTAAAAATAGACTCCAGAAAACAGTTATGCTCCACTTCAAAAAATGAATAAGAGTTATTACAGGAAGAAAGGGGTGTAAGTGTGTTCTTCTAAAGGAAACAGAATGGGCAAAAGCTCTGAGGTAGAAGAATCCATGGCAAATCCATGGTATCATCCTATCAGATATTGCCAGCCAGACTCTAGAGGTTGTTAGGATTCAAATTCTACCTCTACTGGCTGATGCTGTGGCTCAATTGGCTAATCCTCTGCCTGCGGTGCTGGCACCCCAGGTTCTAGTCCCAGTTGTGGTGCCAGATACTAGCCCCGGTTGCTCCTTTTCCAGTCCAGCTCTCTGCTGTGGCCTGGGAGGGCATTGGAGGATGGCCCAAGTGCTTGGGTCCCTGCAACTGCATGGGAGACTGGGAGGAAGCACCCAGCTCCTGGCTTTGGATCAGCACAGGACCAGTCATTGTGGCCATTAGGGGAATAAACCAATGGAA
Organism: Oryctolagus cuniculus; assembly: GCF_051225735.1. Lineage (NCBI taxonomy): Eukaryota > Metazoa > Chordata > Mammalia > Lagomorpha > Leporidae > Oryctolagus > Oryctolagus cuniculus. Next base: position 32,593,145 of record NC_142885.1, read on the forward strand.
GGCAGACCTTTCTCTCTGTCTCTCTCTCTCTCACTGCCTAACACTGCCTGTCAAAAAAAAAAAATCAAATTGTACCTCTACCAACTACAATTTGTGTTACCTTAGGCAAAATATAAAACCATGATAAGTGCCCTTCTAATGTAAAATGAAGATGATTATTTTACTTCATAGGTAGGTTGGATCAAGCAAATTATCATATAGACAGCACATATCTAGTAGTAGTGTTAGTATTATTATCAGATATTATTTATATATATTATATAATATGATTTGATATTTTATACTACTTGTCTAGATAGAATTAAAACATTGATTATTTTTTCTTCTGTTAAAGGTAAAAAGACTGTGCATACATTTGTTTTAATTTTTAGATTGAAATTAAAATTTGTGTATATCACATACATAAAATAATCATACATTCTAACAATACTGTTCAATGACTTTTGGTAAATGGATACCGGTGGGAAACCACCACCACAATCCAGTTTTAGGGAAGTCCCATCACTCCAAAAGTTCTTACAAGCATTTTTGAAGTCTTTCTCCAATTATACCAATTTTACCCAGCAGACCCATGTAAGTCATAAACTGCTATCTCTCCATATATATTTGCCTCTTCTGTATAAATGGAATTATAGACAATGCAAAAAAAAGACTCTTGTAGAATGAGGTGTGTGGTTGAAGAAGGCTTGGAGGGGTAGTGGTTTTATGCTGTGCAGTGCTCCAATGAAGAGCAAAATCAGTAGAATTTCAACTTATTCTTTCCTCCATTTTGGAATCTCCCAAACCCACAATAAATAAAACCATGAGATTGCAACCATTCTATTATTTTCACAGCAACATGTTGTAAGCAATGACCAGAATCACAAAACCATCTTTGAGAATTGTGGTATTTACTTTGAAACATGAAAGGAAAATATTCCATAATGCAGTTCCAAGGATCCAAAATAACAGTTAATGTCAATTAACTGATATGAAAGACCTAGAACATATTTTAAGTACAAAAGCCATCATACATTTTAAATAGAAATCTATTATGCTCCTTGCTTCATTCAATAATCCTATAAACCCCTAAAATACAGGACTGAATTCATAGACTACACTTGTTACACTACAGGCGTGGACAGACACACATATTTTCAATAAATTCTTTCTGAGTTTATGAGTGAACTTTACCAAGAAGCTAAGAAAACACAGTTTTCTGATTATATCAAGCATTGAGAAACCTGATTGGGATGATTTGTGTGATGCACCTGGCCTTACATGTCAGTATTACTCTTTCTTGAGAGGTATAGAAATTTTCCATAGCAGCTCTCTAATGAAAATTGCAAGTGAGGTGGAATCCAGTGTTAATTCTAAGAAACAGTAAAACAGCTTTGTAGGATCAACATTAGAATGGAGTCCTATTGCCACAACACGTGTGTCACATTATATTGTGATTGCCAAGAAAAACATAGAGAGTATACTCATTCTAAAACTAGTAAGAAAACATGTAAATGAGCTATTTGTCCAGCATACTTTCCAATAATTCATTTTGCAAAAGTTTCTCCATTCCTTCTGGTTCCCCTCTGCCTCTGGGTTTATGTTGCCCCATATTCAGTCCATCCCAATCTTGCTTTACATGTGAAAATAGAATGAGGATCTTTCTAATGTAATTGGACCTAGATATTTACATATTAAAATATATTATTCATTAAACACTTACTGTTTACCTATTTTAAATCACCATTTGAGATGTGTAGGATAGATGAATAAAACTGATACAAATCAGTGGCTTTATAAACCCTACATTGTATGAGAACCACAGTTTGTGAGACACTGAATTGTATGAGAACCACAGTTTGTCAAACACTGAACCATTTTGTTTTTATTTATTTAAAAGGCACTTAATCGCAGAATAGAATGGTGGTTGTCATGGGCTGAGAGTGAAGGACATGGGAAAATGTTAGCTGAACACACATTTGCAGCTATGAGATAAATGAACAAAATTAACACCTCAAGACCTTAATATTCAACACAGTAAATAGTTGATTATGATATCACATACTCACAACTTGCTAATATCTTACATATTCTTTAATAACATAGGGATGTAATGTGATGGATATGTTAGATTGTCTTAATCATTTCACAATGTATATGTACAAGAGGATTCCAGAGAGTTTATGAAAAAATGTAATCAAAAGATAATGTGAATTGTCCATAACTTTTTAACGTCCCTCACATAGCAAAACATCAGTTTTCATACCTTGATGATACACAAATTGTGTCATACTCTGACAATCGTGAAAAAAATTAAAACAAGCAAAACTAAACAGACTCCTATATTAAAATATAAATCCAAAATAACTTAGTAAACTAGACATATCTACAGGATTTGGAAGACTTTCATGCAAGAAAAATCATTTTTAAAACACACATAAGATAGGAGCCAAGATGGCGGAATAGTGAGGGCGCGCACCGATAGTCCGGGAAAATTTAGTTTAATAAAAGGGGAGTTACGGTAGCCTCAGAAAAAAGAACCAGGAAAATATTGCAGACAAAACTCTTCTGGATCCAGTGGGCGTGAATCGGAGGACCTACTGGGAGAACAAGGTCGCCCACCGTGCGCGAAAGCTGAACCGCAGGACCGAGCCGCGGGACTGAGCCGCGGAAGCCGAGCCGCGGGACTGAGCTGCGCAAGCTGCAGGGTCTGCGCGCAAGTGCTCGAAGGGGAGTGCAACAGCGGGGAGATTTGGGAAGTCCAGGGCTCCGAGTCCACACATCAGCGCTGGAAGGGGAGCAGACCTGCGTGGAGAGCGTGGGAGCCCACAGTTCGGGACATCAGCGGCAGACTCAACACACCAGCGCTGGAACGCGAGGTGAGCCGAACCTCAATAACCCGAGACACCAGCAGGCAAGCGGAGAGAGGAGACTAGAGGGAACGACCACCGGGGCGGGGGGGACTTCACCAAGCTAACTGGAAGAGAGAGAGAGGGAAAAAAAAAAAAGGTGACTGGTATGGACACGGGTTTCTCTCTCTCCGCTCACCTCTCAAGGGCGAGCAAGACAAAGAGCAGGCGCCATCTTGGACATACGTCATAAGCAGAGCGACCTCAGGTCTGCACCGGCCCTGAGCCTAGCAGTAAAACCTGACTCTGGGTGGGGCGAATTAACAGGAGATTAGGACTTAGTAAATTTATGGTGCTACTGAACTGAGACTGTGAAAAAAGAGACGGTGGGGGAGAGAACTCACGGAATTCACGTGAGCACTCTCCAGAGACGCTACAATTCCGTAACTTTGGCAACCCAGTGGGAGACTGAAGGAGAATTTGAGCCCACTCTAAGGGCTGAACAGATTCCCTGTGTGGTCCTTGGGAAAGAGCTTCTGATCTCTGGCTCCTGTGGGTATATCATTTGCCTGCTAACTACCTCCAACTTTGTTCAGCTGTGCAGAATAACTTCCCTGTTGAATCAAAAAAAAAAGAGAGAGAGAGAGAGAGAGAGGTTTACCACGCCTAACCTGGGAGTGTCACCTTTGGCACAACAAACAGAGCTCTCAGGCCACACCCATCTCAAGCCCTAAGGCTCCATCAAAAACAGATAGTCCACTTAATCTAGAGTCATAGTATAACAAGAAAAAGCACCACAGTGAAGAAACCAAATATCTCCAATATGACAAATAACAAACGCAAAAACCAAGGTAATAAAAACAAGGAAGTCACCATGAAGCCCTCAAATGAAAAAGACACCTCAATTCAAGATTATGAGGATGATGACATAGAAGAAATGCAAGAAGCAGATCTCAAAAAATTGATAAGAACACTAAGAAGTTCTCAAAAACAAATTCTTGAACTACAGAAATCCTTAATGGACAAGATAGAAAATCTCTCTCGTGAAAATGAAATATTAAGGAGGAATCAAAATGAAATGAAACAACTAGTACAACAGGAAACTGGGATAGTGACTGAAGTGAAGAATTCAATAGATCAAATGAAAAACACAATAGAGAGCCTTACAAACAGAATGGGAGAAGCAGAAGAGAGAATATCGGACTTAGAAGACAGAGAACAGGAAAGGATACAGTCAGACCAAAGAAAAGAAGAGGAAATTAGGAATCTAAAACATATTGTCAGGAATCTTCAGGATACTATTAAAAAACCCAACATTCGGGTTCTAGGAGTTCCTGAAGGCATGGAGAGGGAGAAAGGATTAGAAGGCCTTTTTAGTGAGATATTAGCAGAAAATTTCCCAGGTTTGGAGAAGGACAGAGAAATCCTAGTACAGGAAGCTCACAGAACCCCTAATAAACACGACCAAAAGAGACCCTCACCACGGCACGTTGTAATTAAACTCTCCACAGTGAAACATAAAGAAAAGATCCTAAAATGTGCAAGAGAGAAACGTCAGATTACTCTCAGAGGATCTCCAATCAGACTCACAGCTGACTTCTCATCAGAAACTCTACAAGCTAGGAGGGAATGGCAAGATATAGCCCAGGTACTAAGAGAGAACAACTGCCAGCCCAGAATATTATATCCTGCAAAGCTATCATTTGTGAATGAAGGTGAAATAAAGACTTTTCATAGCAAACAGAAATTGAAAGAATTTGTTGCCACTCGTCCAGCCCTGCAAAAGATGCTTAAAGATGTGTTACACACAGAAACAAAGAAACACGGTCATCAATATGAAAGAAGGTAAAGGAAGGAAACCAAGGAAGGAAAGCTCACAGCAAAAGATCACAGGGAATTCAAAGCATATATTAGAACTTATCTTTGGCAAATGGCAGGGCAAAGTTACCACTTATCATTAGTCACATTGAACGTGAATGGCCTGAACTGTCCAGTTAAAAGACACCGTTTGGCTGATTGGGTTAAAAAACAAAACCCATCTATTTGCTGCTTACAAGAAACACATCTTTCCAACAAAGATCCATACAGACTGAAAGTGAAAGGCTGGAAAAAGATATACCATGCCAACAGAAATGAAAAAAGAGCAGGCGTAGCCATCTTAATATCAGACACCATAAAATTTACCACAAAAACCATTAAGAGAGACAAAGAGGGACACTACATAATGATTAAGGGATCAATTCAACAGGAAGATATAACAATTATCAATGTATATGCACCTAACTACAGGGCACCGGTTTATCTAAAAGATTTGTTAACGGACTTAAAGGGAGACTTAGACCCCAATACAATAGTACTGGGGGACTTCAATACTCCACTCTCAGAAATAGACAGATCAATAGGACACAAGATCAACAAGGATACAGTAGATTTAAACGACACTATAGCCCAAATGGATCTAACAGATATATACAGAACTTTCAATCCTACAGCTAAAGATTATACATTCTTCTCAGCAGTACATGGAACCTTCTCTAGGATGGACCACATACTAGGCCATAAAGCAAGTCTCAGCAAATTCAAAAGAATTAGAATCATACCATGCAGCTTCTCAGACCATAAAGGAATGAAGTTGGAAATGAACAACTCAGGAATCCCTAGAGCATACGCAAACACATGGAGATTGAACAACATGCTCCTGAATGAACAATGGGTCATAGAAGAAATCAAAAGAGAAATCAAAAACTTTCTGGAAGTAAATGAGGATAACAGCACAACATACCAAAACTTATGGGACGCAGCAAAAGCAGTGTTAAGAGGAAAGTTTATATCAATAGGTGCCTACATCAAGAAATTGGAAAGGCACCAAATAGATGAGCTTTCTATTCACCTCAAGGATCTAGAAAACCTACAGCAAACCAGACCCAAATCTAGTAGGAGAGGAGAAATAATTAAAATCAGAGAAGAAATCAACAGGATTGAATCAAGAAAAACATTACAAAAAATCAGCCAAACGAGGAGCTGGTTTTTTGAAAAAATAAACAAAATTGACACCCCATTGGCCCAACTAACTAAAAAAAGAAAAGAAAAGACCCAAATCAATAAAATCAGAGATGAAAAAGGAAATGTAACAACAGACACCACAGAAATAAAAAGAATCATCAGAAATTACTACAAGGACTTGTATGCCAGCAAACAGGGAAACCTATCAGAAATGGATAGATTCCTGGACACATGCAACCTACCTAAATTGAACCAGGAAGACATCGAAAACCTAAACAGACCCATAACTGAGACAGAAATTGAAACAGTAATAAAGGCCCTCCCAACAAAGAAAAGCCCAGGACCAGATGGATTCACTGCTGAATTCTACCAGACATTTAAAGAAGAACTAACTCCAATTCTTCTCAAACTATTCAGAACAATTGAAGAAGAGGGAATCCTCCCAAATTCTTTCTATGAAGCCAGCATCACCTTAATTCCTAAGCCGGGAAAAGATGCAGCACTGAAAGAGAATTACAGACCAATATCCCTGATGAACATAGATGCAAAAATCCTCAATAAAATTCTCGCAAATAGAATGCAACAACACATCAGAAAGATCATCCACCCAGACCAAGTGGGATTTATCCCTGGTATGCAGGGATGGTTTAATGTGCGCAAGACAATCAATGTGATACACCACATTAACAGACTGCAGAAGAAAAACCATATGATTCTCTCAATAGATGCCGAGAAAGCATTTGATAAAATACAACACCCGTTCATGATGAAAACTCTAAGCAAACTGGGTTTGGAAGGAACATTCCTCAATACAATCAAAGCAATCTATGAAAAACCCACAGCCAACATCCTATTGAATGGGGAAAAGTTGGAAGCATTTCCACTGAGATCTGGGACCAGACAGGGATGTCCACTCTCACCACTGCTATTCAATATAGTTCTGGAGGTTCTAGCCAGAGCTATTAGGCAAGAAAAAGAAATTAAAGGGATACAAATTGGGAAGGAAGAACTCAAACTATCCCTCTTTGCAGATGACATGATTCTTTATTTAGGGGACCCAAAGAACTCTACCAAGAGACTATTGGAACTCATAGAAGAGTTTGGCAAAGTAGCAGGGTATAAAATCAATGCACAAAAATCAACAGCCTTTGTATACACAGACAATGCCATGGCTGAGGAAGAAATTCTAAGATCAATCCCATTCACAATAGCTACAAAAACAATCAAATACCTTGGAATAAACTTAACCAAGGACGTTAAAGATCTCTATGATGAAAATTACAAAACCTTAAAGAAAGAAATAGAAGAGGATACCAAGAAATGGAAAAATCTTCCATGCTCATGGATTGGAAGAATCAATATCATCAAAATGTCCATTCTCCCAAAAGCAATTTATAGATTCAATGCAATACCAATCAAGATACCGAAGACCTTCTTCTCAGATCTGGAAAAATTGGTGCTGAAATTTATATGGAGGCACAAGAGACCTCGAATAGCTAAAGCAATCTTGTACAACAAAAACAAAGCCGGAGACATCACAATACCAGATTTCAGGACATACTACAGGGCAGTTGTAATCAAAACAGCATGGTACTGGTACAGAAACAGAAGGATAGACCAATGGAACAGAATTGAAACACCAGAAATCAACCCAAACATCTACAGCCAACTTATATTTGATCAAGGATCTAAAACTAATTCCTTGAGCAAGGACAGTCTATTCAATAAATGGTGCTGGGAAAATTGGATTTCCACGTGCAGAATCATGAAGCAAGACCCCTACCTTACACCTTACACAAAAATCCACTCAACATGGATTAAAGACCTAAATCTACGACCTGACACCATCAAGTTACTAGAGAACATTGGAGAAACCCTTCAAGATATTGGACCAGGCAAAGAGTTTCTGGAAAAGACCCGGGAGGCACAGGCAGTCAAAGCCAAAATTAACTATTGGGATTGCATCAAATTGAGAAGTTTCTGTACTGCAAAAGAAACAGTCAGGAGAGTGAAGAGACAACTGTCAGAATGGGAAAAAATATTTGCAAACTATGCAACAGATAAAGGGTTAATAACCAGAATCTACAAAGAGATCAAGAAACTCCACAAAAACAAAACCAACAACCCAATTAAGAGATGGGCCAAGGACCTCAATAGACATTTTTCAAAAGAGGAAATCCAAATGGCCAACAGGCACATGAAAAAATGTTCAAGGTCATTAGCAATCAGAGAAATGCAAATCAAAACCACAATGAGGTTCCACCTCACCCCGGTTAGAATGGCTCACATTCAGAAATCTACCAACAACAGATGCTGGCGAGGATGTGGGGAAAAAGGGACACTAACCCACTGTTGGTGGGAATGCAAACTGGTCAAGCCACTATGGAAATCAGTCTGGAGATTCCTCAGAAACCTGAAGATAACCCTACCGTTCGACCCAGCCATCTCACTCCTTGGAATTTACCCAAAGGAATTTAAATTGGCAAACAAAAAAGCGGTCTGCAGCCTAATGTTTATTGCAGCACAATTCACAATAGCTAAGACCTGGAACCAACCTAAATGCCCATCAACGGTAGACTGGATAAAGAAATTATGGGATATGTACTCTTTAGAATACTATACTGCAGTAAGAAACAACGAAATCCAGTCATTTGCAACAAAATGGAGGAATCTGGAACACATCATGCTGAGTGAAATAAGCCAGTCCCAAAGGGACAAATACCATATGTTCTCCCTGATCGGTGACAACTGACTGAACACCAAAAAGGAAACTTGTTGAAGTGAAAGGGACACTATGGGAAACGGTGACTTGATCAGCATAGCCCTGACTGTTAATGAACAACTTAATACATTATCCCTCTTAGTAGTTTTTTTGTCTGTTCTACTTAATATGACTGATTTAATTCTGTAATTAATACACAGTTATTCTTAAGTGTTGAAATTTAACTGAAATGTGATCCCTGTTAAACATAAGAGTAGGAATAAGAGAGGGAAGAGATATATAATTTGGGACATGCTCAAGCTGACTTGCCCCAAATGGTAGAGTTAGAAACATACCAGGGGACTCCAATTTAATCCCATCAAGGTGGCATGTACCAATGCCATCTCACTAGTCCAAGTGATCAATTTCAGTTCGCAATTGATCATAATGAAAGGACTAAGAGTCAAAGGGAGCACATAAGCAAGTCTAGTACCTGCTAACACTAACCGATAGAATAAATAAAGGGGAGAGTGATCCAACATGGGAAGTGAGATACTCAGCAGACTCATAGAATGGCAGATGCCCTAAATAGCACTCTGGCCTCAGAATCAGCCCTAAAGGCATTCAGATCTGGCTGAAAAGCCCATGAGAGTATTTCAGGCATGGAAAGCCAAGACACTCTGGCAAAAGATCTCTGTGAGTGAGATCTCAGTGGAAAGAACAGGTCTTCAAAGAAGGAGGTACCTTTCTCTGAAGGGAGGAGAGAACCTCCACTTTGACTATGACCTTGTCTAAACAAGATAAGAGTCGGAGAACTCAAGGGGCTTCCATAGCCTTGGAAACTCATGACTGGAGCATAGGGAGATTACTGATGCCATAGACAGGAGTGTCAATGTGTAAAGTCAACAACAGGAGTCACTGTGCACTTACTCCTCATGTAGGATCTCTGTCCTTAATGTGCTGTGCATTGCGATTTAATGCTATAACGAGTACTCAAATAATATATTTCACTTTGTGTTTCTATGGGGGTGCAAACTGTTGAAATCTTTACTTAATGCATACTAAACTGATCCTCTGTAAAAAAAAAAAAAGAAAAGAAAAGAAAAGAAAAGAAAAGAAAAGAAAAGAAAAGAAAAGAAAAGAAAAGAAACTATCAACTCCCAACTTGACTCTCACTGGGATTAAACATGACAATAGGTCTGATCTGATTTCATCATCATTTAAAAAATCATCTATTATTTTTCACTTTATGTTTCTGTGTGGGAGCAAACTGTTGAAATCCTTACTTAATGTATACTAAGCTGATCTTCTGTATATTAAGATAATCGAAAATGAATCTTGATGTGAATGGAAGGGGAGAGGGAGTGGGAAAGGGGAGGGTTGTGGGTGGGAGGGACGGTATGGGGGGGAAGCCATAGTAATCCATTATTCATACTTTGGAAACGTATATTCATTAAATAAAAGTTAAAAAAAAATTAGTATGTATAAAAGAAAAAAAAAACACACATAAATTTGAGTGGTCAAAATTTCTATTTTGAAAGTGCAAATAGAGATGGCACCCTGTACAGAGAAAGTGTAAGTGCTAAGACGATGCCCAAGTACCAAATTACAGGGTCTTTGTGCTTCTCTAAAACCTGGGTGAAAACCCCAAGCCAAATAAAACTTCTGTTTCTACCTTACTCAGTCTATGTTACTGTGATATTGGAAACATATGAGGGAGTGAGACATCCTAGAAACAGCTGTGTAAAGAGGTCAATGCCCTGGAAAATACCCTGCAGGCCACATATTAAGAAAACTCGGGGGAACCAGGTCCCTGTGGGGAGGGAAGGAGGAACCTACAGCGCCTGTCCTGCATGAACCGCATACACAGAGCCCACATTCTCCCTAGAGACCACCGAGTCCCCACTGCACAATCGGGGGAGACGTGCAGCTACTGCCACACAGCTGGCCTGCTATGACTCTGGGCTGAGGCTGAGAAGTCTCACCCAAGCAGGGAAGGGGCAGGACATCGGGGGTCCTGGGTGCCGGTAAAACCCCCAACCCACGGGTCTGAGGGGACCGAGGGGAAGCCCTGTGCCAGCGCCAATATGGAGCCCGCAGATGCCGGAGGCCTGTGTCCTCCTGGCCTTCGGCTCCGTTTTCGCCTCTCGGTACAGCCAGGTCCACACACTCACCATGTCGCGGTTGTCAGCTTCCGAGGTGCCCAGCGTCCCTGGTGAGTGAAGGTGAAGAGCTGCAGAGGTCGACCTCGCTTGGGAGCCTCCTGGCGGTGGAGCTGTCTCCCAGGAGTTCACTCTGCAGGCAAAATTCTGAGAAGATTGTGACGTCCAGGCCCCGCGTGCTGATGCACTGTGGACGTCACCTTGCCTGATTGGACAGTTTGCCAGCCTTGAGTGCACGGAACGTCACAAAGCACGGAGCCAATCAGCGTCCCCCATAGCAAGGACCCCTAACTTCAAGTTGTCCTGGATGGGAACAGCGAGAGACACACCTGGGTTCAGGTCTGAAATGGCCGCCCCTGGGCTCTGCCTCCCCGCGGCTGGAGGGCTCTCACCTCCGAGCTCCTGCTACCCACTGGCCTCGCCCTGGGTCCCCGTCCTTCTCCCTGCGGATGCTGCCTGGAGCTGGCGGTAACCTGTTGCAGTGAGTTACAGTTCTGTTTATCCGCTTCCGGCGCTTTCGTTTTCCTTGTATTTCTGCTCATTCTGTTGGGTCGTTTGTATTACTTATTGATTTGAATAACACTTAGATGTAACATAATTTACTCTTTTTTTTCTTTTCTTCTGTTTTCTACTCTGCCTATTGATCTTTTATATTTTCTAGTTATTTCTTGCTGGCACTTGGTAATCTAATGGATTTTTAAAACATCGATCTTTCCCACAACATTAAATTCATTTATCAGTTTATTTGTTTTTAGATTTTATGGATTCTCCCTAAATAAATATCTCCAATATATTGGTAATTTATTGTTAAGAAATTGATCTTTACATCTTATTTTATTTCTTTTTGCTCTCTCCCTCGCCCCCAACTACTCCTCCAATAAGAAGTTGGCACTAGTGGAGACTTCTGGTCTAGGTTTACTTCCAGGGTAAAAGCTCTCAATGATTCTGTATTAATCATGGTTTTCGTTGTAGGATCCTTTTAAAAAAATTTGATCTGAATAAGAAAGACATTGCTCTTTTTTACTATACTGCAAGCAGTTTTTAAAAATTACATGCTGATTTTTAAATGTTTTTGAACATTAAATTGTCATGTGATTTTCTCCTTGAATTTGTCACCTACCTGGAAAATTTACATGACTTGTTAAGAAATGTTAACCACCTCTTGTATTTTTTATTATATGTGACTTGTTATTCATTATATTTTCATATGTGATTTATTATAAAAATACTAAGGATTTATACATCTGTATATGAAAGAGAGTTTATACTTAATTTATATTGAAAGTTCTAGTCAACCTTGCATCACTATCAATGTAATGCTGGCTTTCTAAAAGAAATCTGAAAGTATGCTTTGCTTATTTATACTTTGATACATCTGAGAAATATAGGTTTTTTTTATTTCTTAAATGTTTGAAATATTTTGTGTTTCTATAACTGAAGTTTTGTTTCTCTAACTGTTTTATTGGCTGGTGGCCTTCAAATTGGGATTCAACTTCCTTGTTTTAATTTGGAGTTTTCCTATTTTATACTTCTTATATTGGATTTTAGGAATTTATATTTGTGTTTGGGAATTTGATTTTCAAAGTATAGTGGATTTTTATCTCTAGTCAAGTTTTTACCCCAAGAGGTTTTTCTTTTTTTGTTTGTTTGTTTGTTTGTTTTTGTTTTCGGTTTTTTTTTTTTTTTTTTGACATGCAGAGTTAGATGGTGAGAGAGACAGAGAGAAAGGTCTTCCTTCCATTGGTTGACCCCCCAAATGGCCGCTATGGCCAGAGATACACCGTTCCAAAGCCAGGAGCCAGGTGCTTCCTCTTGGTCTCCCATATGGGTGCAGGACCCAAGGACTTGGGCCATCCTCCCCTGCCTTCCTGGGCTACAGCAGAAAGCTGGACTGGAAGAGGAGCAACCAGGACAGAATCTGGTGCCCCAACCGGGGCTAGAACTCTGGGTACTGGTGCTGCAGGCGGAGGATTAGCCTAGTGGGCTGCGGCACCGGCCTTACCCCTAAGAGTTTTACAATATTTTTTTCTAATCTTGACAAAGTTCTTTTCTCTGTAAACAATTGTTTTAATACATGAAAATGGACACTAGTGTTACTTTTCCCTGTGTTTCCTCAATTAGTTTTACTCATAGTTTATTAACTTTGTTAAAATTAAAAAAGTATATCCTGGGCTGATGCTATGGCATAGTGGGTAAAGCCACCACCTGCAGTGCTGGCATCCCATATGGGCCCCAGTTCAAGTCCCAGGTGCTCCCCTTCATATCTAGCTCTTTGCTATGGCCTGGGAAAGCAGTAGAAGATGGCCCAAGTCCTTGGGCCCCTGCATCCATGTGAGAGACCTAGAAGAAGCTCTTGAATTCAGATAAGGGCAGCTCTTGCTGTTGCAGCCATCTGGAGAGTGAACCAGTAGATGGAAGACCTTTTTCTCTCTCTGCCTCTGCCTCTCTGTAACTCTGCCTTTCAAATATATAAATAAATCTTAAAAAATATTTCCAGAAATGAATGAAAAATCTGTCCCAGTTGCTCCTCTTCCAGTCCAGCTCTCTGCTGTGGCCCAGAAAGGCAGTGGAGGGCGGCCCAAGTGCTTGGGCCCTGCACCTGCATGGGAGACCGGGAGGAAGCACCAGGCTCCTGACTTCGAATCGGCTCAGCTTGCTGGCCATGGGGGCCATTTGGGGGTTGAACCAATGGAAGAAAGAACTTTCTCTCTGTCTCTCCCTCTCATTGTCTAACTCTGCCTGTCAAAAAAATAAATAAATCTATGAGTGTGTGTGTGTATATATATATACACATATATATGCATATATTATATTATATATATTATATAGTTATATAACATAGTTATATAGTTACATAACATATATAATAAACATAATTATATAATTTATAATAACATAATTATATATTAGAATATATCACATTAGACTATATATTATATATCTTAAATATAATATAATATATAATATAATAATAACTATATATAATATATATAAAATTATCAGCAAACTCAGTAAGAAGTTTAATTTATTTAAAAATTGAATAAATACAAATTAAAGTATGTGTTTTTCATCAGATTCAAAACAATTATTGCAACTGTTGACATTTTGACATATATGAGGCAATGGCCATTGAATAGAATGTGAATTTGCAAAAGAAATTGGTGATGTGTACCAAAAGTCTTAGCAATACAGATTATGTTTATTATATACTCTTGTCCCAAATAAGCACTTCCTAAAAAAATCTTTCTATGGAAAAAATAGGTTTCAGAAGTGTCTATGGAAACTTTTTCTTAGGGAAACTTGAGGATAGAAAAGTAAATATCTAACAGTACAGTATTCATTAAATAGTATATGATAAATCCATATGAAGAAACACACTGTTTAGCTATAAAATATATTTACATTATTAAGCAAAAAAAAAAAACCCTTGCAGAGCAGGATGTATGATATATATATATCCACTATTTTTCTAAAACATGCTTATTTATTTTTTAAATATTAATTTATTTATTTGAAAGAGTTACACAGAGAGCAGAGGCAGAGAGAAAGAGAGAGAGAGAGAGAGAGGTCTTCCACCCACTGGTTCACTCCCCAGTTGGCCGCAATGGCCAGAGCTGCGCCGATCCCAAGCCAGGAGCCAGGAGCTTCCCCTGGGTCTCCCACACTGGTGCAGCACTTGGGCCATCTTCCACTGCTTTCCCAGGCCATAGCAGAGAGCTGGGTCGAAGTGCAGCAGCCAGGTCTTGAACTGGTGGCATTTGGGATGCCAGCATTTCAGGCCAGGGCGTTAACCTGCTGCACCACAGCACCAGCCCCAAAAACATGTTTATACAGATATATTTCCTCAAGCCTTGTGTTATGTGAGCGAAGCCATCTGTTTGACTCACATAAGCGTACCTTAAAAAGATTGTGGAAATGGAATTAAAAGTTAAATTTATTTTGGTTCAAAACATGTTGAAATTTATATATACATGGGTTATTTAAAAAGTTCATGGAAAACATGTATTATGAGAAATACATATTTCAAATGTTATGCACCAACATAAACTTATCTTCTCCTTCTATTTCCCATGAAATTTTGAAATCCATCAGAAAAACATGGTGTTCCTGGGAAATATCTAGCCATTATTTAATATACTGTAGAGATGCTATATCTGCCTGAAGTTACTAAGAAAGAATGTGGTCGTGATTAGACACTTTTTCATTTAACCTCTCTGCGTTGTAACCGATCGTCACATTTAAAGAAACTATTTCCAGGTGTTGTGCAATCTGTGATACCGAAATCAGAGCAGAGAGTGTCTTCTTGACGCGGTGGCTCACCGGCCAGAGCCCTAGGGCCAGTTGAAGGGGCTGCCCGCCAGCAGCGAGTCCCGGGTGAGCGTCTCGGTGGGCGTCTTGCCCACCAGGCGCAGGAAGTGGAGCTGTGCAATGAGGGGCGCCTGGAGCGCGCGCAGGGCCGGGTGCGCTGAGGCTTGGACGGGTACTGGGCGCGCAATACTCCATGAGAGCCACCTGCGCTGCTCCTGCAGCCTCTCAGCGCCCGTGGAGGCCGAGAGCGCCATGACTTTGAGGCACCGGACTCCACCGAGTCCCCCAAAGGCGGCCCAGCTCCTCCACCTGCTCCTGGTCCAGGAAGGCCACGCGTGCTCGGCCGGCGATGGCGCCCTGTGCAGGCAGGGGCAGCGCTAAGAGCAGCCGCGCCGCCAGCGCTCTCACCTGGTCCATGCCCAGTGCCGCGCAGCCGCCGCCCGCACCTGCCGCGTTCGCAGCTGCACCAGGAACAAGCCTCTGTCCGCCACCGCGCCAGCGTCCAGCCAGGAGGGCTGCCAGAGGAGGCTGCCAGCGCTGCAGGGCAGCGATTGCGGGATATGGCCGCGCTGCAGCGCTGCGGGGCGGTAGGAGGGAGAGAGAGAAGGGCAGGGAGAAGACAGCCAGAGCTAGGCTCTCTCAGAGTCCCCACCCCACCCCAGCTCCAGGAGAGCCCAGGTTGGGAGGGAGCCTGGGGTCTTCCCCAGGTGGGACTGGGAGCAGGGGCCTCGCCCTCAGCAAGCAGGTGAGGTGGGAGGAGGGAAACCGAGGCAGGGAGGGCTGGCTGCCAGGCAGGGCAAATTAAGGAGCCTTAATGAGCCCGCCCACCTGGCCTGATCAAATCCATGAGCTCCAGCCTTGGGCCGGCCTCACGCAGGGCACATTACCAGCCCTGGAGGGGACTCGGGGCTGGAGGTGGGGCTGAGTCCTGCAAGGGTGGGAGTCAGC
The DNA here is from genome assembly GCF_051225735.1 of Oryctolagus cuniculus. Lineage (NCBI taxonomy): Eukaryota > Metazoa > Chordata > Mammalia > Lagomorpha > Leporidae > Oryctolagus > Oryctolagus cuniculus. Next base: position 32,609,095 of record NC_142885.1, read on the forward strand.
TGTCCAGTAGGAGTGGCCAAATGGGCCCCAAAAGTGCTGCCCTGGTTATAAGCCCCGCCTGCACCACTCCCCCCATCCTACCCCAGGGCCTTTGCACCTGCTCACCCCCCCTTCTTCAAACCCCCACCCCAACTCTTCCACCTCCAGCCCAGGCTAGGGCATAGGCTTCAAATCCCACCCACAACTCCCTCTTTAACACCAACCTCCGAATTAACAAATCTGCTTTAGAGCAGTATTGGCCATGAAGGAAAAGCTACCCTGGTGGCAACTGAAGCCATGGGCTATTTACTGAGGGCCAACTGTATGCAGGGACCCTGGGGCACAACAGTGCACAAGACAAAGAAAGTCCCTGGAGAAGTCATTGGGTTCCAAAGCAAAGTAAGGGGTTGTGAGCTGTGATGGTGGGAAGCCGTGCATGGGGTGGGGGGTGCAGCACGTGGCTGTAGGCGCGCCAACCTGAGGGCCGGGCCAGCGGGATTTCAGATCAGCCACGTGAGAAGAGGGGGCACAGGTGAACCCCCCAAGCTGAAGGGAGTGGCTTTTCCAAGGGGTTCTGTGCCGACTTTATCAGCTTCCCTCACAGACCCAGTGAGGGGGGAGGACTTCAAAAGCGTGAGAGACTGGAGTCAGACCCTGGGAGGAACCGGCAGACAGAAAGCAGGTATGGGGTGCGCATTTATCCTGAGGCTGGAACCCCCTCTACCCCTACCCCGAGACCACCGCCCCCCCTCCCCATGTGGAGCCTGGAGAAACTGCAGGGCATTGGAGTTTAGGGCCGTGCTGCTTGGACTGTGTCTGCCCTGGGCCAGGCCGGGGCTCCAGGGGAGAGAACAAGAGTGGGGTCCCCATGGGCTCAGGCTGCCCAGCTCCCGCCTTAAGCAAACAGAGGCAGGGGTGGGAGCAACGGAAACCAAATAAATGTGTGTATGTGCGTGTGTGTTTGTGCATGTGTGTGCATGTATGTGTGTGTGTCTTTGTGTGTCTGTGTATTTCTTCAGGACTCAGTGGCCAGGCCTGGGCAGGGGGACCGGGCCCTGGCCACAGCTGTAATTGGATTCCTGCGCCAGTACAGGGTGCAATGGCCCTGGTCTTGTGGTTAGCAGGTGCCAACCCCAGGCCCCACCGGCCGACTGCAGGGAGAATGGGGGCCGCTCACCCTCCTTCCGCAGGCAGCGGGGCTGGGGTGCCATTCACCCACCTACCGCACGCCCCCACCAGGCTGCAGCGGGGCTGGGGGACACTCACCCTCCTTCTGCACAACCCCCCTGGAAGCACTTCTTGAGCCGGCAGGACTGGCACTGGTCACGCTGATGTTGGTCCATCTGACAGTCCCAATTGGACCTGCAGGTGTAGCAGTGTTAGGAGCCGATTGTCTAATGAATATACAGGGTGTGTGTTTTTAAAGCCTGATAATTTTAGGCATAACTTTCTCCACGTTTTATATTCCTATATTTTATTTTTCATGTATCCATTTGAAAGGCAGAGAGTAATTCTGTGTGTGTGTGTGGCAGGAACCCAATTCCTTGAGCCCTCCTGTGCTGCCTCCCAGCGTCTGCATTAGCAGGAAGTTGAAGACAGAAATGGAATCAACACTCAGAAGCCCTCATTCCATTGTAGCAAGGTTGTCTCAAGGGGATTCTTAACCACTTGGCCAAATGCTCGCTCCTGCTTACTACTTTTTAAACACCACTCTCTTACATTACATAGGCCCAGGATCACAAAAATTACCAATTCCAATGTTGGCAAAGCCAATGAAAATGGAGCTCTCACAAAGAAAATGAAAGCCAAGCAAATTATTTAATTAGAAGTATTAGCTTGAATAAAATAATACTTTGAGTTTCATGTTTCATCAGGTTAGATAAGTGATGGATTTTCAATATCAATATACACTGAACATAAAAAAGATGTAAAAATATTTTCAACCATCAGTATTACACATTTGCAAAAGCAGTGGATGCTTGAATAGTTCTACAAAAATGTGTTCCAAAATCATGTGATTAGTCTTTAAATAAAGGAAATGAATGTTTATCTCAATGAACCATTTCCAAAAGGGCAGAAATACAAAATAAAGACCCTAACAGGAACTGGATATGACAATAATTATCTTTGAAAATTCATTTTGTTTTAAGAACTGTTTCTGAAAACTGTATTTTTAAAAAAGTAAACAATATTCTAATGGGGAATTACTAACCA